>NC_135734.1:13870000-14186666 GCF_041903045.1 Epinephelus lanceolatus
TTAAATATAAATATATATATATATATATATATATATATATATATATATATATATATATATAGGGACTATTGTTCACTGTAATGCAGCAGCATTATATGAGACAGCAAGTCAGTTTCCTTGAACTAGTTAATAGACTTAATTTTATTTCTTTTCTTTAGATTTTTCTGATCAGGTGCAGAAGGCAGAAGTGAAAATCAAACCCAGGAAAGGTCGCCCAGCGAAAAAACCTCAGTCACCTCTTCCTGCCTTGGAGGATGACCTTACGGGCATCCTGAGCACTCGTTGGATTGGCAAAGAACCTGTAGTGAAGGATCTGGCCAGCTCCCCACCTCTCAAGGCCCAGCCTCGCCGCTGGCTCTCCTCGCTGGCGCATGAATCAGATTGCCACTGCCCCTGCTGCTCTGAGCCCTGTCTGGGCCGCGCCACTGCTCGCTGGGCAGCAACACAGGCTGATCTGGTTTTCCAGCTGGATCCCAATGAAGCCAAAGTCAGTTTCAAACTTCAAGCAGCAACATTAGCTCGCTGTAAGAGTGTTGTTGCCAAACTTGGGGCAAAATTGGCTAAACTCTTCCCTCCCTGTGGCCCTGCCAAAAGCTCCATTAAACCCTCTCTGATGCAGGACGTGGTGGGCCGTGTGTACCTTCGCATGGCCCTGTCTGGGCTGGAACCAAGGCTTAACAAGGTCTGCAGTATATGGAAAGTACTGGAAGCTGGCTTGACATTTGTTGATTCCACCCCCTCTCCTGTGTTAGGACCTGTGAGAGCAGGCCTCATGGCAACCAAAGCTATCATGTCATTGGTTACCTTGGCTGCAAAAAAAGGCTGCACCCCAGAGGAGCTCTTCTCAAATGCTTGGACTTGGAATGCACCAAAAGAGCTGAAATCAGAACAGAAAGCAGTTCCTCCATCATCCTCACTGAAGAAGCCTAAAGAGTCCATTAAAAACCCAGATATTCCTGACAAAACAAAGGAGGCAAAGAAGGTCAAGGTTGTCAAGCCCAGGATTCAAGTAACAAGCTCCGCAGTCAAAGGAAAGGGCCTGGTTCCCATGACACCGGTAATGGTGAAATCAAAGCCATGTGTTGGGGACCTTGGCTCTTTTGACTTCAACACAGTGGTGCCCACTTTGGCCTGCACTCCTGTTCAAAAGGTTAGAGCCCCTGCATCCGTGCAGAGAGCACCAAGGACTGCCCCGAAGCTACAGTTTCATGTGTATGAGGAGTTGTCGCCAGTTCAAGACAAAGCCCAACTTGTGCCTGCTGCCCCCAGACGCACAAAGAAATCACGTTTCAAGGTAGGCATCTAATGAAAGTAGAGGCTTTGTTGTTGCACAGAAGTTTAATGGGGTTTTTGTTTTAATGAAAATTATCTTCCAAAATATTTCTAATTACAGGTGGAGTTTAGTGATGAGAGTGACACAGAAGCCAACAGCCATGCAGAGCCCAAAGAAAAGACAGATGTTCGTAAAAAGCAAACCACCACAAGAAGAGTTGCCCAAAACCGTAAAACAGCCTCAGAACCACCTGCAGAGAAGGTCCCACCCAAGAGGCAGGTCAGGGGGAGGAAGACCACTGCAGCGCCACGTGCAACTTCCTCTGGGGATGACGAGACTTTGGTCTGTCAGCCGGCCTCAACAAGGAGAAGAAGAACCAGGAGGGAGGTGTCCAGGGCGGAGGCAGATTCAATGGAGGAGCCAGACAAGATGAGGACCATTGAGGAGGAAACTACTGAAGTTCTGGACATAAGCATTGAGCAGCTCAGGACATCAGACACTGAGAGTGAAGACAATCCTGCTTCAAGAAAAGATATTGGTCTGTATTTTATGTACATGCAGCATGACAAGTTTAGTTCATCATCCATCACACCATATAACACACTAAAGACAAACAAAAGCAACAATAGTCAGCACTATCTAAGAGAAATGGATGAAGGCCAAAGCTCTCATGTCATTCTTGTCTCTCTTTCTAGACATAGATTTTGAGGTGTTGCGGAGGGATCTGTGTTGTGGTTTGGAGAGAGACGACTTGTCTGAGCTGAGGAGCAGAGGTCATCTGAGAGAAGGTCCACAAACCCACCTCTCTCATTCAGACACCAGGCCAGGTGAGGCTTTACATTGCTGCTGCTGGTCTACAATGACACTTTTTCTTTATGGTTGCATGGTAGTGTAACTTACAGTCTGACAATATGTTGACTGCAAAAACAGTGGTATTACAAAAGAGTCCTTTCTGAAATATTAAGCAAGAAAAGAACCACAGTATTTTACACTGTATGTGTACAAGAAAAAGGAAACACACCACTACAGCTGTAATTGATCATAAACTTTATTTACAGCATTGTGATGTGGGAAGGTACATTCTGGTGTATAATAAGGCCTATGATACCTAAACCTAACCTTAACCCCTAACCCTAACCCTAACTGTTAACAAAAAAAATGTAAACATCCTTAAAGTCAAAATGGTTGCCCTTTAACTTTCTTTATTTGGTTACATCTGTCTTTTTCTTTTCTCAGACAGTCTCTCTCTGGAGGATGTTGAGTCATTGCTCGGCTCAGCCTGGTTGGCCCTCCAGCACTTCCCCTCCCCCACCATCTACCCAATCCTCTGTGGTCTTCTGGCCCTGACCCGGGGGCAGCAGGACCCCATGACTACAGCGATGCTGCATGCCCAGTCATTGGGCATCACAAGTCGCCATCGCACAATCAGGCATTTAGCAAGCTGTTTAAAGTAAGCCTATGTGCTGTGTGTATAGTGTCAACTTGATTTCCCTCTTACCAACACTTTTGTCTTCTTATCAAGATATCTCAGACCCACTTAAATTATGTTTTTGACATCTGATAGCTCAAGGCTCTAAATTCTTTTATATTAACGGTATTACACATTGTTTTTATGTTGCTCTGATGTGTCATTCAAACAGAAAGCTGAGAAAGGCGACAAGTGAGCTAGCAGACAAGATGGATGCACTGAGTCTCAATGAGCTCAGTCCAAACGAGTCCAAGAACTCTACCGAACAGAGGCTGTTACAGCTGGAGAACATCTTCTCCTTTCCTACTGCTGACTCCTCTACCTTCCCCAAGAGCCACTGTCAAGAGTTCATCCAACAAATTCAACACCTTCCCTCAGGTAAAATATTAAATACTGTTTGACCTCCTTAGGGAAATGGGTAAATGTTATGTTTGATTCCAGAACGACGGTTTACACGTCAGTAATGTGTTGAGAGGTTATAGCAAAGTTTTTTAAACTGGTAATGCTGTAGATTTTGATCTCAGAGCAAGTTTTAATTGTTGTCAAACTTCTAGCATTCCTTGTGCTACTGTAACCATACTTAGTGGGGCATTATCAGTGTGCACTTTTCTGTCTTGTCCATAACCTGATTGAATTCAGACTGTGTAAGTGTAAACTATGTTATCCTTATCCTTTCTCTCTGTGTATCCCTCTCTTTCCTGTACAGGGGTGACAGTGTGTGTGATGTCTGTGCTTGGAGTAAAACCTGGGGAGATAGGTGACAGCATCATACTGTCACGACTTGAGAAGGGATCAGCCCCTGTCACTGTTCACATCCCTACCGCTAAACAACAGGTGAGGATGGTCAATTATGGTATCAGCAGAATGGTATCCAGAATCTAAAATCAGACAGTGGTATTGTAAATATGGTGACACAAGTGACATTAAAATCTTACAATGCTCACACTCCCATCCTTTACCAGCAGTGTCATGTAGCCTGTATGAAAGAGAAAATATATTTTTTAAAGTCAAGTTTTTGTTGACTAAATATCTGGGCATTTTAGTCTTATCTTAATCAAAGAAAACCTTAACTATCTTTGTAAAGTTTTAGTCAATAAAATCTGTTGACATTGTACTCTCTTTTTTTTTTTTAGACATTGGATGATTCTGAACATATCAGTCAGTGTAGTCAATCCAGTCTATTTCAGATAAGATTAGAAACACACTTCTCAGAACCAGTATCACCAGATAATGACTGATGGCCAATCAATCTGAGCACTCATGTCATCCATCAAATTAAAGGATTTTACTTCATATGACAGTCACCCCCCACATCCATCCAAAATGATGAACATAGCAGCTGCTTTCTTTGCATCAATGAGTAATCATGTCACAAAAAACTACTGCACAGTTCATCACATCACTGTTTACATCCTAGATTCTAACTCTGCCTCTGCCTTTGTCTCTCTGTGTTATGCAGCACCCCATCAGCTGGCTGGTGCAGGAGATAGATAGCATTCAGGTGGAGCAGAAGGCTGTGAGCTGTGTGTCTGAGAAAGCTAAGTGGTGGGAGGGCCGCAGGGCGCTCGACTCTCGAGTTGAGGTAAGTGGTGAAGAGCGAGGGTGCAGCTGGGGAGACTCAGAAGGCTTCACAATGCCTGCATCATTTACGTAATTTCATTTCAAGTTATACACTTACACTCATACATGAAGACCAAGAAAACAGGACTCGGAAAGAAAAGTATTTCTTCTAACAACTCCCAATCTGTCTTTCAGAGACTATTGAAAGAGATGGAGGGATTGCTGGGATGCTGGAGGAGCTTGGTTCTGCCCCTCTCATTGGACCCTGGGCTCTCTAAACAGGCCCAGAACCTTTGCAAGTCCTTGTCTGCAAAGGGAGTGACAGTCAGTGAGGAAATGTTGAAGGTATGTGTGTGATTCTGTCTCAAAAGCAGCCCAAAAGGAACAGCAAACTAATAAACACTAACGCTTCTGTCTCTGTATTTTAGGCTGTACTGTCTGCCTCTCCTGTGCTTTCCCAAGACGACCTTAAGAGATTTGCTCTGGGAGTTTTTCCACAGTGGGACACAGAGTGTGACCAACTTCTCCAAACAGCTGTGTCTCGGCTCGCTGACAGAGACGAGCCCCACGGTCATGTGGTTCTCATTCTGGACAGGGTGGGTTTTATCATCTCTATTAAATACTGAATTTTCCTATTGTTTCATCTGTACATAGAGGAGCTTCTGAGAGATAAAAGACCAAGAAAAGCGCTGTTACAATCTGTCCCGTATGAGATGGGATAATGCTGAAATGTCGAGATGTCACCTTCTGTCCTGCTTCCTCTGCAGTACCTTCAGAAGCTGCCGTGGGAGAGCATCTCCATCCTAAAGTCTCACTCTGTCAGCCGGATGCCGTCTCTGCACTCACTCATTGGACTGAGCCTTCAGAAAGAGGTCAGATTAAACTCTGTTACTGTGCCAATACGGCACTGTAACTGTAACAACTGTGCTGCAGATGTAATTCACTTCCTGACAGTTCAGTGGTGTTTATGGATATTGTTATGTAAATCTTCTTTCTTTAGACTGACTCTCAGTCCATCCTGAAGCAAGGTGTGGACACAAGGCAGGTGTTTTATGTGCTGGACCCTGATGCCAATTTAGGAAACTCTCAAGACCGATTTAAGGAGTGGTTCAGCAGGTGAGACTAATAATCATGACAGTTGAAAGAAAACCATTTGATTTGTCTTTGTGTCTCTCTGTCACTGGTCTGATTTCTCCCTATTTACTACATTACCATTCTTAATAAAGTAAACTGGACTGGGACGGTGTGTGTGGAGTGGCTCCTGACTCGGGTCAGCTGGAAGAAGCTGTTGCTACCAAGGATCTGTACATGTGAGTTTGTCATCTTAAGTATCCTGTGAGGGGGAGGGGATAAAAAATAAACACTTGTTGTGGTACATAGGTGATGATTGAGAGGGATTACTTTTGTATGAGTCTATACATTGTTTGTTTTTAAGGGAAGTCATGCATAGTATACCTTTAAATAAACTAGGATTTTTTCTCAAAGTTTGTTCAACATTAAACTCTTTTATTTGTTAACCTGTTTTCTTTTATATCCTCTTTGTCCGTGTCCCTCTTACCCGGGGATGTTTTAGTTACGTGGGTCATGGTGCAGGTGCACGATTCCTCGACAGCCAGGCAGTCCTGAAACGGCAGATGAGAGTAGCCTCTCTGCTGTTTGGTTGCAGTAGCGCCGCTCTGGCAGTGCGCGGCGATCAGGAGGGACAAGGCATCATCCTCAACTATCTCATTGCAGGCTGGTGAGACATCTGTCTTTACTTGCAGTTGAATTAGGATCAGTAAATTCTGTCCTGTTAATATATCTGTTTCTTTCTGTTTTTTTTTTTTTTTTTTTTTTTTTTTGGTTTTGTTTTGTTTTTTTGTCTTAGCCCCTTTGTTCTGGGAAACCTGTGGGATGTTACAGATCGGGATATTGATCGCTTCACCAAAGCCTTGTTGGAGTCGTGGTTAACTGCTGGGTCTGGAGCTCCCCTCCTGGATTATATGGGCCCGTCACGTCAGGCCACACACCTGAAATACCTCATAGGAGCCGCACCTGTGGTGTATGGCTTACCAGTTCACCTGAAGTAGATGGGCTGGTAAACCAAAACTCATCTAGAACAGGAAGTAAAAAATCTATACAGTATCTAAATGTTTCAGCACTAAGCTGGAGGATGAGTTGAACATTTTTTAAAGTTTTTAATTCTTGTTTTTGCAGGTTTTGAGGATTACAGTATTGCATTTACTTAATTTAAACCGCTTTCATTTTTAAACCAATGTAATTATAGTGTGAATGATTTTATTAAGTGTTTCCATGCACTTTTAATGTGTTGATTGAATAACAGTATTTGAATAAATGTGTTCTCACACACAATCTGTGTCTACATGGTGGAAATTACTTTGTAATTAGTTACAATTATGTGAAGAGATGGGGAAAAGCCTTAAAATGGCATTCATCGTGTTATCTTCTATGAACAAGAAATATGTGCTGTGGGAAATACAAATCATTGGAAACACCACAATCTGTAAAGAGTTCGCTCTAGAGCATTTGATCAAAAGCTTGTGAGTGTCTACTGTAAATTGAGGGTGCATTGTAGGGTCTATGGGCACAAATACTTAGGAATATCAGGGTTACCAATATTAATATTACATGGTCATTTGTTCAAAGTTTCTGTTGAATGTACATAGTGAATGACAAAGTAAAAAGACAAAGGTTTATAGTTGGCTCAAAATCCTGCCATGATTTAAGTACAAAATAATTGTCACTCCCCACATGTAATGAAATTGGGTTTTAATATCTAAATGACTTTTGTGTCTCCTGAACTTGAAAATGCATTCTGACTTATAAATTTATATTATGATTTTTGGCTCATAAATAACACCAGTTTGTATGTGTCACAGCATGTTTAGTGCCAACTAAACATTAAAGGTGGATGACTGAATTTACATTTTTAAGTTTTGCCAGAGGTTTCTCAACAAAAATGCAAACGACAGAGACATATTTAGGTCTATGCTGAAAATCATTTTATTACTTTTTTCCCCCCCATTTCATTGATGTTGGTGATGCACTCAAAACAAGCAAGTTTTACATCATGATGTGAACCCAAGACATGATGGCCTTTATGCATGTATGTTTATTTTAGATGACCGACATGCGTTTAGAGTGGGGAAATATTGGTGGTATTTACAAAAATTAAAACATGATGGATAAGAAATTTAAACATTAAGAAGCCTTTATAAAAGAAGCAGGTGCATTCTCTATGTTGTCCACACGGGGGCGGTGTTTCAGACCACCTCTATGAACCGGAAACATATTCGGTAAGGGTCATCTGGCATCACGCTTCCAACATGGCGGTGAATCTCACAGACCTCTCCCTGCCTCAATTAGAGGGACTGAAAACCCAACTAGACCAGGTAATATGTAAACGTTAATCGTATTTTATTTTGACTGTGTTCTTTTATATTGACTTAATGTGGGCGTTAATCTAAATGGAGACGGGAGAGTAGCAGAGTAGCTAGCTAGCTCCTCTGAAGCTAACGCTACAAACGGTAATTAAATATGCAGGGTGTGTAACGTGAGTGTCAAACCTCCCCACGCTTCGTTATAGCGCTGTGTGTCACACATAGGTCAACAATTATGTTTCACGCATTTCTACAGCAGTAAAAATACTTTGACATGTTTACTGTGAGCACTTTTAAAGTCTCATGCTAAATGGGTGGATTATACATCACATCTTTGGATTCAGATAACTGACAGGTGTGGTCGCTGTGTGTGTTGACTCTCTAACGCCTGTCTTGTACATGTTGATGTTTTGCAGGAGATTGAGTTCCTGACGTCTTCAATAGGTCAGCTCAAAGTGGTTCAGACGAAATATGTTGAAGCAAAAGATAGTATGAACGTGCTGAACAAAAACAATAAAGGTGAGTCCAATGCATTTAATGAGTTTGTGTCCCATCAAGCGTTTAACAGAGATGCAGGAATGACTGATAAAAGCATATTTAGCTCATGAGTGGTTCCTCATTTGCTGTAATAGATAATTTTAATCTCTGCTATATGTTGGGGTGGTAGTAATGGCTACAAAGAGCTCACTGTACATCAGTGTGTTGCACAAAATTCTGTCCTTTTAAACATACTGATTTCAGTTTGATGAAAGTTAATGAAAACATCAACTATATCTGTGAATCTGCAGCAGTTAATTGTTCCCCCATCTCTTCTCTCTCATACAGGAAAAGAATTGCTCGTGCCACTTACCAGCTCTGTATCCTTGACTCACAGTGGAACAACCAGCAACTCATGTTTTGTGTGATGTGCTTTAAATGAAGTCATGTGTCCCCTGAGACATGCATACTTGTCCTTGACATTTCTTCTTCTCAGATGTACGTCCCTGGAACATTAAATGACGTGGAGAATGTTTTAGTGGATGTGGGAACAGGATACTACGTTGAAAAGGCAATTCAATTAAATTCTTTATTAAGTCATTTGTTCAAATCACGTCTAACATTGTTTTGTAAATTTTATTTATACTCTCTATTTGTCTTTCTCTGCAGAGTGTGGAAGACTCAAAGGCATTCTTCAAACGCAAAATAGACTTCCTCACAAAGCAGATAGAGAAAATACAGCCAGCCCTTCAGGAAAAACACGCCATGAAACAAGGTAAGCTACATTTTTTTTTACAGATATCTCCATTTTCTCCTTATAATTTTGCTAAATGGTATTGCATTTTTCTCATTCAAAGCCATATATTTTAATGCAATACGTCCCTTATCTTTTATTAACATAATAGAAATCAAAAGGCAAGTCCAAAGAAACAGCATTCACTTTGAAGTTATTCAAGTGTCATTTAGTGTTTTACAACCTGGGCCATATTTTCCCATGTTTTTATGTCGTGGTGACTAATGAGAACAACAATTTTTGAAAGTGCTCCAGTAATGAGTGAGAGCGCTGCAGCTGCCAAACAGGCTACAATGTAATCGCTTGAGGCATATGCACCCGCAATGTGTGTCCAATTAAAGTTCTTGTTTTTCCCACTGACAGGCTCAGATTATTATTGTATCTGATAACATTACAGAAAGAATCCCTACAGAAAAAGAAGTGCAAGATTGTATTTGTTTAACCAGAAACAGCCTAAAAATCGCTATCACCAAACCCACCAGACTTTATTTAAATAAACAGTAATTTAAGTGTGTATAGAGCAGCATATTTTCACATCTAACTGGATGGATTAAGGGTTTATTTCAACCAAACCAGAGCTAGTGATTGTTGGACTGGTGGTGAGACAAACCAAGATGGTTTTTGTGAGTTTTATTTTGTTTCTGTTGACTCTGAATGAGATTTGTTTTACGATGATAATATTACTGTTTACTTGAGTGGAGTCTGGTAACAAAAAGGATCTTGGACCCAGATGCTTAAAGAAAAAGGTCTATCTCTGTGGGGATCCTTTCCATAATGCTGTCAGACACTTAAAATAATCTGAGCCTGTCAGTGGCAAAACCAAGAACTTTAAGTGGATGTAAATTGATAGTGCGCATACGCTCAATACTGGACCAAATTCCAAAATTGATGGTCCCATTATTAACTTAAATACAAAAAATGGGAACATAGGATCCAGGTTGACAAATACCAACATTGCTGTTTGCAGCTGAGTGCAAAACATTCTATATTTATTATGATGTATTTCAAAGTCAGTCAACCATAAGCTCACCTTTTTAGTTCAGAACATATTAACACACCTGTTTACTTTGCACATTGTGTTCTTTCTTCCAGCTGTGATTGAAGTAATGAACGTGAAGATCCAGCAGCTACAGCAGAGCCAGCAGGCGTCACAGATGATTGGGCCCACCAAGGCTTAAGGAGAACACCTGTTTGAACTCCTCATGTTGAACTCTTCAAGCATTTTTACGTTTGCGCGCAAATAACTCGTGTCTGCTGTTGTAGGACAAGAAAACGCCCTCTGCTTATCTGATGAAGTCATGTTAGATACTGAAGAGTAAAGATTTGTTTTTTTTCTGTACTAAGTGCACAAACCTTGTCACCAGTAAATTATAAGTCAGCTGTCGCCACAGTAACTCAATCACGTGTACTTTGTCAATTATAAGTCAAATTAATTGGGTGTCTGATAAGTTTGCGTGATTAAAAAGGTCGCTGTGCATTCATGAACATTGTTTGTTATTGATGTGTATTCATCAGTGGGGTCCTCTACCAAGACCTCTGTTTTTAAATCATAGTTTGTGAACATTTTTTTGCAAGTAAACAGGCATCTTCAACACAAGTTTTAAGGCCCTGCAGACACACACACAGGTGTTTACACTCATTCTAGTTAATTAGACTGCTCATGTTAAAGGTGGGAGAGCTTGAATTACATGAGGTCACTGGACTCCATCTGGTTGTCTGTACACAGCCACACAATCCTGAGAGCAGGGCTCATCAGCAACAAGTGAAATCACCAGTGTGGGTTTACCATTGACGTACAGGGCCCTTGACACCGAGGTGATGGCATGACTGCAGAGGAGAACAGTATTCGTTCAGTGAGTACAGGATCCTGTGCACATCAACTCTAGCACAAACATGCAGTCATAATCTAACAACTGTTTCTATCAAGACATGCTTATTATATGTTCAACACACTAGCATTAGTCTTCATAATGTTGTTTCCAGCTGCAAAGTTCCAAGTTATAAACCAAATCTTTATCATCTTTAGTGACAGTGATTTATAACACTGTTTGGGTCATGTTAAAATGGTTTAAATTAATAACTGACTTGATCCTTGAAAAATCTGAACAGCGTGTATATAAGCCATAGTTTTGGTTCTGCATTTTTGTAACACTTAATAAGGGAACAAATCATATACCTAGGTAATTTTTAGCTCAATGATTTAATGTGTAAATAAATAGAGGAAGTATCAATTCCTGTTTCTCATCATTATAAATGACTGTAATTAGTTAACACTTACATCATCAGTTCAGGAATTTATATGTACTTCATATATTAACTGATAAATTGATATGCTAGGACTCCAGTTAAATAAAAATACATATCAGACCCATATATTTCAGGATTTCAGCCTCTCTATAAGCAGAATTTTTTTTACTGCCAATGAGGCCGTGTTCTTCCCCAGTAAAACTACTGAATTTATCAATAATGTAATAATTGATAAAAGTTAAATTCCACAAAATCCATGTTGTAAAGATCTTAGAAAAACACACTGCTGCAGTGAGATTGATGTCTTTCAGTTCAATAGGAGCAAGTGTGATTTGTGCCAGTTTAAACTGTTAAGACTGTTTCAGTAGTGAACCCACGCTGCTGTTGAAGGACAAGGTTTGCCAGTGCCCATATCACTTCCAAACTTTGCATCAGACCGTGTCACTCAGCTTGAGAGTTAATAACTAACAGAGCAGTCAGTATTACTAACTTGGTTTGTTTACAATGCCAGGTGAAATACAGTGGTGCAATGTAAGTACATTTACTCAAGTGCTGTTCTTAAGTGAAATTTTGAGGTACTTGTACTCAGATATTTCCATTTTATGCTACTTTATACGAATAAGTCCACTACATGTTGGTGGCTAACATTGTACTTTTCAACTACATTTATTTGATAACTTAAGGTACTTTGCAGAATCAGATTAATTCTAAATGTAAACTAACTAATAAATTCCGATATCATTATAGTTTAAAGGGAAACTACTCCCATTTTCAAATTTCATACATTTTATTCCTATGGTCTAAGACAGTTGTAAATGCAAACAACTCTTCCAAATCCATAAGCCAGAGAGCTGAAACTCAAATTTGTGATGTCATAGGGTATAAAGTCTGGAGCTGCACCATAGACAATGAATTGTGAAAGATGTTACATATGACACTGAGAGCACCCAGGGGAATGTTCTGAGCATATGGGTATATTTTCTGTCTCACAAATTACCACTATAACAGAATAAAACTGATTTGGGTATAAAAAAGAAAACAAACATTCTGTAGGTCCACAAAATCAGACTCTGATCCATGGTCAGTGGAGCAGCTCCAGACTTTATTCCCTGTGACAGGGATATTCAACTTGTTGTGCCCCGGGGCCACTTTTGCAATATGACAGGGGCCAGTTAATAAACATTAATAATATTGATGAGTAAATTGTTACCAGTTTTCAGCCTTTTGATGCAGCAGCCTTGTGCAGGTCAGGTGTAAGCAGGGGCGTCTCAAGGATTTGAGGAGATTCTGGGTTTAGCTTGGACCTCTGTTAGGGGTCTGGGAGAATCCTCCCCTGGCACTCTTGTCCTTTTTTTTTTTTTTTACATAAAAATCTCTAATGCTTTTTATGCACTCTGGCACTTCATCTACACCCAAAGTTAAAAAGAAATCCCCAGTGTGAATCCATATACACTGAACAAAAATATAAACGCAACACTTTTGTTTTTGCTCCCATTTTTCATGAGCTGAACTCAAAGATCTAAAACATTTTCTATACACACAAAAGACCATTTCCTTACAAATACTGTTCACAAATCTGTCTAAATCTGTGTTAGTGAGCACTTCTCCTTTGCCGAGATAATCCATCCCACCTCACAGGTGTGGCATATCAGGATGCTGATTAGACAGCATGATTATTGCACAGATGTTCACCTCCAAGATCGTCTGAGACCAGCCACCCGGACAGCTGCTGCAACAATTGGTTTGCATAACCAAAGAATTTCTGCACAAACTGTCAGAAACCGTCTCAGGGAAGTTCATCTGCATGCTCGTCGTCCGATCTTGGAGGTGAACATGCTGGATGTGGAGGTCCTGGGCTGGTGTGGTTACACGTGGTCTGTGGTTGTGAGGCCGGCTGGATGTACTGCCAAATTGTCTGAAACGCCTTTGGAGACGGCTTATGGTAGAGAAATGAACATTCAATTCACGGGCAACAGCTCTGGTGGACATTCCTGCAGTCAGCATGCCAATTGCACGCTCCCTCAAAACTTGCGACATCTGTGGCATTGTGCTGTGTGATAAAACTGAACATTTTAGAGTGGCCTTTTATTGTGGCCAGCCTAAGGCACACCTGTGCAATAATAATGCTGTCTAATCAGCATCTTGATATGCCACACCTGTGAGGTGGGATGGATTATCTCGGCAAAGGAGAAGTGCTCACTAACACAGATTTAGACATATTTGTGAACAATATTTGAGGGAAATGCTCTTTTGTGTGTATAGAAAATGTTTTAGATCTTTGAGTTCAGCTCATGAAAAATGGGAGCAAAAACAAAAGTGTTGCGTTTATATTTTTGTTCAGTGTATATATTTAATTGTGAATTAGAAAGCACCCCACCTGGCACTGTACTGCAAGCCAAATTTGGCCCACAGGCCACAAGCTGAGTATCACTGCCCTATGACATCACAAATTTGAGATTTACTACTTCTTCTTCTTTACTTCTCTGGCTTTGAGAGAGAGTAGCTCATGTTAACAAATAGTAATTGATCTTTCCTCTGCCATGGAAATAACATATTGGAATTCTTAATTTAAGTGATGTTCACCTTAAAGATAATAAGCTCTATATAAAGTAAATAAAATTAACTCCACCTTTACCAGCTGATGTACGCATTAATGCATTAATAATTATAATCCAGTAATGTCATAACACCACTCTGAAATAGCCCATTCTGCATAATGAGTATTTAACTTTTGGTACTCATCAGTATATTACGTAACATTTCCAATGCAGGATTTGTACCATAGTATTTCTAAACTGTACTACTGCTACTTTAACTTTTAAGTAAAAGAAATTAGATAAGTTAAAGTGTACACGAACTGGCTCTGTGTGTGACATTACAAGCCCAAGGCAGGTCTTTTAAGTGCACGGACTCAACTCCATGACGCCTCGCCGGGGAGGTGGAGACGGAGTGCAGCAGTGTGTAGTGTGTTGGGACGGACTGTTGCTCAGACAGAGGACGCAGCTGTCACATGCTATCAGAGCGGAGCCTTGAAGCTGACCTGTAGGATGAGGAATTGGGCTTAAACAACATTAATTATCAAATGGGGAACGCTTTATAAACGAACAAACTGCGAAATAGTCGTTAGTGTCATCGACAAGAAGCTTTCAAAGTTGTGGTCCGCGCGGACGCACCGTTTGGACCAGAGCACGTTAGGTCGTTTGAATCACGTTACCGGGGAGACGGTAGTTAACGACGACGGGTGCCGCTGTAAAGACGTGCGGCTAACAGTGTTTAAGAGTTAAAGCCTCCGGTAAGGATAAAAGCAACAGAGCAATTAAACCAACTGGAGCTGAGGAGGACATACGAAGGCGAGGATCCAAGCAGCATGGTGAGTTCAGGGCCTGGGAGAGGGCACGCTAGCTAACATGCGACAACCTGTTTGCGTCCTTTATCACGTTTGATTCGTGCTGACTGAAGCTCTACCAAACTGCTTTACACCGCTCAAGTAACTTTACACTTGGTCCATTAATTGGCGTTTATGCGAAATATTACGTGCACGGGCAGTTAATGTGTGGTACTGTCAACCTGTCAAACAAATTAGTTTAGGTAAAGAGTGTAAGGAAAGGCCGGTTCTAACTGGTCTGCTAATAAACTTAAGCTAGTTAGCTAACGGCAGGTATTTATGGAGTCAGCGGTGACAATATGGTAGACGGCGAAACGCCAAACAAGCTCACCCTACAGACACGTGTCTTTGAACGTAACATAATGAATTGGAAAAAATGGCATTTCTCTTTACTACAAGTTGCTTTCAATGCATAGTTTAATTCATTTTTGTTTCGTGTGTGGCGACGAAGTTACTACATGTGATATGTGTTTAATGTTAGCTGTTACACAACTGTTACGTTAGCTAAATAGCTATCAGAGTTCCGTGATAAAGGTCATGGCAGTACACCGCCGAGACGTCGACTTTGAAACTGGAAAAATGCGGAGATATGCAAGAAATGTAACATTCACGAACACATTATATCCAGAAACATCTATATTTAATCGGAACTAAAGAGAAAGTATTTGAAAATCGTTGCATATGGTTGTGTGGGCACGTCGGCACCATGTGCTCTTTCTTCCCGACCCCCAGAGCAACGCAACTTTGCCTCAGTGCAAACACAGAGCTGCTGAACTGTAACCACATTTTGGATAGCAGACATGTTGACCTGAACATATACGGGACTGATTCGTGTATTGGTTAAGTAACTATAACTCAAGCACACTCGACGTTTTTCAATGGATGACAGGTCATAATGTTTCGTTCAAGTCACGCTGAGGCTCAGAGGCGGTCTCGCGCCATGTATGGTAACATGTGACCGTTTGAGGGGCGGGGTTAGAGTGATAAGGAAGCCAATGACAACTGTGAAAAGTCATGGGTTATTTGTGTGAGTCGAGGTGTGAGGCTTTTCAGAGATGGAAAACTGGTTTACGAGATCTGGATTAACTGGCTTCATTCACTGGATTGGCTATGACGTATTGTATGAATGATGTGGGGGCTGAATGCTGTTACTCTGAGCTATAGTGTTAAGAAAGAGTGATATTGAATGGCATGCAACATATGTCAACTGCTTTAATACCTTATTAGTTGCTTAGTAATTGAATGAGTTTCCTTCTGACTTAAAAAAAATAAAAAGATGTTTTTGATTGAAAATGAGGCATTTTACTGTGCATTAATTTCCTTGCATATGTATTTAATAATTTGGTCTATGTAGCAGGAAGGTGCGTTCGTAAAGATGCTTGCATAGTAGCAGTTAAAAAACACCACTATGTCACACTGCACAACTCTGTTCACATGATGATCCATCTGTTGTCTCCACAATTCCACCAGTCTAGCCTCCAGGTCCAGGCTCCACTTTTGGAAGCTAAAAACAGTTTTGAATACCAGTTTCTCAGAATTACTGCTAGTACACATGCCTGAAATCAGTTGCATGGCAGGGAATTCCACATATTTGAGTGTCAGACTTAACACATTACATCCCGTCGTGTTTCAAGGTCACAGTTTCAGAAACTCAAACTGCACTACTGTTTCTTATGACATACTTTTTAAGGTGGGAACTGAAAACTGTTTTCTGTAACTCATAGTTTATTCTTATAACCATGCAGGTTACCACAAAGGGAGCAGGTTTGAACCCAAATGCTAAAGTGTGGCAGGAGCCTGCCCACCAGAATGACATCCCAGAGGGGACTGAGGATTCTCCTTGGCCGTTGACCTACCCTCCTCCAGCTGAGATGACCAACGGTAAGAGCTTATTCTGTTCTGAGTGCGGAGAACTGACATTTATCTCCATCTTCCCCTAACATTAATTAGATATTAGATACCAAACTTCTGTCTACCCTGCACTACCTGACTATGAGTGACATATAGACATGCATAGTATTTAGTGATCATTACCAAGATAATTGCATATTAGGAATGGGATGATATACAATTTTTATTGTGATGAAATAACCCATTATCAGGACAATCATGAATATCATGTTCACCAGCACCCAAAGAGACTGTTGGGGACTATAAAAGAGACTCTGCAAAAATAGGCTGCATATGCATCAATGGTTGATATATTTTGTATTGGAAGATATGTCGCCATTTAAAATAGTTTTCAGATTGTTTGACTGTTTTTCAGTAAGAAGGATGTTCACTAAAATAGATGTGTGTCCTACCTGTGATGCAATACAAATATGTTTTTACCAAAATATGAGGTAAAGTGATTCTAGCATGTTTTATTATTGGGATCATTATTAGGATAATATCACCAACTGCAACTCTTTTGGCCAGGATAACTGTAACATGAAATCTTCCCACCGTCCATTGCCTAGTACAGATAAACATGGTATTTGAGGAAGCTGTTGTAACTTTTGCCCTCAGGGTGACACAGCAAAGACAAAGCATGACAGAGTTTTGTTAGGGCACTGGATCCTGTTGTTTAAACATGGCAGTTATTTCACAAACATTTTCCTCTTGCTTGCCTCTTCTGTCTTAGGTTACTCAGATGTTCCCTCTTTGGGGGGAAAAGGATACGACGCTGAGTATCCTGATAGCCCTGCTGACTATGCCCCTGTACCCACAGAGGGCATTGTGAACGGCACTGACCACCCTGACATGATGTATTTAGTCTTTGACCCACAATGCGAATCAGCCACAGATGGTGATGCTGCTAAGGAGCAGCCCATATCTGAGGAGAACCTAAGAGAGTCTTTGAAGAAACAGCTTGAGTTCTGCTTTTCTAGGTAAGTAGTGAAGTAATTTACAAATCCTGTTTTATTATACCACAAATTGCAACTCTTAGTAGTGTTAATTCCTGTTCTGGCAAATTTCTTCCAACAATTAAAACTTGAAACAATAAAATATTCTGGATGGATTTATTTTTTACACTGATATTTTGCCTTTATTGCACTAGCTGGAGTGTATGTAGCTACAAGAACAACATCAGTAATTAATGATTTAATTACCTTAAATGTTTTTTCATAACTTGAAAAAAAAACTGTTCCCACTGTAGACTAAATTAGTATATTCTGAAGTGCCCCTGCAGGGGTGTGAATCTCTGGTCTAACAGCCATTGATTAAATTCAATTCTTGAAATGTTTTGCTATTTTTGGGTGACATTTGTAGTTGTTGTTTTTGGTGTTTGCAGGGAGAACCTATCTAAGGACCTGTACCTGATATCCCAGATGGACAGTGATCAGTTTGTTCCCATCTGGACCATTGCTTGCATGGAGGACATCAAAGCCCTCACTACTGACATGGACCTCATTCTAGATGTGCTGCGAGGTAACTGTGCTGCCTGTGTTTATGAGAAATGCTTGCTGATTCACTGACACTTAAGTTAACAGACAAAATTCACATAAAACTTTAAAATGAATATACTGAGCTTTAATTACCTTAACTATTTTAAATTACCTAAGTGGCATGGGGTGAACAATGCAGGTGTTATGTAAAGGTTCTCCTGCACTTGTTAATTGTGGTAGTTCCCTGTCCCAGTTGAATATGTCACTATCTTAACAAAGAGTATAAAAAATTGAAACACTGAATGATATTTCAAACCACAGAAGCCACGCACATAATATTACAGGCTACTGTTTAGAGCAGTCGCCTAGTAAACTGTCCACAACAGAGGAGATGGTGTGAGGATTCACCAGAGTCACCACTAACAATTGCAGTGTGTCACTGGTAATATAATCTCCACAACATGATGTTGCCATCACAGTGTGTTTCTGCTGATGGGTGGGGTCTTGTTGGCTATTGTGTCTGAGGTGTCTGTTTAGGGTTAGGAGCACATTCTTGCCTTTTGTGCTTACCACCTCTGACCACCGTTTGTCCACGGTGAAAACCCTGGAGGGTTTGTGTAGCTAATAGGGCTGGGTTTCTGTACTCGATACCGTAACTTGTTGACTGAAATTACCTGGCAGCAAGAAGTATCAAAACTTCTCCAGTCAAGTGATACCCGCATTTGATCCATTTTTGTGCCACAGGCTTCGTAGATTTAATGTGATGTGTGATTGGCCCCCTATCACAGCAGTTACAACCCACACAGTGTGGTGTGGTGAAGTCAAGTGAGTGTATTTGATGGAGATGGCAGTTGAGTGTGCTTAGATGCCACCAAAACATTCCAAAGTATGGCTATAGTACACGCAACTGAATGTTTCCACTCACATGATGGTTGTCAAATAAAGTAAAAAAAAAAAAAAAAAAAAGGTATTAAATTAAGTACTCTATTGGTATCTCTATCACTTTAGGGGTAATGGTACTGGCATTGTAATTTTTTTTAAAACAATATCCAGCCCTACCAGTTTATAAGTGTTTGCCATTCATGTTTTTTTTATCGCCGGTCTTCTGTACAGGGAATGTTTGTGTTGATAAGGACACTGACACAGCTTGCCAGAATTGCACTCAGATTTTGTAGTTATTTAAAAAAACTCTTGTCAGAAACGAAGGAGAAAAAAAAAGCTGCAGTGAGATGCATATCCACCAACGGTATACTTTGTAGCTGTATTAAGAGCCCTCGAGTTAAATCCAGATGATGAAAGCACTTTTATTTAGCTTGTGTCTTTGTTGCAGCCTCTCCCATGGTGCAAGTTGACGAAACTGGAGAGAAGGTCCGGCCAAACCATAGTCGCTGCATCATTATTCTGAGGGAGGTGCCTGAGACTACACCTGTTGAGGTAAAGAAGGTTTCATACCATATACTAAGTACATTCTGACACAACAGCCATCCATCTTGCTGTGGAGTTCAATGTTGTATGAGTTTAGTGTTGCAGACAGAAATGTATAATATGTGCCTTGCATCTCTTTCACAGGAAGTAGAGGCTCTTTTTAAGAGTGAAGACTGTCCAAAAGTGTTGAGTGCTGAGTTTGCACACAACAGCAACTGGTACATAACATTTCAGTCTGATATGGATGCACAGCAGGTACGTCTCCACATTGATATACACTTGGCTTATTTTTGACCAACTTGCTGAATAATCTCAAGTTGGAATACAGTTATGTCATTGGTTTAATGCTCATGTTACAATTTTTATTAGTATGCCATATATAATGCTCTCTTAACATTAACAATATAACTGGATGGAGGATGTACTAAATGTCAGTTTTTGACATTCAAAGCCTCTATTGAAGTTTTCAACATGAAGCAAGAAATTGTGTTACTTATTACAGCAACTTTATCTTCTTATGAGCTAATGACAAGTTTATGGTTTATAACTACTGGACATCACAGTAATGCCCTGGGAGTGAAGGGGGAGGAAAGCTTTTATTTTACAGTATTTGTGAATATTTGGTTCTTTTTCTCTTTTGTTCTCAGGCTTACAGATACCTGAGAGAGGAGGTCAAAACATTCCAGGGAAAACCAATCATGGTGAGTTCTGTCACTGAAATGCATGAGCAGTTGTTTACTCTTTTTAGTACGCTACCAAGTAAAGTTTTATTTCAGGCTGGCTCACTGCTCAGCACTGGTTCTATTTACGACAGTAGCATGGAGCCCAGCAAGCTTTGTGTTACACAATACTGGTTGTGTTGTCAGCTGTCACGTCACCACTATCTGGCTAAGCCATAGCCCCAGGAATGACCTTGGGATTTGTGTGCACAGAGACTTGATAAGCAAGGAGGTGTTTGTCAGAACTGTTGCACACTCCTCTATCTCCAGACAGTTTCATATCCCTTTTTATCACAATGTGACATTTACCTTTTTGTGTTTTAGGTATCTAATATATCCTTTTTCAGCTGGACTTTGACTTGACCTTGTGTGCCCCCTGATAAAACACATGAGGCTGTGACATGTTAATGGTCCCGTTTAAACCCCAGTGATGATCAGTATCGCGCTTGGAAGGACCCATATGCACTGTGGCTGGCTGGGAGGAACTTTTAATCTGTAGCTACTTATCAGTCTGTTGTATCTCTGCCTCTACGCTATACCTCTACTCTTCCTCATGCTCTATTACTCTCCCTCTCCCCCTCACTCCCTCTCCCTCTCCCTCCCCCTTTCTTTCCCCTAGTCAGTACAGTGTTGTATGACCTAATGACCGTGGATTATGAGATCTGAGGGGACTATAGGACGATAGATCGTGCTACTTATACTGTAGGCACAGCAGAGGTGTGTCACGTCTTCACTCCCAGCAGACATACCTGATTATCTTCTTTCTTTCTCTCGCCCTCCCTCCAGGCTCGCATTAAAGCCATAAATACATTCTTTGGTAAGAATGGCTTCCGCAGTGTGGACTCAAGTGTGTACAGTCAGCATGTCCAACCACAGGCTCAGTATGGCTCCCCAGTCTACATGCAGCAGGTGTACAGCCCTCAGCAGCAGTACCCTGTATACCCTGTGGTGTCCCCCTCCTGGAGCCCTCCGGTCATGCCTTACTTTGAAACACCACTGGTAAGAACCTGAATGTCTTGTTCAGAATGTCTCCTAAAAATATAGATTTGAGTTCTTTTTTGTCCTCTAATTTTAGTTTGTGTCCACACACGGATTTATTGTATTGTTCAGAGCATCAGAGATACTTTAATGGAGCACATTGTCTAATTTGATTTCCCACTGCTGCTGTGATGTTCAGGCACCTTTCCCACACAGCGGATTCATGAATGGTTACAATAATCCTGGGAACTACAACGCAAACTCAAGCTCCGTCAGCACCCATCGACCCATGAGCAGGAACCGGTAGGTGCAAGTCACACTGAAATGATAACTCTCTCATTCACAGTATTGCTGTCCAGTCTTAATTAACGCTCTTTCATAAAATATATATCACATTTGAATTACATGTCAATGATATTATATTGCCTACTTCTGACATTCAGTAGTAAGAATTGTGTCCTTTGTGTGTTCCCAGAAACCATGTTAAGGGTCAGCCTAGGCCTGGAGACGTGCCCCCTTCTTCTTTGGCTCCAGAGACCCTGATGGACGGCCTGTCTGCTCCCTTGAGTCCACAGCCCCTTCACACATCAGGGACGCCAACTGGCACCACTTCAGCGACAGCCTCTCTGCCTTCCTTCAGCCTTAAAGACATTTCTCCACAGGCCATCATAGCCAGTGGATATCACAATGGGGCTACACGTGGCAGGTTAGTGAATATTATCCTGATTATTAACACTGGAGATGAAGATTTACAACCACAATGTGCCAGACTAATGCATACTGAAGTGTGTTATGTGTTGTGAATGATTTTCTCTGTATTTTGTCATGTCACTCTGTGGTCACCTTTCAAAGTTATATCATCTCGATTTTACACAGTTAATGTAAACATCTAAGAAATACAACTTGTTTTTGGCTTTCACATTCAGTTCCAGAGTAATTCTTTGCAATGTTTTTTACATGTAAATTAAACTTTCATATGTCAAATCTTGTAATGTAAAATTATGTTTTTTCACTGTAGGAGAGGAAGCCACAGAGGCATGAGGAGGAAAAGAGAAGACGAACATACTACAGTCAGTATATTTCCTCTTTGCCAGTGTTAAACAAAGAGTGAATTTCCTGTGTAGACCAAAATGTTATCTTAGTGTGATATTTTGTGGTGAGTTTCACATAGTGTTGCTAATCTCACATTTGACTAAAACTGTAATGAAAATTCCAGAGGTCTGCCCCTGTGATGGAGACCAAGGTACCACCACAACCAAAGTTTGACCTGGCAGCTTCCAACTTTCCTCCTTTGCCTGGATCTGTGGTCAGTATGCGGGGAGAGACTACGCCAGAGATGCGCCTTTCTGATGTTGTGCGTGGCCTAAAGGTGACCAACAAGGTAAAAATCTCTCTTTGAAACATTTCACCCGTGAGACTCATGTAAGCAGCATTTGAGTTACAGTTGTGTAAATGCACACCATTTAAAATTCTTTATTTCAGGCTCAGAGCCAAGAGGTTAACGAAACCCGACACACAAACATGTCAGAAGATGCTGTAAGCAAACCTGATTCTTTGAGCCTGGTTGCTACACGTGCGTCTGTGACACCACTCACAGTGACACCACCAGTCTCAAGGTACAGTTTACCTCAAGTTAATTAAGTGTCTGTGAATAAAAGGCGCATATACATAGAAAATGACTTATCTGTTACTTTTTGTGTCGATTTAGCGTTTGTCCTCCGGTAAAGGAAGAGGATAAAGCTGAACCTCCGGTTCCAAAGGAAGCTATCTCCTCATCCACAGAGGTTGCCTCCCCAACAGCCTCAGAACCTTCTCCCTCCACCTGCAGCCCGTCTGTCTCTACAGAAGCATCTTCGCCATCTTCCCCAACTCCAGCATCTCTGACATCAGAACTGGTAAGGTCTGCCTTCTTATCTGGAGTGCCACATTATCCCAATGCTTTGTATCAGCTGTTGGGAGACACAAGCCAAGAGGCTCTCCAGTGCATTGCAGACACAACCCAAATATCTAGCCGGCTAAAGATCTGTGTTGGTGAGCTACAGCCGATGAGACCAGAAGACACTGGTTGAGGGGAACCCTGGGGGAGGGCTCACCTGTAACAATAGGAACTTATCTGTATGTGTTGCATTTGCAATATAGACCAAAGTTGTTGTTGCACTTAGAGAAAACGGGCTAAGAAGAGTAAAGGTGTGTGGAAACAGGTTAATGTGTGAACATATATGCCAACGAGAAAAAAAAAAGTCTAGGGTGTGGTGTAACATAATTTCCTGTGTCACTTCTCGTGTAGGTTTTTGTGACAAAATGTAGTCTAAAGAGCAGACATTTGGCCGATGTAAACATTTTCAAACTGGACTGGTATACCGAATTTACCACCTGTAGCCGCTACCGGGTGGAACATAATGACACCGTGTCCCGACAGCAAATGAGCATCAGACTGTCTCATCACATGATGAAACATCAGAGGTCTCTGTCCACACTTAATTCCTCAATTATGCACTTCTGTTGCTTCATGTAAACAAACCATGTACATACAAGATGTTTGCTTGAGATCAGACTGGAGATGCAGCCACTTAAAAGATAAATGAGTAGCCTGCTTGCTATTGTCCTACGTTTGCAGCATTACTTTTTAAACAGAAAACATTACATTACATTGTGATACTACACGAAAATGTCAAGCAACATAGCAAACTACAAGTAGCTTAGCTTGTTATTAGTAGGGGTCATTTAGCTCAAGAGAAACTTTCAGCTCCTTGGCTTTCTTTCTCCAACCAGCTGCCATGTTAT
This sequence comes from Epinephelus lanceolatus, assembly GCF_041903045.1. Lineage (NCBI taxonomy): Eukaryota > Metazoa > Chordata > Actinopteri > Perciformes > Serranidae > Epinephelus > Epinephelus lanceolatus. The sequence continues at coordinate 13,893,858 of NC_135734.1, forward strand.
TTAGGGTTTTGTAGTGAAATCAGGAGGTATTGGGGAAATAATTCCTCATCTTAACTTCTTGAATCAGCCGTTCCTCACCCACTTGAAACACGCTGTCTGACAAAAGTTCAGGTCACAACTAGGGGTGTAAATCACCAGCTTCATCACGATACGATATTATATCGATTTGTTTGGATGACAATATGATGTTTGCCAATATCACAAAGTCTGTCACGATATGATTTTTGATTCGATTCAATTCAGGAACCTGCGATCGATATGACGCGATATCATATGTCCATCTAACACAATCATTTACATCAACTCACAAAAACAGCTAGAATATGATTTGACCATTTTATTTCTGAGCTCTGTTTGTTGTTTGAGTGGAGGCACACTTGCCCAGAAATGGTGACACAGACGTGCTATGTGAATTTCAAAATAAATGTGTATCTTTAAAATGACGATATGGATCGATGTTTTCATTTTGCATCAATATAATCAGATCATTAATCAATGAATCGATGTATTGATGTGGAACGATGTATCGTTACATCCCTTGTCACAACGGCAGTGCTGTGTCCCTTGTGTTTATTAATGACACCTCTTATGTCGGCTTCATATCCAAAATGTTACCATATTGGTGTTGATCACATTGTCATATTGCTTATTATTAGTGCAATACATGTTGAATATAGTGCTGTGATGCCATCAGCACAGGTTGCAAATTTAGGCTACTTTTTAATTTGCCAAAACTTGTTAGAATGCCAAGTGCCGGTTAAGCTGGTTTGCATTACGTCAAACTAGTTTTAACTGGTATACCTGACCCGACCAGCAAAACCAGAAATCCACTAAACTTCTTTGATCTTTGCATCAGACTGTGCTTTTTTTTATTATAGCAAATTACATGGAGCCACAAAAGTATTATAGTCACTGTTTTAATGATAGAGTGTTTTAATATTTCGGTTTATAGGTCTTCAGGTGGTTTTTGTGTTTTATTACACGTGATTAATTTGGTTTTGTTTCTTGTTCATTTATTTTAAAAAATTCTCCCATTATTCTCTTACCAGGCGGCAAGAAAGCTCAGCTATGCAGAGGTTTGCCAGAGACTGGCCAAAGACCCTCCACCAGCACAGACACCCACTTCCCCTCCCCCTCCCTCCTCAGCCAGCCAGCCCCTGCAAGAGCTCAAGGTCAATGGGGTTGAGGAGTCTCGGCCCAACTCCACGCGCACTACACACAAACCAGAGAAACCCAGAGACAGCCGGCCTCCTCGTCAACCATTACGCTCCTTCAGAGGAGCAAACAGCCAAGTCCGATCCGCAGGGTTGAAGATTCGGGATCAGCAGAGGGGCCTGTATACTGGCAAACAGTTTTCCCCACACCGGGGCGCCAGACGCAGCGGCAAAGAACAGAACATTCCGCCAAGGTCACCAAAATGACTACAGAAAGAGGAACCTATAAAACATAAACTGAAACAGAGATAAAAAACAATATATATGTAAATATATAATATATGTAAATAGAAATATGAATATATTTCATTTAACAGACTTTTTCAAAGAATCTTAATATTGTTGCAGACCTAAAAATATTTAGAAAAACTTAATGTAGATTTCCCTTTTTGGGAAAATACATATAGTCTGCTGACAGAATTGCAGACTTTTGGGGTAAAACATACTCTGCTGAGAGTAATGTTACCATGACGATCTCAAAAAAAGCCTCCAGAGATGGGCTAAATGTGTAGTGCGCGCGCGTGTGTGTGTGTGTTTGAGCATGAGAGGAATTAAGAGGGATCCTGTTACTTTTAAATATACAGTAGACCAACATTTAGCAAAGACTGCCAACTTCCAAAATGACAAAAGAGGCACATTTGATTTCTTTTTGAGCGGTTATTGTTGGCGTGTGATTCATCTTGAGTTTTTTTTTTTTTTTTTTTTAAATCAGATTTGTTGTGCGTTGAAATCAAGGTATATGAAAATGTATGAAATGGAAGAATCCAGGGCAGAATAATAGAAACAAAGGCGTGTGATAAACTACAGAAGGTTTGAACTTTTAAGTAGTTTGTAGATAATTATTACATAAATGTTATTTCGTTAAATGATGCTGGTGTATACTATGTTACACGTTTTCAGGACATTACAGTGTGATGGTTATAATCCTTAAGTGTTTTTGCAGCAGTTGTTTCTGTGATGCAGACATCAGATCAGTACTACTAACATTTGAAATAAGCCCTGCATCCTAACTGGAGTAGATCTGCTTATTTCATTTTTGCAGGATTGTATCAGTGATGTAACTCCTGTTCAAAATCAGTATAGCTTGTAAAAAGAGCGTGAGCAGTGATGAGAACAGTAGTCGTTTGCTACATAACCTACTGTTGTGGGGTTTTAGCTGTTAGCAGGAGAAAGACCGTCTTTCATGTTTTATCAGATGTCAGTAATGCTGGTGTGCATCTCAAAAAGCAAGATTAATGAGTTTGACGGCTAACTTTGGTTCAGGCCTGGGTTATGATATGGATCGTTTTAGGAACGTTTTTACAGTAGGATGGCAGGTCTTGAAAGCTAAGCGGTCCTTAATTGGTGACTAGTTTCTGCATGTGCATTGCTAAAACCTAATGGATGATGATGTGAGGGACCTCAGGAGAAGAAATTAGGATTTTTTTCGACCACAGAAATCTTTGGCTTCTTCTTGATAAAGGTAGCTACTCGATGGTTGGTGTTTAAAGTTGACTGCCTGAATCATCTGTTTTGATGGGACACATAAGGCTTCAGACGAGCGTAGTCCTTCTGGCATAAACCACTTTTTGTTCTTGATTTTATAAATGTCTATTTGTTGTAGCTTTCCTCGAGCGTGTGTATATATTGCTGTAGATGAGTTTAATTTTCTATCAAGTTATGTTTTTCTTTTCATGGTATTCAATGTTTGTGTGATGTTGGAATTTTTTTTATGTAAACTGATCTGAGAAAAGTGGCTTGATAATTGACAGCTAACTGAATTGGACACTGATCAGCCACTCGTGGCTCAACAATAAGACCTGTACCTGTAATGGTGTGAATTGAAATGCACTATTCTTTTGATCTCAAGGCTTTTGATCATTACAGCAGTAAGAAACGGAAAGGTGTTGCACAGAGATGTACGGCTGGAACTTAAATGTGTTCATAAATGTTTTTCTTTTTCATCTGAATAGTTTGTAGTGTTGCAAATGGAATTCAACAAAAGATGATTGAAAAAAAATATCACATTTTCATGATTAAAGTTATAAAACATTTTGCCTTAGATAATTGTTTGGAGTCCTCTGCTTAGGGACTTGACTGCAGTGTACAGTATTGTGTGTCATGTAATCAGTACTTCAGTCGTCTCCTGTGTATATGTGTCTGTGTAAACTTGTGTGTGTGTGTGAGAGAAAGGGATTGCTTCTGCTTCAGACTACATGGAACTGTTATCTCAAACCAAACCTCCAGTGCCTTTAATGGTCTTTAATATTAGATAAAGAGTGCAAGAGATGTGAGCACATCAATTTATCTAACTATAGGGGGCTGGTTAGCCGGTTGTCAGAATCCAACATTATCAGTAAATGACACTGGGAGACATTAGATCCTGCCCAGTGTTAATCTCAGTTTATTGTGGGTGCAGCTGCAGGGCTGGGGCTGGTTGGAGTGGAGCTTAGTGTGCGTGTGTGCATGCTTGTTTGTCCATCATGTTAGTTTGTCAATGCAATTTCAGTCTTATATCAGAATCCTGCTTGTAACTCACTAACATGGGACTGTAGTTTCCAGCCAAGTACACACTGGTTTATTAAGTGACTATTTTATTGCTGAGCCTTAAGTATGAGAATAAAGATTTATTTTTAAACAATTGTGTCTTTGTGCATATTTCCACTACATATTAATTCATTAAATGCGATTGCAGCTTCACACACACAGGATGTGAATAAGTTATTTCCATGTGACCTGTTGATTTTTTTCCTATTTAAACCTGGGATTAGCTCCATTGAGAGGCACCGTGACAGACATGCGCAGTGACAGTGCTCTGCCACACTAGAAAGGATTTGTTGACGGATTTTTGCATGTCATCTGCCAAGTAACCATCCGGAAATAACCTTAAACATTATGTAACTGCTGTAGGCTTGTTTGGCTCTGTGAGTGTGTTCAGGAGATTTCAGTGATGCGTGACGACAACACAACGGAAGATCATTTGTCTATATATGATGAAAGGGTGGTGTATTAATGCAAACATCGGATGGTGTGCAAGGATTCAGATAAAAAAAACAAACAAACCAAAAAAAAACAGCAGACTTGGCATCACGTTCACGTTTCTCTCCCACTTCACTCCTGTTACGTAACACTCTGCCAGCTTCCAGCTCTCGCGTTGTTTTGTTAATGGAAGTGTCAGAGTGTCAACAACGGCCAGGCAGCAGCAGCACAGCAGCACTGTCCGGAGCAGGGAGGGGGGAGTCAAGAGGCTGTTCAAACGTCGGGTGAGTTCAGGCACTATTTGGTTCATCTAACGAAAAATGTGACATTTTGCGACGTGTACTGAGTCAATATTCAGGAAACGTGTGATGTTTTCTCGGGATTGCACGTCAGTTTAAGAGCATAGCTTTCTTTAGCATTAGCATGCTAACGCTAAGCTACTAACTTGGCGGAGCTGTTAGTGTGAACACACAAGGTAAGCTAAACGAAGCTTCGAGTAGCATTAGCTTAGCTAGCTGTGTTGTGACTGGTAGCTACACTAAAATTGTAGCTATGCGAGGTGTATTAGGTCGTCCTATATCTGTTAATAGTTACCGTGATGTTAGCGTCCACGGTCGTTGTAATGACATGGCTGTCAGCTCTCGGAAACAAAATATGTCGTCGGGGTTATCGATAAGGTTATGCTTGCCTAAGGCCCATCTTTCATAAAGTCAGAGCTAGCCAAATAATTGGCACTAACCTATCCACAGTCCGTAACCTAAGCCACCCAAGCTAGCTACACGGCCGAACGACCTCGACGGTGACAGCCAGCTAGCGCCAATGACTTGATGACACTGTAGGGTAGGTTGCGTGGTAGCTTGCCTCGGCTCTGCTGCCTCATCGCTCCCATTTATCACCAGTCCCAGTTATCTGAGACCAAGTGCTCCAAACAGGCCGTCAGTCTGTGGCCTGTTTACCTCCTAACCAGCTGTCACCAGGATGTTTTTCTGTCTTTTTGGTGACAGGGGAGCATATGCAATTAATGGCGCTAAAGAGACTGTAGTTCTCAACAGGTGCATGGTATTCATGTCATGGAGCCTGATGCTGCAGGTTGATACATTAGAAAGATAAAACACAAGCTTACACACAAATAATAGTGACATTCGAGTATTTTCAGATCAGCCAATTGCTTCTGGGTGATCATTTTCTAAAGCTGGTTATGATCTATAGAAAAACTGCGATACTGAAACAATCAGTAGCATCCAGCCATTACCACTTATATATATTGTCTTAGAAACTTGTGCATCAGCTGTTTGATTGCCTTCATATGCATAGATGAATACAGCAGATAACAAGTTGCTCTTTTATTTTGCTCCCTCTTGCAGAACATTTGTCTGAGATGGGGGATGATCGACCATTTGTGTGCACTGCCCCTGGGTGTGGGCAGGTATGATTTTTGAACACATCAAGTCTTACTCAACATTCTCTTAGACTTTAGTTTTATTGTCACCCTCTACTTATTCACTCCAGATATGTAAAACAATGATCAAGCTCTACTTCACTGTGGAATATCTGCACAGATTCTTCCATCATTGTCATTTGTCAGCAACATGGCAGACACACTGATGCTACAGTTTATATTCTTTACATCAATGCTACTATTTTTTCTTATCTGCTGTGATTTATTTATTATTTTTTGCAGAGATTCACAAATGAAGACCACCTGTCAGTCCACAAACACAAGCATGAAATGACATTAAAATTTGGTCCTGCCAGAACAGACTCTGTTATCATTGCAGGTAATGACATTACTATTGACATTACAGTGTGTTTAATGAAGCTGAACTGAAGAGTAATAAATTTGTCAATGCTCCGAAGACCTGTTTTGATATAGAACTATGATTTGATATATGAACTATTTCTGTCCCATTACCTTCTCGACTAATGTAATATATGTTTCTTCTCTTTTTGTTGCAGACCAGACACCCACACCCACACGTTTCCTGAAGAACTGTGAGGAGGTTGGGCTATTCAATGAGCTAGCCAGCTCCTTTGAACAGGAGTTTTCAAAAGCACATGAGGACGACCACAGGACAAAACACCCGGTGAGAAAAAGCATGAGTGCACATGTTGAATAAGAAGCGCACTTTTGGTTTCCTTGGGTTATCAGATAAAAATAATATCACCATTTTATTATTTTAGATGATCTGAAATGAATCTTCTGCTCTCTGCTTAGGCTGCACCTTTACAAACACCGTCTGAAGTAAAAGATGAGGAAGAGGGCCCTTTACAAGTTGATTCTTCCTCTCCTGGAAGTCCAGATTCCTCTTCCAGCATGTCAGACAACAGCAGAGACTCAAGGGTGAGAGGCAGTTTACAATGCTTTGGGCGAGCAAGCTTCTTTACGGATTTACTCTTGCATAAGACTTGCGAATTGAGCATCAATATGTGATCCCCTATTCATGCAGACAAAATACATTTCATGAGTGGAAAATAAATATTGTTGTTTGATTTGTCAAAGGAGATTCTCACAAAGCCTGTGGCAAGCTCAGCTCCCACTCCAACCATTGTGCGTCCAGGTTCTCTTCCCCTTCACCTGAGCAATGACGCACTGCACCCAACTCTGCCATCTCCAACATCTGTCATCACGCAAGCGCCGCCCTCCAACAGACAGCTCGGGTAAACTACAGTGTGTTCCTGTTGCATTTCATGAGGCTTGGGGCAGTATTTGCGAAACATCTTAAAACTGAAGTAATTCCTGGAAAATGTTCACAGAAAGATGTGGAGAGGTGTTTGATATTTTTGGGATAGACAAAGTGGCCATATAGCTGTTGGCTATCTTGTGTCAAACCATAAATGCCTTCTCTAGATCTGGATTATTGCAAGCTACAAATAACGTCATGGTCATTACTGGGCCCCTGGATTGTTGGTAATATAAATGCCACACATATTCAGGGCTGGGCTAACTGCATCATAGAGAGGTGTGGTCAGAGGATGTATTTGTGAGCATACAGTGTTGTAGATGGCCCCATTTACTTCATGAATTCTGTATCCCAGAGTGACTGGGGCTACTGTTTGACAGGAATCATTGCAAAGCTGTATGATGCAGCTGCTCCTGCTTTGGCTCTATTTGTTGTTTTTATTTAGATTCAGGTTGTTTTGTTGAGATTTTCTCTTTCCTGCTATTGTCTCAGTTCGTCATCACATCCTCCCATAATCCAGTCACTGTGTGGAATCGACAAAAAAAGCATTTTTGAGACGGTGCATGTTGAGATGTCAGGTCAGCAATATTTCCAGAAGAGCGTGGTTGTGGATTTGTTTGTTTATTAATTTATTTTTCCATCATCCTCTGCTTCATGATTTAACAATGCAGGTGAAGGAGAACCATACTGCAGCAATTCTGCAGAGACTCGCTAAGTTGTGCCTGCGCTCAAATCAAATATAGCACTAACACTCACCCCAGTACATGAAAATGAGGGAGTAGCTGGAGGTAGAATGTGCAGCCTGGTCTGGTCGGAGAGAGTTCAGTCCAAACAGATGTTCCACCTTGGTTTTGCCTTCCCCATGCTCCTTCTTACTTTTCAGTCTATCCCAGTTCTTTCCTTCTTTTCTATCAATCCAATCTTAACCCAATGGCACCTACTCGGAAACCCTCAGATGACACTAGCACTCCCACTCAAAGTTTCTAGTATGTGCAACAAAATGGGTTTGTATCACCTAGTCCTAAACTAAATCACAAATCCCTCTCATGATCATACCACGCTCACATATTCTTTTGTTCCAACTAGCATTTCATTGGGACTTGAGAGGATAGGTACACTTAGCCTTTACAAAGATCATCCATTGGCACAATAAAATGTGCTGTCTTTCAGTCTGTATTTTGTCAGTGGGCACAGAATGGAGGAGCAGCCATTTACTAATATTTCTTTTTTTCAACAGCTCCCCAACAAGCGCTTATCCACTGGTGAGGCACCTTCCCAATGGGCAGACAGTCCCTCTACTGCCCAGTCCCCAGATGACCTCAGTTATATCTGTAAGGCATTTTCAAAACTTGGAAAAAATGCATAACAGATTTAACTCTTCAAAGGATTTTTCTTTAATTTGAGCATATTCTATCTGTCTCCCTCTCCCTCTTGTGTTTTTGTTGTAATGTGAAGCTCGCGAGGCCAGTAAACTCAGTGCCTAACATCCCTGGGATTCCAGGACCTCCAGTTGGCGGGGCCAGCAGTGGGTCATCCTCCCCATCTGGCTACAGTCTGCACTCTGAGACCAAGATGGTGAGATGATCAGTCATATTTGCATCATTTTGTAGGCATTATTATGCCTCTGTGTTGGTGATAGCTGTGACCTGGAGGCGTTGTGTTTTAAGGTTGTACTCCCGTCTGTCCATCCGTCCATCCGTCCCATTCTTGTGAATGAGATATCTCAAGAAAGTCCCAACGGGATTGGGTAGCGCAAACGTCCACATAAACTTAGGGATGAACTGATTAGATTTTTGCGGTCAAAGGTCAAGGTCACTGTGACCGTGTGTTTGTCTCATTCTTGTGAATGCAATATCTCAAGAACACCTTGAGGGAATTTATTCAAATTTGGCACAAACAACCACTTGGATTGATGAACTGATCAGATTTTGGTGATCAAAGGTCAAAGTCACTGCGACTTCACAAAACATTTTCTCAAGAATTCATACGTTAATTTTTAAAAAAAACTTCACACAAACAGCTAATAGGATAAAATAATAATTCTAGTTACATTTGTAAAATAGGTTCTACACTTTAAACATGTCGTATAAGAAGCTGTTTTAACGGCACTTTTAGCGGGCTGAGCGTGAAATGATCTACACAGAGTGTCGTCTGTGTGCCTTTTTAGAGGCTGAAGGCAGCTCTAACTCAACAAGGCCCAGGAGCACAAGATGGGGCTGGTGGGGGGGCAGGATCCATCCCTGCTGTTCCCCAGCGACAGGAACAGAGCCAGCAACCCACTCAAAACTCTGATGCACCATCACCTGCCCAGCCCCAGGTAATACACATGCCACATACGCTTTCATACAGATCCTAATCAGGATCAGACACGGAAGTGCCCACAGTGTACAGGGAACCTTTTACATGAATGTACATGCTGATATGGGTACCTGAAATAATACTCCATCCAGAATCTGTCTCGAATAACAAACACGCACCCCGTCAGCCTAAGCAAAGAATATTTGGAACAAATTGAGCAGATATTATAGATGGACAGCAGAGAGGCAGATTTTGCTGCCTAAGTGGTTTTCATCATTTTCCTTTGATAATTTTATAAAAGGTTACTGTAAATAAAGTGCTGCACTGCATTCAGAGTGGGTGCCCACACCGATAAAGTTACATTTTGTGGATTCATGGGTTCTTTATTGGTCTTTCTTTCAAGTGTAGTTTTAATAGTATCACGCAGTATAGTTGTTAATAGTGAACTCCCCCCGTGCCGCCTCTGTTGAAAACGCCATGCTAAAGTGTAAAGTGTCCCCTTGAGTGGCGAAAATGAGAGGATGTGCCCTATCAGCTGCCCTCTTGAATGATGAAAACAAGCAGATGTGCCCTTTTGGCTGCCCTCTTGTCCCCATGTCATGCAGTAGGTGCCCTTTTTTTCCTTTTTGCCCCTGCCCTTCAAAGATCCTGAGTCCGTCACTGCTACAGTATATTGATTATATTCTGTGCTCCTTAACACAACACTGTTTCTGAGCCAACTCAAATATACGCTGAAACATTACATTAAATAGATAATGCCTTGGGGAAAGAGGAACCAGTAATTGACTGCACTAAAGGAATGTTAAGTTGATATTTCAGTATCAAAGGTTAGTATTGCATTTAGAGTTTTAGTCTTGAATGCTTAAGTTTGACACTTGATACAGAAATGTTGAATTGTTTCTGAATAAAAGCAAAAAGCAAAGCAAATACGTCGACATATAGAGTGGTACCGGGAGCATTATCCATCTCCAGAGGAAGCCATGTTAATGACCGAGGAGACCCAGTGGGGAAGTGAACAATGGCGTATGCGTCGTGGTTTTCAAAAGTCTCCATTTGTGCCCGTCAAGTGCAACCCCTTAGTTTTCAAACTAAGAAGGGGTCAGCACAGCAGCACTGTTGAAAGTCTCAGTTTTAAGCATCTGAATACTCCAGAGTAGTGTGGATGTTGGCGTAACCGTAATAATTATGCATTTTAAAATGAAAACATATGGGTCTGGATGTAGCCTAAAAGTAGTCACGCCCCACCCACCCCCATTCCCTAGGTATCCCCTGCTCAGCCAACAGGAGGCCGGCGGCGGCGAGCGTCAGAGATGGACCCTGACGAGCGGAGGCAGCGCTTCCTGGAGAGAAACCGGGCAGCCGCCTCCCGCTGCAGGCAAAAACGGAAACTGTGGGTGAACTCTTTGGAAAAGAAAGCAGATGATCTCGCCAACATGAATGTGTCCCTGACGGTGAGTCTTCTATGTCCCTGTCACTGCAGCGTTGTATCTGTAACTTAAACATGCACACACATTGGTCTCCTTGGGGCTTGCTCGGTATGATTTGGGTGCTGTATGTTTTGTGTTGCCTTCAGAATGAAGTAACTCTACTGAGGAACGAGGTGGCACAGCTGAAGCAGCTCCTCCTCGCCCACAAAGACTGCCCGGTCACTATTATGCAGAAGAAGGCGGCTTTCCTAGGTAATCATTGAGCTTCCTGCACTGTGCCACTTCTTTTATCAAGATCCATCTATCATCTCATCCATCTAATGCATTCTTTTTACTCGCTCACCTCTCTAAGGGTGAATGTTTCTTTCTCTGTCTCTAGCTGCAGGAGGAGAGGAAACCTCCAGGGATACTCCCAGTGAACCCATCGGCTCCCCAGCAGCAGTTATCCAGCATGGGCCATCACCACCCGCCCCGGCCTCCAGTCCAGGAGCCACCATCAACGGGCTGAGCGTCCGAGCTGCAGAGGCGGTGGCTATGTCGGTCCTTGCCGGCATGGGATCGGGCCAACCGGGAGGGGTCGTCATGGCGACGCAGTCACAGTCAACCCCAAGATGATGTGCTGACGCAGGCAGCCAGTATGAACTCGAGTGGCATTTGGAGGCCGGACTGGTGCAAAGCGTTTGAAAAAGAGGGACCCGCCCTCACACCCCCACCCCCAGACTATGATCCTCCCGTCCCCTCACAGCCAATGATAATCACACAAAGACACGGCACAGTGCCTCCGTCAACCCTCCTGTCCCAGCAGGCTCCCTGTTCAGAGACGCTTCATCACTCTCTGTATGTAAATATGAAAACCACGTCGGACACTCACTCTGCAGGGTCTGGGGTCATTTCGTGTTCAATCGTGACAGTTGAAAAAGGTTTTAGATTGGGATGAAAAGTATGAATGAAAACTTTTTATGTCGGAATTATCCGTTTATTTTGATTCACTTAAAAAAAATGCAGCTTCAGTCCAACTTTTAGTCCCACACGCTGGCTGTGATGAGGTTGGTTGCTTTCCAGGCTGACAATTTTACTTGTATTTTTCATTTGTATGAAAAGATTTTTATGGCTGATACAGCTCGTCGACATGATGTGTGCTGATGCAATGAAAGTACGGTGAGAGATTGGCTGGCTGATTTCAGTAAAAGGCGACCTGGAGAGCTTCTCTTTTGCTCTTTTTATGTTTACTTTTAAACCTGTCTTTTAGTTTTCTGTCTGGTTTTTTTTTCCCCTTTTGAGTTACTTCTCCTTAAATACACATGACGGTTTAGTCAGCCGACTGCATATTTAACAAACCAAATTATAGATGTGTACACAGTTTACCTTGTGAGTGTGTGCCTGACTTTTTTACCATCAGTTTTAACCCATTGGGAATGGATGTCAGTACATTAGTCATGTATGTATCAAACTCTATTGACTGCATGGATTACTCAAGGCTGAAGAATACCACTGTTTGTTTGTGCTTCATCATACTATATCACTGTTCGTTGATCTGCTTTTCTTCTGTTTCAGAACATCAAATTACTGATGCAAAAATTGTCCTTGTTATGTAAGGATTCCATCCTCAGTCCTAATGTAACACACTTGAAATGGTTAGCTTTAGAAGGCCTTTAAATGATAATCAAACAGAATAGATTTTAAATCATATACCCTGGCATTTCAGTTGAAGAAAGAGTAGTGCAATATATTTTTCTATTGAATATCAATGTTCTTGCATTTATTTGTTGTGTGTAGCCCAGCCACTGAGAGGGGTTTGGTCTATTTCAGTTGAAAGCTATAGTGATGAGATGACCAGAGAAAATGTGAAGATGAGTATAATTGAATGAATGGGACTGGTGATTGGTGCACATCTGTCGAGAGTTACAGATGTCCTAGTCTTGGTTGCTTTCCAACATTTGAAAAGCTGTCTTGTATCATGAAGTAGACTTAAATACTTGTGCAAGGTGCTTCTTTTGAAATTTAACTTTTGAATTACAAATTATTTTATGCCACAGTGTACTTCCAGGACTATTATGTCCCCCCCCCCCCCCCCCCCCCCCCACTGTTTTTTTAAATAACGTCATTGTTTTGAGATGTTTATTTTTTCCATCATGTGATTAGTATGTCCCTTTTATTTTGTGAAAGAGCTTAGATGTCTTTGTATGTGTTTAACACAGGTTGAACCACATGAAAAAATGTCTCAAAGATATCTTGTATGGAAAGTTTGTCAAATACTCAGGCTTCAGGATGGGAAAAATTACTTGTGTATAGTCTCAACTAATGAATAAGTTGTCTCGGGCAAATAATAAAATAAATTAATGAAAAAGAAACGTTCATCAGCATGTTTCCACCCACCCCCACTTGGTGCCTCTCATGTATTGTTGCTGCATTTGAGTCACACAGAAGCAGCAGTTTTTCCAGAAAATAAACATCCAGCGATCCTTGAAAAAAAAAACCCTGAAGGCTGTTTTAAAGCACTGACTGCTGCTCTGCAGCTGTGTTTCTAAATCCCTTAAAGCTGCTACAATTCATATTTTTACATAAAGAATTGATCATATGACTAGTTGTATGTGAAAGGGGTCGCCAACAGTGATGACCTCAGAATAATCAACTGTGCAGAACCCCTTCAGCAGTGTTTTACACATAGCATCATTTAGTCTCGCTGCTCTTACTGCACGTTTAAGACTCCTCTAACCATCTTGACAAAAATATTCAGTCTGCTGCATGATAGGCCTTTTCCACAGAAGACATTTTATTTTGACTTGTCAGTAAAAAAAGAACGGGGGTAAATAATATAATTGATGGCTGAAATACATTCAGCTGCTTTTATTTCTGAGTCCTGGTACTGTGCAAATTGGCTCGCTGTCACTCTCACTGGGACACTTGAATACCACAGAGCCATCAGGCTTTTCCTACAGTGGCCAGTGGCGCCCCCAAGGGGTGAGAGGGGGCCATGGCCACCCTGATAAATTGCTGGCCCCCTCATGTAACTAATGGAAAATAATTTCTGTTTTTAAACTTGAGAAGTTTTGTTTCTAGTTAGTGTATTCCTTCAAGAACAATGAATTGCCCAATGTATATACAGATACGTAACTCATTGAAACAGGATTGTTGTGAAACTCAAAATGTTAACTGTACCACTGTTAGTCTATGCACATCAGATAATTACTAATCACAGCTAAAAAAAAATAAGAAACCAAGGTATATCAACATGTGATTCCTCGATCTTGAGCACATCGGTCATTGGTCTGATGATGATAAACCTCTGGAGGCCAAACTTTAAGAAAGCAAATGTAGCTTATGGATTCAGAACATGCATTTCTGGCCAATCCGTTCCACTTCTGCACACAGACTGTTTGCCTGCCACTAAAATGTGATTGGTACATAGGACTACAAATAGACAAACAGAAACCAGAACGCTTGGGATACCAAAATCTTGTCCTGTCGCCTACAGATTCTGCATACATATGCAGGTATCATAGGCTGTAGAACAAAGATGGGCAACATGACAGCTCACCAAAAGTGAAGCCAAAACATCTCGATCCCCTGGTAGCTGGCTGCAATATAGGTCATAAACCTTGCTCCCTCCATGTTAGCTGATGGAACATGGACCAAATTAAAGTGTCAAAGAACACATCAAATACATTTTTCCAGAAGATGGTGTCTGTCATTTTAGTTAGTTCTTATCACGCTGCTGTATGTTCAAGGGTTCTGTTAAGTTTGATGTTTGTTATTTGATGGTATAAAAAGGTGTTTGATGACATGATTGAGGACTATGTGTATCAATCGCTGTACTTGCGATCAATTATGCTGCTTGTGACTGGTTGGATGGGTGTAAGGACAGGAACTCAATATAGCAGAGATCTCTACAGCACAGGCTCTCGCTCCAAATGACATCACCATTACAAGATGGCAACGGCTGTTTGCAGATTGTCTTGGCTTCATTTTTGTACAGTGGGAGGAAGTGGAGATATGGTGTCCATGTTGTTATACAGTCTATGGTAGATACCTTTCAAATAGAGATTAGTGATCCTTCAACATTGACATAGTTTTCAACTAGTGTATACTATAACAGCATAATAGCATTTCCTGAAATTTAGGTATGGCTTTTGGTTTTGGTGTGCCACCCCAAGTTTTTTTTGGTAAATCCACCTGCCATCCCTGTAAAAATTTTCTGGGGCTGAAATAAAGGCCTATTTTTAACCAGTTAAATTAAAATTTCAACTTTAATATGTCCCTTAAGAGCCATTGGTTTTTACAGCAAGAGTTTAAGAATATTCCTGTTTGTTTTCCACAACACTGGAAAATATTAACAGATTATGTTACTAAAAGATATATGAAATTATTTTATAAGAAAATACCATAAAAAATGAAATATTAAAGAATAGCCTACATTGCAGCATAATATCATCATACCGTACGATACATGTTGGGGATAATAAAACTTTTAATTTTCTTTCTATTTTCTATCTTTAATTTTGTTGCACAGAGCAAGAATGGGTCATTTCCGGCAGCCATCTTTGTTTTGTAGGGTAGCAGTAAATAATGGATTTAAAATCTCATTTCTTTTATTTTGCAACAGACTTTTTTATCCAGGTGGTTTAAAATGTTTTTTAACTTTCTGGAAATACCTCCTCCAGAACAGCAGTGAGTATTGTTAGACGACTTTCAGTATTTTTTCAAAGTTCACACTGGGGTTATTTTTCGAGAAGTCGGATGCTAACTGTTAGCTTTCCGGTGTAACGGTCATTTACGACTGGTAACGTTACAAACGAGAGTACACAAACTGGAGCCAGTTTCCACCTGAGGGGAGGGTGGCGGCAGGTGAGATGGATCTGGAGGAATGCCGTTTCTCCTCCCAGCAGTAAAAACACAACAGCAGAGGGAGCAGAGAGTCTGCTTCATCCCACTGTCCTGTCACAGCAATTACCGTCAGCCCCGGTCATGTGACTGACAGACTCCTCTGGCGAGTTGTTCCCATCTCCCACAGTCATGGCGGTGTCGGGGAGACGCGAAGATGGAGTAAACACCACCACTACTACATCTTGATTTTGTTGCTCTGAGCTTCATGCTGGACTGTACCTGTCGTCATCCCATATATCGCAAACATCCCGCTGGCTGCTGTGCTTCCAACGATGGCCGACCGCGGCGTTGATCTGTCGGCTCTGCCTAAAGAGGTCAGGGACCAGCTGGCGGAGTTGGATCTGGAGCTATCCGAAGGTAAGGTTTCCATACAGAGGGTTTAATAGTTTAAGCTGCGGCGGTGATCAAAGCAAACGGAAGTTAAAGAGTGGGATCTTGACCGTGTTCCCATGAAATCGGCCACAAACAGCCGTCCTGTGTCAGCTGGGTGAGACAGAGCTGCTGCAGTGGATCCGGGGCACGACTACAACAAATGATAAAAACACACTGACCTCCTTTTCAAGCTGTCATTTCCCCATCAACTATCCCTGTTGCTTGCATTGGACAAAGAGCCATGTATTTGCATAGACTGCGACACATGCTGTGAACAATAGCCTGTTTATGTTAGTAGTCTGGCATGTGTTAGTCTTTTATTTTCCTCCATGTTCTTGTGTTGATCCACATTATTTGCCTGCATACACACTGTGTCATACATTGCTCATCATCACAGCTATATTGCACATACACTCCAAGGAAAATGGGTCAAGTTTGTCGTCCCGGAGGCCCTGTTAGTGTGTGTGTGTGTGTGTGTGTGTGCGCGTGTGTGTGTGCAGCCTCAGTGGACACTAAATGATGCTGTCTCTCCCCTTCAACATTCCGCTGCTCTCAGAGTCTGAACCCTGAAACTGCAGCAGATATATTAGGAGGGTTATTTGTGTTATAAGAATGACTGTGGGAAATGGGAATATGGCTGTTATGCAAGTCTCCTCCTCACACTGTGAATCACAGTGCAGCAGCTTGATTGGTGCTGTGCAGCTCTCAGGTGCCCGGGGGTGGATGAGTAATGTTGTGTTTCACATGGAGAGCCAAGCAGGGGAGATGTATAAGGCCACTAATGATGCCTCAGTCCCCTCTTGCACCACAGACACACACACACACAGATACCTGGAGCTGTCCATGTAGAAGAACAGGTGAAACTTAGCATCACATGAAAAACTTAGAAACCAACATCATTAATGTTTGCTTATTAAGCCTACGTTATTGATTTTAATTACAGTAACAGAGTCAAAGTCAATACTGTGTTTCTCTCATTCACGAAAAGGCAACAAATCATTCATGACATGTGTTTGAAGATTTGAATAGACAAACTAGCTGGCAGTGTTTCCTGCACAACCACCGGCTGCAGAGTTCGCTGATATTTCTGGTCACTTGTTCCATTTTAGTTTCTTAAAATACAACCAAGCTCAGGGCTTTAATGTAGAAACTAAAAGATATAAAAGTTTGTTTTTCAACAAAGCAATATCCTGCATAGTGTTTACAGTTTACTGCATTTCATTCATTCTGTGTCATACATCAGTAAATTAACAGGGTGTCACAGGGTGAGGCTGTGGCATGCTTTGACCTGAGCTACTGCAGAGGCGAGTGTGTGTTCTGTTTAATAATAGACACCAATTTACTGTGAGATAATGAACCTGGGTAATGGAGGAGTGGATGTTCAGCCTGTGTTCAATTTACTCAACAGGGTGAGAGGCAGCGGATGATGGGAAATCACTGTGTAATTAAGTGCACAATGTAAATGCAGTAATTGTAGATTAATAACAACAATATTTATCCTACAACACTTCATTCACGCATTTGTCGGGGATGTAAAGCAGGTGTAGTAACAGATGAATTAACCTGGTGTGGATTGTTGTTTGAGGCTGTGGTATGATTGCAAAAGCCCTTGGTTTGTTAGGTTTAACTGTGCTTAAAATTAGTGCCATAGAGTGCAAATAGTGAGCCTTTGATTGTGAAACTGTTTGCACGAGTCTCCCATGTTTGTGCCAAAGCAAAATCACACATAACCACAGTGTTGTAGTAAAACAGGTACCAATTTTAACTTAGTTAAATCCACAGGTTATTAAGCAGATATTGGATCTGACTTGTGATTGTTTCCATTATCAATTGAGTTATTTCTAAAGAAAATTATGAAAAATATACATCACAAATTCAAAAACCTCAAGGTCCAATCCTTGAATTGCTTATTTTGTCCAACTAGTAGTCCAAAACACAAACAAATTCAGTTGACAGTGACAGAAAAAAAGATAACTTGATTATAAAAATTGTTGACAATTCATTTTCTGTCCATTGGACTTATTGTTCAGCACTGGTGATTATTTTTGGAAAGTAAACGTAAAAACCTGTCATCAGTACTTCTCTTCGTATGTGTATCAGGTCTCAAGGTAAGGAAATTGCCTGGAGTCAGGATTGAGTTGAAGTCATGTGACTCGACTTCCGTCCTCTTCTGTTTACAGTCTTCAGTGTTAATGTAACAGCTTGCAGACAGCTGCTGCTTTGCTCTGGTCAGATGGTCTAATGACAGAACAACCAGACATCTTTGAGTACAGTCAGAGTCACCTGTGACAGTCTTAGTGGTAAGGTGACACCTGCATGGTGACTGACCCTCTGCTGGAGACGAAGGCTCCATCATTTGTAACTTTAGATCAGAGTCCATTCTTTTGCTATTAAAAATGCTCGGTGCTATCCAGATGCCCTGATGCTATCCACGTCTTCTACTTCAATCAAGTGTGTTCGCCGTCTGCTCAACGCTGACAGGACAAGGCGAGCAGCAGCTGGCTGCCCCAATGAGTCTGAAAGCTTCTCATGGATATCTTTTACATGGCAACAATCACCCCATTGTTGTCCTGCTACATGGGACTCCCCTAGCAACAAACAGTAGAAAATATGCATCAGCAGTTTTTTTTCACAGCAGTAGTTGTGGGCTGCAGTGTGTGTGTGTATTTGTCTGTATTTGTGTGCAAGTGTGTGTATGTGAGAGCGAGAAAGAGCAACTCCACCTACTTTAACCTCCATGACTGTAAGGACACAAAGAAAGCCATTGAGGGGATCAAAGACTCAGTGATTGAGCCGGACTGGAATTTAGAGCACTGAACTACAACTGTTTAAGCTGCTCAGCCTGCGAGTGTGTGGGCATCGTAGTGTCTGCAGCTCCTGTTTTTCTATTGTGTATGTGAGTGTGTGACAGCAACAGAGTGCAAAAGATTTGCTTTGTACAGATGCTGTACACAAGACGGCATGCAGTGCATGGTATTGATCTCAGAAATGTGTCCGTCACACAGACTATTGATAGTTGGTATCAAAGGACAGATTCATAGTGTTTTTTACTTATTTTGTATTGATTTGATTAAAACACATTTTATGGCTGTCTGTGTTTTGACAGCATTTAACATTTGAGACATTTGGCTCATTTTTGTTAAATTATGAAAAAGTGTCTTGTAGAAAAGTATTTATTTTGTAAGTTTTTTCTCTTAAGTTGAAAGAATTACCACAAGTAAGGCCTTTACACACTGGGGATGTGACAAATAAGCGACACAAAAATGCAAAATACTTGCCCGCATCAAAACTAGTCATACTGGCTCCAATGCGAAATTAGAACAGTTGCAAATGGTTGCAATGGGTCCACCATTGAAGTTGGGGAGTCACCTCTGTTCTGCACAACTAGATTGGTGGATGCTTTTTTCGGAGCAAAAGCTCAGAAAAATCGATCTTGTTCCAAAACAATTTACATAGCTTTTTCACTGCGTAATATTCACATTCTGCATAAAAATACTCAAAACAATGTTGTCACAATAAAGTAATATCTAAACTTGGATACACTAACTTGAAAAATATTGATTTTCGATACCACAGGGAAACATTTGACGTTGACGGCAGACCGTTTAAAATTTCTATCACAAGATAAATATAACAAGGCTATAACATGGCAACGACTTTTCGTGGTTTGTACCTCGCAGGAAAAGAGCGTCAGCCGATTTGAGGGCTGCATGAATGTGGCTTTGTGAGGCTGTACTTATGCACAGCGGTGCTTCAAGATAAATGCTAAAGCCAGTATGCTAACATGCTGATGTTAGCAGGTTAGCAGGTAGCAGGTATACTGTTTAGCATGCTAACATTAATGAATCTGTGCTTAAAACAAGGTACAGTCGGTGATGGGAATGTCTCTAATTTAGCAGATAATTGGTCATAAAGTATTGGACACATTAAAATTTGGACCTAATGATGGCACTAGAGAGCAGGTCAGTTCATTCTGAGGGGGACATGCACATCTGTACCAAATTTCATGGCTATCCGTCCAATAGTGGTTATCAGAGAGACCGATAGAGACTGTCATTGCTGACCGTAGAGCCTCGCCGCTAGCATAGCCACAAGCAAGTTGGTGTTGAAACTCAGATGTCATATCGGCACTATTGATAAATTTCAAGTGACACACAGCCTTTCTCAGAGCCTATAATGCATGCCATCTGCACAGTCCCTTTAAATGCTTACAAACATATCACATGTCCAGTAAAGCAGACAGTTTGCACAGCTCCATGTAGTAATTTTCTTTACTCCTTAATTTGATTGCTGTCTCGTTCTCTGCTGTAACTGCTTTGGCTGATAAGTGGATGTGTGGATTTTCTAGTGACTAGTGTCCATCCCGCTGCCTGTCTGCGATGCTACTGCTCCTGCTGCTGCTGCTGCTGCTGCTGCTGCTGCGGAGAGGCAGGTTTTCATCTCGGCAGCCTGTTCTATACTGAGAGAGAGCGAGAGAAATGAGAGATTATGGTCCTGCCTGCATCTCTCAATCTAGGTCACAGAGCATCAGGGGGCAACACGCCTGGCTCATTTAGCCTGTGAGTCACACTGGGCCAGGACTGCTGCTGGGGATCTCTCTCTCTCACCCAACCACCCGGACACCACCACTGCCTTCTCTTTATCTGTCTGTCAGTGCCTTACTTATTGACAACAATTCCACGAAAAGACCAAAACCAACAATGCATTATTCCGTCTCTGTGCTTCACAACCTTGTCTGTGGCACTCAGCCCCAAGCCCGTTTGTTCATTTTCATTTCCTGAAACAGCTGGGGACTGTAGTTTCATTACACAAAGAGAAGTAAATAGTGCATTTGTTTGGGACTATTTTCAGTCGTGCATTAATATACAGCTAGAAGGGCACTTGGAGAATGCAGACCTCCACCAAGGCCAAATGCCCTATCTCGCAATGTAAACAAAATAATAATAATTTGTGTATCCACCCCGTCAGATCTGCTCCAAAATGTAATGTGGTCTTCCTTGGCCCATGCTACACCCTTCCACCAAGGTTCATGAAAATCGGGACAGTAGTTTTTCCATGATCCCTCTGAAAAACAGACAAACAAACCAACAAACTGAACCAAAAACATAACCTCTTAAGCAGAGGTAATAAGTACAGTAATGAGTATTTATGGCAGCTGGATGGTGTATGTGGGATCTAGAGCTGAAATAGTTAAATTAATCGATCAACTGACAGTTAACCGTCAACTAATTTGATAAATGATACATTGTTTGTCATTTTTCTCAGCAAAAATACCACATTTAGCCAATTTTCTGCTTGTGAAATGTGATTGTTTGATGCTGTTCTTTGTCATACATGATAGTAAGCTGATGATCTATGAGTTTTAGAAAATCATGGATAATTATAACAAGAACCTTTCACTGTTTTCTGATATTTTATAGAATAAACAATAAATTGATAGAATAATTGGCAGATGAATGCATAATGAAAATAATTGTGGGTTGCAGCCCTAGTGGCATATTAAGTACAGTGTATGTCCATTACAATGAAGGAACGTGTCAGCCAGTAGAACAATGTGGTCTACTGATGTGTTTTTTCAAGTTTTTGGACACAGTAGAGGAAGACTGATCAATATCAGGCTTTGGATACACAGACAGTACTTGTTCGAAGAATTAGTTCTTTGCTGGTTTTGATTTTTTTGTTGGATTTCTTGACAATAACAAAAATGAAAAATATCACCAAATCTATCCTTCAGGGCTGGAAATCACTGGCTGTGTGTGTGTGTGTGTGTGTGTGTGTGTGTGTGTGTGTGTGTGTGTGCAGCCCATATGTGTCACTGCGCTTACGCGAGCAGTTATTCATGCATGTGTGTACATGCAGCATTGACAGAGACAGGAAGGAAGCTGATTTAGCCTATCTATTTAAAAGCTCATTAACTGTTGCAGAGGAGCTGTACTCTGATCTCCAGCCAGCGCTCCAGGCCACAGACTTAGTTTTACACTACAAAAAAGAAGGACTCTTCTGCCGTCCATGTCACACAGAAACACAACAACAGCATTCATATTTTTTTTTTTAACGTTTTTGGAAATGAATGACAAGTATTATATAACATCTCATGTGTCTAATTTCCCGTGCACACAGACCCCCACATAAACACTGAGGATGCATTGAAGCCTTGTGTACAAAACAGACTGAATAATTTAGATGAGACTCGAGCGCACACCTCCACACAGACACGCACCGTCAGCTGGGTAGCTGAGCCACCTCACTTTCAAGTCCACAGTGAACTGCAGGTGGGCTCTGGACCTCTTCTGGCTTTAAAGCTGTGCTTCACCAAACCTTCTGATGATTCAATTCAGCCTCCCTCTCATCTGTTTGTTTTCTTACTTCTGCAGCTTGTGTCTTAAAGTAAAACAACACAAAGAGATGACAGTGGTGGAGGGAGAGGAGTAAGTAGTGGTCAGGTCACTGTGCTGTTCACTGAATTATTAAGAAATGCCAAGTGGAAGTAGCTGCAGTCCGACTGCCTGCAGCACGTGCCTTAGACTCTGCACACCAGTGAGTCCACTGCCATTTGATCCAAGTTTCTGTTTACCCTAGCTGACTTTGCTTTCTACTTTCTGTCAACAGACTGAGCTCACTTGTAGTGGTATATGTGAGTTGTGCAAATGAACATGGTCGCAAGTAATGATTGATTTAATCTGTTTGTGTGATGATATTTCAGTAAATCATATAATCAGGCTGAAACGATGACTGGACTGACAAAGAATAAAATCTGTTAAATCTTTTAGCAAATAAAAAGGTCAAACATTCTCTGGTTCCAGCTTCTCCAACTACTCCTGTTTCATATTGTAAATGGAACATTTGTGGGTTTTAGATTGCTGGTTGAACAAAACTAAACATTTGAAGACGTCACCTTCTGCTCTGGGAACTTACTCTATGTCCTCATTTATTATAGTGATCACTTGAATAAATGAGACCAATCAATGATAAAAATATAACAGGCCTTTTTCATGGAAGATATTTTGACTTGACATTTAGCTACTTTGATTTTAGGGTCCTGGTATCGTGCATGCTGGCTCACTGAGCCTGTTCATGCCTTGTATTAGCATGTGTTACGGTAAATACAAGTGGAAACACATCGGCGCTCACACCTGTATCTATCATACGCCTCTAGCTGACTGCTTGTGTTCAGATTTCGTTACTGCCCATGTCACTTACGCTAGGAGGGCAAAGGGCCCTGCGCACAGTTAAAACATCCACACTCTGTAAGTAGCAATATCTTCGGTAAAGCCGAAGATATCGCCATCAGCAGAATTTAACATATCTCCCTCCATAGGGCAAAACAACGGACAGGCATGCAACACTTTGTCCAGTTTGTTGTAAAATGGTCAAGTTATAGAGCGTTAGCATGCTGTCACCAAAACAACCACCACGTCCTGCATTGATGATGTAATCCACGTCAGGGACACATCAGAGTGCATTAGCATTGGTCAAATGCGTCTCAGACCACCTAGGAAAGTGATTTGAGTGATCAGATCATCGTGAGTCTTGATGGGGGTTTACACTTGTATTTAGCGCTGTCCACTTGTGATTGGATCACCCAAGATGCATGTTAATACCAGGTCTAAAGAGACTCACTGTCATTTTCACTGAGACACTTAAATACAACAGAGACATCATTACTGTGTTATTTGTAAAACCTGTGCTTTTCCTACATTGACAACTCAAAATGTCTGCTGTGAAAAAAAAACAACAACAATTGTTTGTTGCAGCCCTAAACAACAGTTCCTGCAGCCAAAAATGACATAATCATATTGCTTTTTTTAATCTGACCAACAATCCAAAACCCAAATATATTCTGTTAACAAAAAGAAAAAACTGAATCGTCGCATATGAGAAGCTGAAATCAGTGAATGTTTTGCATTTTTGCATTTATAATTGACTTGGCTGTTGAACATTGTTGAACAATATATATATATCTGTAAACTGACCGATAAACAGCTCCCGTCTGTAAATGTATTTAGTCCCACTCCTCACCCTTTAGTTGCTTCCTGAGGTTTGTATCATCACCATGGTTTTACATCTCAAATTCCCTCATGCAGCACCGCATGGACCTTGTTGCTATGAACATGGCCCATATGGTGCCCCTTCCACCACCACCCCACACCCCACGTACACACACACACACACACACACACACACACACACACACTTTAACTTTGTGAATTCTCCATAAAGCCTCTCCAGATTAGAACGGCCATATGTTTGAGCCGCACGTTCGGTAACACAATTGAATGCTCTGCTAAGCTGTTAAAACCATTACAGAGGAAACATGAGGTTTCTGCCACCCCATCATAAGTCATCGACATGAGATGCTGCTCCAATGGCTGCTCCATATGTGGTGGAGAAATGTAGCTGAAAATACCTCAGTATCCCATAAAGCATAGCGTGCAGATCAAGGCGTCTAGGCGATGCTCATCAACCCAATGGAGTCAGAAAATATGTGACCAATGACCATGTTGTATTTTTGTCAGCCATTAATTGAATTAGTTGTAATAAAAGTCACTCAAGTTATCCTTCCTGGCTCATGACATGACATGACACCTCTGACCTGAAACAAGAACTGATATTAGTTCCTATCATTTGAATTATTTTACTGGACTTCCTATTATGTATTTACTGTACTATAAATCTCTTGTTGCATTATATTCCTTTTTATTTTTTCTCTGCTACTGTAAAAACGTTTCATTCATTCTTTGTAAATGTCTTATCTCTCACCTACAGTATAGCTCCTGTAGCAGTCAATTGTAGCAATGTTTTTGAAGAGGAGGGATCTCCTTTTTGAATTTCCTCTCTTGATGTTTCTTCCATTTTTTTCCTCATGTGCTGTGGTGTTTTTGAAGTTTTTCTCTTGTCTGTCTAGAGTGGTTGGGCAGGAAACGTTGCTCTTGAGGGCCTATAAAGCACACTGAGACATTGTATGTGGAAGTGGGCTGTACAAATAAACTTGACTTGACTTGACTGCAGCATCTGCTCACCAGATCACTTTAAGTGACACTGGCAAAGACAGTCTCTTGAGCTTAACAGGCAGCGTTTTACCTCTTTTTCCACACACATAGAATCATCAGCTGGAATTTTTAGTTGATATCAATGGAAAAATATAAATTCCTGTAATGTTCCTGTGCATCAGAGACATCCATATCATTTGATTTACATAATGGCCTTCTCGCAGTGTTTCATGGTAGTGTGTAATCCACAGGAGAATACACTCATGTTGATGTGTGTTTGTAACAGCTTTTCCACTAAGCATTGAAGCATGTAGCGTGAAGCATGTCAGTGTAGTGTGTCAGGTGTGTCAGCCACGCCCTCTTCTTTCACTCTTACTGCTGTGCACAGACAGAGAAGAAAGATTTGACAAGAGGAGGTTGAACCGAGCTGAGTCACTTCTTCTTTTACTTCTTTGCTTTTCTGCTTTGTAGCCCCTGTTATTACTCCAACTGGCCCTAAAGGCCTTTGTGTGTGTGTGTGTGTGTGTGTGTGTGTGTGTGTTGTCACTCCCTTTCAGCATTGAGTTTACCGACTGTGAGGAGTGAAACATGAATCATTCTGTTACCTGAGTTGGCCGCACCCTGCCTGCTACTCCAGAGGGGGAGTATCACTTGAGACCTGCAGAGAGAATGTGTGTGTGTGTGTGTGTGTGTGTGTGTGTGTGTGTGTGTGCGCGCGCGCGTGTGTGTGTTTGCATTAAGGCTTTAGTCTTATTCCAGCACTTCTTTCACTCACCAGTGCCTGTAATACCAGTTTTCTTTGTCTGACTTACCACTGTATATTTACTATACCTTCTCCTGATGAACTGCTGCATGGTAAAAGAATAATGTGCATTTTATATTTTTCCTTATTAACCTACAGTTGTTGAGACATTTGCCTTGACTGTTTGTGCTGCACGATCATTGAAATATTATTGAAATTGCAATATGGCCAAGTGTAGTATCCAAATTGCAGGAGATGCAATTTTTTGATAAAAGTAAAATGTGTCACAAAATAAATGAAGCATTGTGGCGCTACAGAAATGCCCCAGCCCACAAATTATATTCCAGATTAAAAGGAACCTGCTTGTTTCGTACAGACCCCAGCAAAAATCACATCATCATCATTTTTTAAAACATTTTTCTCAGTCAAAATGAAATACAAATATGATCATTGCAATAAAATTGCGACTCATCACAATTGCAATATCTGTCAAAGTAATCACTATATATCACTATACTTTTTTTTAATCTATTATATTTTTAGCAGATCTTGCAGTTAACATACCAAAAAGGTGAACAATGTTAAACACTGCTTCGGTACGATGAGTTTAGTTTGCTGTGGAGTATATTTTACTTTTTACTGAGTCACTGTATTCAAGTCTTAAGGACAGTAAGAGTCACAGTTTTATTGGCCTTTGTCATATTGACATAGAGATGAGACATTTAACTGTCTTGACTGAAGCAATGGTAACTTGACATGTTACTTTGTAAGCAGTGCCACAACAGTGTTTAGGATGATGTGTTGAAATTCACTTTCCCACTGAATAAAAAACCTGTCAACACCTGCTAACTTTTGGCTTTTTAGTGTAATGCCAAAGGTTACAATTGGCATTCACACCTGGGTCAAATGACACAGGTATTTATCGGCTCCGGCTCTGATCGGTATTGATATTAACACAACACCCAGGTGTACATGCCAATTTTCACCCCTTAACCAGTGAGATGCAATGGCGCACCGAAAACACAGAGAAAGGCATACTTGTCTGCTGCAGTCTGTAGCCTATTTTTAGCGGGTTTCCCCATGTCAGAAAAAACTTGCATACATGGGGTAATTTTGGTGGGAAAGGATATAAGCAATTAGGAAAAACTGTAGTAGTTAATGGCTCTATTTCTGCTGAGTCCAAAGACTAGCCTATGTCAGGCTTAATTTTGGAAAATGTGTATAAAATGATGCACAGGACACTAAGAACACTTCCATTTGATGCAATGATGCAGCCATAAACATGCATCTAGTCTTAGGGTTGATGTTTCAGTCAGCTCAAACATTACACCTTGAATGAAGAACTGGACCAGTTTTACCTTGAATATGTATAAACTCGTCATAAAATGTGAAATATGAATGATTTTTCCAATCTTAAGGCTAGCCAGAGGGAAATCAAAGTAAATACAAGGAGGGTTAATAAAGATGTAACAGGTTTTGATTGTGGTCAACACTGTTATCTTAAATGTCAGTCACACGCTCTGTGGTGTAACTACTCAGATCTGTTGCTTAAGTAAATACAGCAACATCCCAGTGTAGTAATACACTGTAATAAGTGAAAGTCCTGCATTCAAAATGTCACTCAAGTACAACAGTGTGAAAGTGTGAAAGTAAACTTCATGGTGCAGTCAGCAATTCTAACCCTATACACTCAAATTCAGTGAATATCTCCTCATGGTCCACGGCTCTGTAGATAGAAACGAAGCAAAGTGTCTGGGACTAAGTTACACAACACTATGCTGGCTGCTCCCCCTCTACCACAGCCTCGCCCATGAGTAGTGGAGCTACACCATAATGGTAATGAAACGTAAATAACATCAGAGCTTCTGAAGGAGCACAAACAGGCGGGTGTATTTGTTTGGGTGTTGAACTCAAATATCAACAATCGTCCTCTGATCTCTTAGGTAGAGTAGAATTATAAAGTAGCATAAAATGAAAATACTCAAGTAAAGTACAAGTACCCTAAAATTGTGCTTAAGTACAGTACTGATTAAATATGCTTAGTTACATTTACCCACTGGTCGCACATTTTACCTGCCTACCTCTTGCAGCAGTCTGGTATGGACATGCACTCTGAACTGTCAGCTCCTCCTCTGAGATTTGTGGTCGTTCACAAGCAGACAGCAAGTACACACACGTACAGACACACACCTGTCATTCCACATATGTAGATGATTAGATACGATCCCAGATGTAATTGTCAAACCACTTCTCACTTTGCCTACATGCTACACAATGACTTTTATTGCCAGTGCAGTTTGTCACATGGTGGTCGCCTCTCTTACTTTTCTAACAAAGAGAAATATAGCTGGATTTGGTTTTGCATGCTCAGCAGGAAAACTCAGACTGTCTCACTGTCAGAGGGAGTGAGATTGAATACTGGAGAACATGACATCATCCTCCTTCGCAGGAAACATGTATGTGTGTGAAAGAGAAACAGAGTGAGACAGATGTTACACATACTTCCTTACTTATGCAGCGTTATGTTGTCTAAGTTTAACAGTTGATCATGTTAAACATTGTCAGGCGTGTGTCCGGTAGCTGTGGTCAGACTGGTGTGTGTGTGTGTGTGTGTGTGTGTGTGTGTGTGGACACAGTTGAGTGGGTGATCTTTGGCTGAGGGAGATGTTCGGCCTGCTGCTAAGAGGAGGCAGCTGGGAGGTTTCAGTAGGGTGTTTGTTCTATCTACAGATAAAAATGTGACGGCTCTTTTGGCTCCAGGAAGGTTAATTTGACAAATATACAACAACCCCCCCTCATGAAAACAACACACGTGAACTCAACAAATACAGATGGAGCAGAGGGAGCCTGCTGTAGCACTCACATAATAAAAGTGTAGATTTTAACTGACTTATTACATTTGGAAGATCTCACTTGGTGTGTGGCGTCTTATCTTCAAACCTTGTTGACACTGTCTGTTTTCTGTGAGATAACAGCTGGAAGCCCCTGTTTTCCCTGTAATATTTGTAATACTTGGATCATTTTCAGCAAGCAGGTGTCGACATGTGTTTAAAACTGTTATCCCAAGAAAGCAACTGAGTGAGATGCAATGAGGGAGAGGGTAAAAGCAGGGAGAGAGAATAGAGGTCGGCAGCTAATTACTATTCAGACGGAGTGCCCGTGGAGTAGAAGGAGAGAGCAGACTCGCTGCAATTCAAATAATCCAAGGCTACAGCGAGTGCGAGAGTGTACAAGGCTGTGGAGAAGGCACAGCTTTGATGTTTCTTTCTTCGCATTGTGGAAAAATAAAACATAAGCTCCAAGGTGAGTGTCCTCTTCACCAATGTGTTTGTCAAACCGAGACAAAAGAGGAGAGCTGTGGGCAGCTTCGTGCGAAGCCTGGCTGTTACACTCGTCACTGAAATGGTTTGATTGTGACCACCACCATCAGGACAGACATGACTGGGTCACTGTGAGAAAGTGGGTTAACGAGTGAGGCCCTCGTCACCTCAGAGGAGCCGTGCTTTGCCTCTTAAGCAGATCTCTTTGACTGAGTGTAAATTGTGAGCAGGCAGGAACAGATCCTCTTCTGAGGTTTGTAATAAATCATTACCAAAAAATCAGTTATCATTTTTAAAGCACATTTTATACAGAAGGTACAGCTCGGGCTGCTCAACGTGTGCCGAATACAAAGAAACAGATATGACAATGGCTTTTATCATTTTCCTCATATTCCAGTTCCCAGTTTGGCCACATTTCATTTCCTGTCTGATATTATGCAGCTCTGTTGAAATGTAGTTCACCGATCAGAAGCACCCCTTGTAGGAGTACTTCACCCATAAAAATGATCATTTGTGTATCAGTTTCTCACCTTATGTTGGATGGAATTTGTTAAGAAAAAAGTTTGTCTTGCATGCCTCCATGGTGGATGAAGAATCCAAAAACATTGATTACCTAAAAGGGTCCACATTTAACAATAGCAAACATTTGTCAAATTATCTGTTTACAAACTCACACATCTTTGCAGTATGATCCAAATTTTATTTATCCAGTCCTATGCACGGTGCATTTTCACTAATACCTTACTATTTAAAACACTTCCACAAAAACATCCTCACACATGGATGGGTAGCACGCCTGGGCGAGTAAATGTATTTGAACTCTGCTCAATGGAATGCACGAGCAGGGTTCAGACGCACACACTCACCCAGTTTGCTCACTCCACTTGTTCTTGCAAGTGTTTTAAATCATAAGGTCTTAGCTAAAATGCGTGTTTTAAGAAAGTACTGAGCATTAGACTGAATAAATAAGACCTGAACAAGTTCTAAGTTTGTAAAGGGATGTTTCACAATCTTGAGAACTGGGATAAAATCTTACTTGTTTGGGGTTTTGATTTTTACTCTTCAGTTAGGCTGGGAAAATGTGTTTTAATAGATCAAAGTCTTGACTATTAAACCTTGTAATGAGTCAGCCTCCTACCAATATAGTTTTTTTCTTTAATAGCAAACATAATGGATGTCAGAGGTAAAATCTGATGGAGTTGACATCTCACCGAGTTGACAAAAAGTCATATATTTATTCATTTTACTGAGAAAAACATAAGAAGACTGAACACTAATATTCCCTTAAAGGTTTTAACTCTTCAGCTCCCACTGCTGGAGCGTGGATCTGATGATGCAACCAGGAAAAAACAGATGAATTTCTCATCATCCAGATGGAAGAGTGATTACTTTGTGATTTAAATGCCAGAGCAGCCCCTCCCCCATCATGGACTCCATCCCTCTCTGTCTCTCTCGCTTTCTCAATTTGATTTCAATTTCAGAGGCTAAATTGGCATTACTGTAAACAATGCAATGTTTCCAGAGCACTTTAGTACAAACCATACAATTAAAATAAACAAGAACGTGACAAAATGGCAGGAAAACAACCGAGCTGTGGATAAGAGTAGCATTTCTCTCTCTCTCTCTCTCTCTCTCTCTCTCTCTCTCTCTCTCCCCCTGTGTCTCTCTGCAGAGAAACTGCCTGTTCACATGAGCTAAAAATAAATCATGTGACTGAGCGAGGCCAACTGTACCGTTCATGCATTACTTATGGAAGTGTTTGCTTTTTCTTCCCTTTTTTCCTCAGAAAAAAAAAAATCCCTGAGTAGATATTGTGTTGGAGTGGGCTCTCAGGCGATATCCTTCAAACATGAGCACTCTTTGTCAGCTTGTCTCAGTGTGTCAGCAGCATCCTGGTTATCTGAGTACATGAGCAATTTGTTGAAGTATTGCTGCTTTGGTGTCTGCTGTGCTGAAGAACTGTGATCAATGTATAGATCTTGTTGACAAAGCTTAAATAGTCAGTAAGCATTTAAATGTCGAGTTGGATCTGTGTTTTGTGTTTTGTAGAGCTGCAGCGATTAGTCGATTAATTGCCTATTAATTGACTATTTTGATAATTGATCAATTGTTTCAATTGTGTCATTTTTTTTTTCGGAAAAATGGGAAACAGTTTATGGTTCAAGCTTCTCAAATTTGCTGCTTTTCTTTGTCATTTAGTAAAGTAAATGAAGAATCTTTGGTTTTTGGACTGTTGATTGGCCAGACGAAGCAATTTGAAGGTGCCATTTGGGGCTCTAGGAAATTATAATCAGTATTATTTTTCACAATTTCTTGACATTTTATAGACTGAACAAATGATTGATTTAATGTGAAAATAACTGCCAGATTGTTCAGTAACAAAAACCATCATTAATTGCAGCCCTGTAGTGTTTTGTCTTTGATTGAGATTGAGATACTGTATATTGAGTTTGTATGGTCATATGTTATTTTTTGACACTTTCTGTTGTCCAGAAAATTTTTTGACTGATGCAAAGATTATTTGATGGTATATATTTACCATCTACTCAATATAATTGCTCTTAATTAAATATAATTCTGGTTGTCTGGGATCTTATTTTCATACTTTTGACTGTTAATCCTGTTAGTTACAATAAAATTGCTGAAAATCTGGGAACACAGCATTACTAAAAAGAGGTGTGACAGGGTAAGAAACACAAGTAGTAACACAATCATGCTGGTTTAAACAAACTCCAACTTTAGTTGGAAGAGAAGAAAGGATAATAGTAAAATTATTACCCATTCTGTCTGTTGCAAACGTCCATCACAGTTTACAGACCAAATTAATGGTTCAGAGTTGCCATGAGATATTATTACAGATACACTCATGTGCATATTCAGATTTGGTTTTATCACCATATGAAGTGGTTTAGATAATCTTGCTAAACTGTTGAGATTAAAAGTTAATTCTCAAGGTCCGTTTAGTAGCTGTTCTGTAGCTTTCAGTCACATCACATGATCTTCCTCTGCAGATGGAGTTTGTCCAGTTGTTGTGAAATTGTAGATACACTGAATTTAAAAACAATTCTCAGTACTTTAAGGATTTGTAAATGTTGGTATAAAAATTTAAGTAGGTGCTGGGCAATGTATTGATATTATATCACTATAGTGATATGAGATATCGTCTTAGATTTTGGATATTGTATCATGGTAAGTGTTGTCCTTTCCTGGTATTAAAGGCTGCATCACAGTAAAATGATGTAATTTTCTGAACTTACCAGATTGATTTAGTTGTTCTGTTAAGTGCCTTTACACATTTAGGCATTGTATCCACAGTACTGATGATTCTTTATCAAAAACTCATTGTTCAAATATTTTGTGAAAGCACCAATACTACACTCTACTCTACAACTCTACAATATTTCCGCTCGATATTAAGGTATTTCTACATATCGCCCAGCCTAAGGGAATTGAGAGTTCAGTCTTGTCTAAACTGTACAAATTGTCTGGTCGTGTGTTGGCTTATGTTCTCTGGCCAAAACTACAAAAATTAGACTGAAGTTGTAATAAAGCACAAGTATCCTTTAATATTATGAAATATTCTTATTCATATTGTAACTGAATTCAACTCTGTTGCCCAGCCCCAGGTTTGTGCTGTATGTAGTCGTGTGCCTTGCGGTTGTTCACCTCTCTTTTGTCCTCTGTGGTGTAACTGGGAAGAGTCAACATCAGTGTCAGACAGCTTCAACCTTTCATCACTGTGCATCTCAGCAGCCTAATTTTCTAATCAGGGATTAACTGTCAGAGCTCCAGGAGATGATTCAACTGCAGAAGAGGCGCTGCTGGTCACAAAATGGGATCAGATGTCAGACTGGCTAATATCAAACAGAGTTAAAACAACCCAGGGTCACCACACAGACAGTGCAGGCTTCTTTAGTTTTCAGTTTTGACACACCATTCATGCCTGAAATGCTCAGGTATATTTCCTGCATGGGTTAATATCTAGGGAAGTCTGTACCACCATTTTCCCATCTCAAGATGAGTAACATTCTGGGAAATTGTCAGTACGGCTGTGTTTTGA
Organism: Epinephelus lanceolatus; assembly: GCF_041903045.1. Lineage (NCBI taxonomy): Eukaryota > Metazoa > Chordata > Actinopteri > Perciformes > Serranidae > Epinephelus > Epinephelus lanceolatus. The sequence goes on from NC_135734.1 coordinate 13,926,804, forward strand.
ATGAAAGCAGTAACATTGCAGGGGCAAGCACATAAAAGGTTACGTCCATCTGAAGCGAACCAATCACAAGACTCTTCCGATGATATATTTGAATCTGTGTCTTGTTGTTTAAGCCAGAGCTTCCACAGGTTAGTTGCTTGTCTCGCAAACTTGTTGAATATTAAATACAATACAGCCTTGCTCGATTTTCTTCTTCTTCTGTTGGGTTTTACGGCAGTTGTCATCCATAAGTGTTGTATTACCACCATCAATTGGACTGTCCCTTGCCCCATCTATTCCGGCATCGCCATGGCACATGTGTGAAAAGGCGATAAGAAGGAGATGTTCCTGAATGTAGCGTAGGTCTGAATAGTGACAACCACTTGCAGTTCCTGGAAAGTTAACTCAGTAATTTACTGGGAACTGTGTGTGAAAGAGGCTGAAGCCACTGTGTTATTGAGTCAGTCTTCATGATGAAGAGGAGGTTTGAGAGCAGTCAGGGCAGCCATTGGCGGACATACTGAATGAATCATCAATGCTCAGCACAGTCAGGAGAAAAGTGAGTGCAGGTTCTCCAGATGGATTTTTAGTATGTGTCTGAAAATCTGACAGCTTTGCCCACAGAGGAGTTTGGCAGAGTAGCTGCATCGCTTCAGGGCCTGCGGAGAGGCTCAGTCGGCCCGTGTTGTGTCTGGTGGGGTGGAGGAAGATGCAGATGGGTTGTCAGCAGGGGGGACGGGAGGGACATTTTGCTCTTACAGGAGATTCCTCCTCCTCTGTCCTCCGGATGCACCGTCACTCACCTCTGTCACTTTCTCCCATTTTAATCTCTGTGTGCCTCCCACCCCTCTCATCCTCAGCTTTAATGCCTCTCTTGTTTTCGTTCTCTGCGTCTCTGAATCATCCCATCTCTTGCCCATGTTTCCGTACGTTTCCAAATTTAGTCCTGTTTTGTTTTTCTCTTCGTGTCGTACTTGAGGCTGGAAACGAGCCACATCTTTTAGGCCCTCAGCCATCTCTGGAGATTACTGTAACAACTGTGTGCATCCATATGTGTTTCCGTGTTCTCCTTTACAAAGTTTTGTTTATTGTACCAGTCTCTCTGTTGCTCTGTCACCACTGTTGTGTTTGAAGATGTGGTGATAGACCACATTTAGACACATCGGACAACGTAGATCATTACAAAAGTCCTCAGTTATCAGACTATAAAAATTATGTCATTTGGTTCTGACAAAATCATTTGAGTCATTTTTTATGGGTCTTTGTTACTCTTAAAATGACACATTTTATCAAGAATATATGTATCTCAGAATGGAAAAAGACTGCCCATAAAATGTTGACTGTGTGCTGTTGACAGCTGATGTTTATTCCTGTCAAATATAAGTTTATTTGACTTTGCCTCACCGTCCCTGGTCTGTGCAGTCATTCTTCTTCTTTGTGATCGTTTACAGGTGACATTACACAGAAGGGCTATGAGAAGAAAAGGACCAAACTCCTGGCTCCCTACATCATCCACACTCCAGGTAAAAACCCCTTCACCTTTTCTTTTTTCTTTCCTGGGAAAGCATAACTGTAACTAATAACTGTGTATCCCCTATCTGCCTTTCCTTTTCTTCTCTGGCTATACACAAAAGAAAATACTGTGTCATGTCATACCATGTAATTGATTTTCAGTGTCTTATTGTCATGGCTCAGTAACACAAAATAAGTGCTCTGCTTACTTTGAGTTAAAGTCTTATACATTTGCTTGTCTTTTTATAACCAGTTATTTCAACTTGGGTCACACACATTGTAAATGCTGTGTTTTTAAAAAATCAGTAAATGTTGAAAACATACATGCATCGTAGAATAGATGCAGGGGTGTAATCGAGGTATAGATTGCAGTAAATAAACACCAAGACCTGATAATGCTCACTGCAGCCTCCTAGTGGTACCACCTCTCTGCTGATCTCCCTTCATCCCACTGATGGTGGAGCACAAATGATGATTAGTTGTTGGCTGAATGCAATATGCGTCTACCTGCTGGAGGCCCCGTCACTACTCTGACGACTATGATGGTTGCTGTTGGAGTTTGCAAAGAAATCGGCTAATGGATAGAAAATGTCTCCTTCTGCTCATCAAGCAACTTGATTGAGTCGAACTTAATTACAAGGACACATTCGGTCGACTCAATCAAGCAACTTGATTGAGTCGACCGAATGTGTCCTTGTAATTAAGTTCATCTACTAGTCCAGTATAGTGCTATTGTTTATTGGTATTGGTTTGCATCACCGTCAGCTGTAACGTGATGTAGTGGGTGTGTGTATACTTTATGCAGGCCTATTATGTGTTAATATGGGAATTTGTACTTGAGATAAATATGGGAGAACACAAAAGAGAAGAAAGTATATACAAACCATAATGATGATAATATTTAATAGTAAAAATAACAAATGTAGGAACAGGAAATGCAGAAAGAAAAATACAAATTGTGCAGCACAGCCTAAATTAAATTAACACACTCTAAATCATATCAAATCATTATTCACTTCCCTGTTCCATATCTGATATCCTGTATAAGTTAAGTATATTATAGTGTTTCAGAAAATTGCACAACGTATGCAAACATGTTTTAAACCCCTCTCTTGTAGCAACTGGGGAATTCCACAGCTTTATAATTTCTTTTTTTGTCATTTTGTTTCTGAAAGTCAAAATGGTGGATCTTATCTTTTTAAGGTAAAATACAGTTGACAGAAATGGCTTTTAATCCTGTTGAGGGAAAACTGTGGTATTTTTCAACCTGGACCCTATTTTCACGTTTGTGTGTCTAATTGGCTAATGGGAACTGAATTTTAATCGTTCAGGTAGTGTTGTAAATAATGTTGATTCCATGTTACATATCAATTCTGAATATTCAAAATGGTTTCAGTACTCATTTTCCGCTGTATCGTTACACTGTTAGCAGCTGCACTTCCTCAGTCTCTCTTATTGTTAATGTTTACTACAGTCATTCTGCTGTTATCTGCTACTGACCAAGAAAAGAAAAGTCAACATTTTCATATTATAGCCTTGGTATATTTATCCATCCATCCATCAATCTTCTAACCGCTTCATCCTCTTGAGGGTCGCGGGGGGGCTGGAGCCTATCCCAGCTGACATTGGGCGAGAGGCAGGGTACACCCTGGACAGGTCGCCAGACTATCACAGGGCTGACACATAGAGACAGACAAACATTCACACTCACATTCACACCTACGGCCAATTTAGAGTCACCCATTAACCTGCATGTCTTTGGACTGTGGGAGGAAGCTGGAGTACCCGGGGAGAACCCACACTGACACGGGGAGAACATGCAAACTCCGCACAGAAGGGCTCCCACACCCGGGATCGAACCAGGAACCCTCTTGCTGTGAGGCAACAGTGCTAACCACCACACCACCGTGCCGCCCTGTTATATTTATCCTTTCATAAAAATTTCAAATTTTATAATGTCAATGTCAGTTCTTCTCCATGGAATCAAAAATGGTATGAAATGTTGATGTTTTTCAACATATTGTATCAGAGTTTGAAATTCCAGTGTTGTGACAGCACAACATTTGGGGGAACCTTGCACTGTCATTTTACGTTCAGTAGAAGTGCTTGTTTTTAACTAGGCTCAGATTTTTATTCTGTGTCTTAAACACTGTGGCAAGGATCATTTTTCTTTACCTTTCACTGATATGGTCTGTTTGTTATTGCGTGTAACCAAGTTTTGCTTAAGCAGAAATCTCACAAGAGTTCAGTGGTTGCAGGAAGATACAGACCATATCAAGAGAAAGGTAAAGAAAAATGTTTTATTTCTCTGTCGGGTCAGACACTTGCCTGTCAGTGGCCAAAAAAAAGCAGTTTTAGTGGACATACATTGATGACGTCCAATTGCCCTGAAAGATTTCATTGCAACCTGTTTCGTGGCTCAATACTGAACCAGTTCTCAAAGTTGTTGTCTCCATTTGTCACTTAGACACAAAAACATATAAAAATGGTGTCCAGGTTAAAAAATACCAAAGTTTCCCTTTAAGGCAGCAAACGAGATTACACAGAGAGGCAAGACAGTAAGCAAGATTCTCATGTGTTAGTAATACAATTAACTAATACATGTTTGCTGTGTTTATGTGACAGTGGAGCCGCCCCGTCAGAATGATGTGCAGCCCGCTCCCAGTTCCTCCTCCAGCCACGCCCCTCCCCCCTCCAGCTCATCCCGTTACAGAGAACGTCGCTCCCGCAGAACACATCGCAGTGGAGGAACCAGGGATGACCGCTACAGATCAGGTCAGAACATCAGAAAACTGCATTCAGCTTCACTTTTTCCGCAAATGTGGAAGAAGACCTCTGATGCACTGAGGACATGCAGTGCTGTTTCCTCAGATAACTTCAAATTAGCCTACATCAGCTTCACTTGTTGAGCCTGCCTGTTTTTAAGCTCAAACACTGGGCTGTTTCAAAGGGACCAATTAAAGAATCGTGTGTGTGTGTGTGTGTGTGTTTTTGTGTGTGTGTGTGTGTCTGTGGGAGCAGCAGACGCCAGTGCAGCCCTGCAGCTGGGAAGCCCCTCCATGAGGACCCCTACACTCTGAAAGCAGAGTGATGTCACTGCCTGGCTATGTGTGAGGAGGCTGTGAGGAGAACAGGGGGGTACTGATCTGGAGGGGAAAACCTGACGCCGACGAGAATAAAGGAAAACAGAGCAGTAGAGTAGAGGATGTTAGCGTGTCTGTTAGCTGAGGTTCAGACTGTAAAAGCATCCTCCCTCTGGACCAGCCCCTACCCTGCTGTGCCTTTTCTTAATTCTGTCTCACCGCTCGCCTCTTCAACATTTCTTGCCTCTCGTGTGAAACACCCTCACACACCAGCATGCTAAATACCAGGCTGACTAATCTAAAGTCTGTTAGGCTGGAGTTTGGTGGGTGCTTCGTTGTCATAGAAAATCTGACCAGCAACAGAATATTTTTTTATCTGATTGAAAGCTTCAGAAGGAGCGGAGGATTCAGCACTGAGAGGATTAGAGCTGGAAAAATAGAGGCAAAATTGAGATTGGTGCAATATATTGAGAAGAGGAATGAGTGTAAATTAAATGGACTGAGGGAAAGTAGTGCAGCTTTGTTTTTGGCTTTAAAAGTGCAGCGCTGAAGTGAAGTTTTGTAGGACTGATGGGTTGAAAGAGACAGCCTGGAGGAGAAAAACACAGACCAAGGACGAGAGGGATGATGAGCCTTTTGCCATATTATGAGACGTCCATTTTACTGTGTTCACAGTGTAGTAGAGTGAAAGTGCTCTGATACATTTCAACTAGGCTGCTTTATAAGGGAGTCAGTGAAGTGTCTGCAGTCACTCCCATGCTCACTCATTCATTACTCCTGATGCGATCAATAGTCAACTCTGTCGTAAGCCATACATTGAGATTTTAGACATATATGAATAATTATCATTTTGCTCCATCACTTACAAATGTAGTAAATGGACTGAATTCACCACAGCTGCCCACTGTGTAGTGTTACATACCTGTATTTTTCACTTATATCAAATATACATTGTGAAAGACTGTGATATTGCAGTCAGGGATTTTTTTAGTTCGTTGAAAGAGACTATCAGCAGAAAACTGCTCTCTTTAACCGTCATTCTTTTTTTATTAGGGCATTTTGTGTTCAGTGTACTAAGAGCAGCAGAAAGGCAGAACTGAGTACACTTTAATATCTGTTTATTCATGGCAATTAATATCATTATCATGATATTTATCGCATATCATAGATTTTCCTCATATCATGCAGCCCTAATGTACATGTCATCAATGCTACATTGTTGTTCCACTGTGGGACTTTTTACTGCACTTTTTATAGTGCATAATTTTTAGGTAGAGGTAGAGGTATTTTTAGTATTTGGCCTACTTTAATTGATATAAATGGGGTGGACAAAGTAATGTAAACAGTGATACAGTTCAACAGCACCACAAATGACATCCTCAAATCAAAACCTCTCTGTCTAAATCTGAACATTATAACTTTCTTTAAGATAGCTTTTATTGTAAGACTGTTAGCTTTAGCTAAGTGTACCTAATAAACTCGCAATGTGTATTTTGGACTCTAAAATAAAATGGCAGAAAGTAGTGCATTAGGGACTTGCCAATGGGGAATTGTTTTGGACACCAGGTTCAGCTGGCAGTTACAACCACCAGCTTGTATAAACCAGCAGGTTACAACACCAAGACTCTCTACGACCAGGCTAGCAGCTCTGTCAGGCTGTACTGGGGTCAGCCTTATGTTCCCTCAGCACCTATGGTTTTTATTTCTATACAAATTAGGCCCTATGTTCCCTCAGCATCAGGGCCGGCCTTTCCATAACTGGGTTAGGGTAGGCCAGTTTATTACAGGGGCAAACACATTACCTCATTGGAGTTATTGATCTGAGGGAACACAGAGCTGAGGGAACAAAGGGTTGAGCTAACACAGTTGTGGGAACAAAGAGTTGTAGAAACATAGGGTTGAGGGAACATAGGGTTAAGGAAACAGGATTGTGGGAACATAGGGCTGAGAGAACATAGGGTTGTGGAAACATAGTGTTGAGGGAACATGGGATTGGGGGAACATAGGGTTGAGGAAAGAGGGCTGAGGGAATACAGGGTTTAGGGAACATAGGGTTGAGGAAACAGGGCAGAGGGAACACAGGAGTGAGGGAACACAGGATTGAGGGAACAGGGGAAACCTAGGGCTGAGGGAACATAGGGCTGAAGGAACACACTGTTTAGGGAACGTAGGGTTGAGGAAACGGCTGAGGGAACACAGGATTGAGGGAACAGGGTTGAGGGAACATAGGGTTGTAGAAACATAGTGTTAAGGGAACATAGGGTTCAGGAAACTGGGCTGAGGGAACACAGGGTTCAGGGAACATACTGTTGGGGGAACTGAGGGTTGAGGAAACAGGGCTGAGGGAACATAGGACTGAGGGTACACAGGATTGAGGGCACAGGGGAAACATAGGGCTAAGGTAACATAAGCTTGAGCAAACTGAGGGAACATAGGGCTGAAGGCACATACTGTTCAGGGAATGTAGGGTGGGGGAAACAGGGCTAAGGGGAACAAAGGACTGAGGGCACATAGGGTCCAAGGAACATAGGGCTTAAGTAACATACAGTTGAGAGAACATAGGGCTGAGGTAACATAAGTTTGAGAAAACCTAGGGCTGAGGGAACATACTGTTGAGGGAACATAGGGCTGAATGAACATACTGTTGAGGGAACAAAGGGCTGAGGATCATAGATTTGAGACAACACAGGGCAGAGGTAACACACACTCCACTGTCTGAGCTCAGTACACAGACTGTATAGGTATACGGTTGAGCATTTTAGCATGCTAACACTGAACAAAAAGCACAGCTCTAGGTTGATGCAAATGTTGTTAGTGTTACAGGTGTTTGGTTATAAGCTGAGGAATCTGACAAAGGCGAAATTTTACCCTAATGGTGGTAAAGCAAAGTCAGGGGATCACCAAAGTCTGTAAGATTCATAAAATGTTTCATGGCACTTTATGTGTTAAACAGACAGACAGTAAGTGCATTTGTGTCCCTAGAGATGTGCTGCTAAGGTGGCTAAACATTGGGAAGTTCTAAAAGAGCCCAGCATAAACAGCTGGGAAGAAGAAATGACAAAACACTGCAGCATTGAGAAACTTAAGTAATTAAAGTGCTCATCATTTGATGGGCTGCAGAGAAAGTGCAGAACAGCCTTAATTTAATTACAACCTGTCAATGCTGCACTCACACACAGACTGGTTTGAGGCTGCTGCCTCTGCAGCAGATAAATGATCCCACTGAATCAAGTGTGTAACAGTAAACCAAAGAGAGTGAAAGATGATATCAGATCGTACATCTCCAGAGTTAATTGGAGGTGGTGTAAAACACACCGCTACCCTCCACACACCCAACCGTGCTTATCGCCACGGAGACAGCCCTCATCCTCCCAGACATGTGTAAGGAGTCAGCCTCTCCTGACACCCCTGTGTGAGGGTGGACGATGGCACATTATGAGAGGAGATGATTTAGCCCCAAGCAATCTGTTCAGCAGAATGCCAGTTATGTAATTATGGTCCCCGCTGCTGCTGTGTGATGAGCTGTGCTTGATGATTTATTTAAATGTGTTGATGTTTGTCCCCTGAGTTAATAGATGTGATTTGTCAGTGAGTGGGCTTTTGTTGCACATGTTTTGTTACGCAGTCTGAATGTGGCTGCTCACGTGGGTTTTTTTAATGTGCCTGTGGGTGTCATCAAGTGAAAGTATCTCTGCAGTTATTACTGTGTGTAGGCAAGCGTGTGGGCTAATACGCAGCTTCGCTCTCTCCTCCCGTCGTGGTTTCCTGTTTCAGTGGGAAAACGCAGTCATTCTCTCAGGATTTTCTCCTGATATTTAAATTGGCTGTTTCTTCGTCACCAGAGCCTCACTGTCAAAAATTACTGGAAACAAATGAAGCAGTGTTTATCATGCTTTTTTAATCTTGTGATAATTTAGAACAAAATGATATTTCCTTTCAAGTCACCGCAGGTTTAATGTGTTGAGACTGAGAGCTGAATAACCAGTGTTATTACGGCCATGCTTAGCACCTTTTTACCTTTTTTTAACAGCACAAGCTTCCAGGAACCCAAGAGCATTTTTAGGAATGCAGGTTTCTTCACCAGCCATTAGACTTCAGGAACCAGGATCTAAACTTATCATAGTTCCCAGGCTGCGGTTTCTGTCCCTTCCTTGTTTTGGGGAAAGAGGCTTTTGGATTGGCAGATTGTAACCCACTGATCTATAGACTCACAGTAGGGCTGCTCGATGATGGTAAATATAGTAATCACAATTATTCTGGTCAGAATTGAGATAACGATTATTTAACACAGATATTTATTGACTTTGGAAGCATCATGCATTTATTGAACTTTTTGAGAAGACTTTTAAAAGTGTATATTCTTGATTTTAACTAAAATTGCAATGCAATTGGAAAAACAATGTTTTATGAATTGTTTTAAAAAATTAGGTGAATAAAATAAGTAATATACAATATATAAATCTAAACATTGTGTTGGAGGAGAGGAAGAGAGGGAATAAACTACAATATAATGCATTTTAATTTATTTCTGGCTTTCCCTGATGCTGTTGCTAAGATGCAAAATTTTTTGCTCGTCACTTTTTAGAAATAAACTCGCCAAGAGGATCTAAAAAGTCGCTGAATCTACCAAGAGAGTCGTTGCCAAAGTGGAGCTAAGAGGTGGTTGGAAGCCAAAATCAAAACTTGGAAATGAAATGAATTAATCACGCAGCCCTAACTCACAGCACAATTAAAATGAAATGATAACAACATCAAGCAACAGATAGGGAAATTATAGATTTTTTTCTAAGTCACTTATTAAGCCAATATACAAAGAAGTAAAAAGGTCTGTAAGGAAAACAGAGTATGACTATGTGCTGTGGGAAAACTGGCTCTTGATGATTCAGTTTTAAAGGCTGTTTTCATTGTTTCTTTTATTGTTCCTTTGCTTTGAATCAGATCCTCAGCTGCCATTCCTAACTCAAAGTGTGTGTTGTTTTCTGTCGGTGCAGATATCCATTCTGAAGCAGTACAAGCAGCCCTGGCTAAACATAAGGAGGAGAAGATGGCGCTGCCCATGCCTACCAAACGACGCTCCACTTATGTCCAGTCTCCCATTGAAACCCGCACACCACCAGGTAAGACAGGAAGGAAGACCATCCCTCCGCTCTGTTATAATAAATGGGGGCTTTAAGAAGTGACGTTTGAGGGACGGCTACAATGTCCCTAACAAATGACCATTAGCTAGGGGGACACAATGCTTTAAACTCATACTTTGTGCCTTCTCTTGCTCTCAGACTCCTCATCCGGTTCTGAAGATGAGACGTCTGCGCGCAGGCAGTCATCAGTCATTGCTCCTCCGCCTGCGGTCAATCCCAACCTGCAGAGCCCGGACTCCTGGATCAACCGCACCGTCCAGGGCTCCTCCACCTCCTCCTCGGCCTCCTCCACCTTGTCCCACGGAGAGGCCAAGCCGCAGCCTCAGAGCCAGCCTAAGCCTCAGCCTCAGCCTCAGTACAAGCCGCAGTACCAACCTCTGTATCAACCTCAATACCAACCACAGCAGCAGCAGCAGCCTCAGCCTCAGCCTCAGCCCTCAGCCCACACCGCAGCTGTGACGGACATGCTGGCCAACAGTCGCATTGGTGAGACACTTGGCTGGCTAAAATATTCAGGAACACCTCTGCTGTTATGAGTATTAGTTGACAGCACATGTAGCGGTTTTTCCACTGACAGGATTTAGATCCAAAAGAAATTTATCTTTTGAATTTTGACTGGAAGGTACTGGTCTCTGTTACGCTCAAACGCTTGTTATCATCCAGTTCCTCATATTGTAATTGGCAGCCCCCTCAGGGAACAGCGCCCCTCCTCCAGATGTGACAGCTGTGGCCCCTCCATCCAGAGGCCCACGGGTCGACCTGCCCTCAAACGCCGTGCGAGGGATGAGCCGTGGGCAGAGCCGCTCGAGCATGATGGAGACTGCGGACGGTAATGATCACACTAAATAACATTTTATATTCTTTTTAAGTCTTTAGGCCCAGACACACCAAACCAACATTAAAGAACTTAAGTCACCTTGCCAAAAAGCTGCACTTGAACAAACAGACTACAGCAAACAGCCAACTAGTACGTACAATCTGTACATCTGTAAGAAAAAATAACTCTGTATTCATCATTCAAAAAGGGAAACATGAAGACCGACGGGATGGATTCAATGCGCTAGTTAGCCAGTTAGCACATTAAAAACACAACCCGATGTTGAAAGAACAAAGGATATGTAGCATTTGCGAACGGTTTCATCCCAAGACCTCAATGTCTGAAAAAACTCTTGCCTAATATGACAAGTTTGTCACGATCTCACTCTCTCTTGACTTAAGTTGTTTGTTTGCTTTCATCACTTCTGTTTCTCTTCTTGTGCGCTGAGCTGAACTGTCACATAGAGGTCTTTCATTCACCTACTGGCTCTGCCGTCTCCAGCACTGTTTTAACGTGCTGAAATTGCGACAAAAACGAACAAGGGCCAATTAGTGCCAGTGGTGTGGGACACGCCACAAAAACTAGGGCTTTGGACGTTCACTGACAGCTGACTGTTGGCTTGGTGTGTCAGGGCCCTTTGCGGGAGCTCGTGTCTGATTCCACTCACAAATCTCTTCTCTCTTCAAATTAAGTGTTGACTTCCATCCATGACATCATCATTAATCAGACTTCACTGCTTTCTCTTCTTCCTGATCTTTCTCTACCCTGTCACATGTTTATTTGGCTGATAGGAAGAGGTAATATCCAGAGTAAGAAAACTCCTTAATGTATAATGTCTGTAGCCTTCTGTGTTTGCTGTTGTACCCTTACTCCCCCTCCTGTTTTCAATGAATTGTTAAAGAAAAAAGTAAATGCCACAAAAACAACATCCACGCGCAGAATGAATCCTCACGTGTGATCCTGAACCAAACAAAACTTTACCCCAGTTCTCACTGTGTTTTCCTTGTGTTGTTACCACCTACGTGTGCTGCTTTTCATTCCCAAAAGATACTTAAAGATCTTATCATCAATTGTGTCGACCAAAGAATGCAGTCTCTTGTGTTATGGAATGACGAGCAGCAGACTGTGGTATGGTAAAAAGTTTAGACATAGTGTTTTGTCACTGGATGTTCGAGTCACTGTGTGTGTGTCACCGTGTGTTTGTCATGCCACTGCCCTCTCCCTGCCCTTCATCAACTCTGTAGGAGTTCCTGTGAGCAGCAGAGTGTCCACTAAGATTCAGCAGCTGCTCAACACCCTGAAGAGGCCCAAGAGGCCCCCGCTCAGCGAGTTCTTCACTGACGACTCAGAGGAGATCGTAGAAGGTATGCGTCTTCATGAAACACTTCAACCAAAGTACTTTTTAAATTTAATTTCTACTTAAAGGTGTAGTGTGTAACGCCTAGTCACATATTCCAAACTAATAGGGAGCAGCATTTCATCTCCTTGCCAGCTAGTATACTCTCTTAGCTTTTTTAGTCACATAAATAAACATAATAAGCTCATAAGAAAGGAAATATTTCAACCCCTATTTTCCTTAATAAACAGAAAAATACCCCATCTAAATTCAATTTCTCTCTTTCGCTGAACTAAGACAGGCTTAATTGCCTTGTCAACTCTTGCTGCCCACTGAGCAGTGGCTCTCAGTTGTTCTTTGGAGCCAGACCACTCAATTAGGAAAATGAAATGACAAATACCCAAAAATAGGCAGCTGGTGATGTACTCAGCCAGTCGCCAGTAGCCGAAATTTTTGTCCGATTGCCCATCCCTGCTGACAGGCCCTTGGGACAGCTCTACTTTTTCATCCTCTCATGTTGGACTGAGGGCAGACTGGATGCTACAGTGGTAAAACAAGATGGGACGGGCTGGGGCTAGCTTGTTAGCATGCTAATTTCATTACATATCTCTGCAAAACATATTAGTGATACATGGACGTCTGACAAACATCAAAGCTGTTACTTCTTCACATTCTGTTGATGATGATAGTTAATTTTGGAATGTTTTAAAGTAAAATGCTGGGCATAACGTACACATTGCACCTTTAAGTGGCTTTGAAGATTGTTTTGTTGTTTTTTCAAAACTGTGCTACATGATGAACAGTATTAGAATCTGAGTTTGAATGACTATGTGTATATGACTGTATTGTATTGTAACTCAGGGAATTACTTATTGATAAGTAATTTACATATGCTTTATAGATCAATCATAAGCCACTAATAAGTGCAACTTTTTTGGGTACCACTTTGGGAAAAATGGGTTTGACTAGTGTTTATACTTGCCTTTTGGTATTAAACCAGTTATAACTGTAGGTTAGTTACTAATCAATACTTATGGCTGCAGTTGTGAATGTTAGCAAGTTGTTAATAAATGGATCTAGTCCAGGTAAGTAGACTGAAGTCCGCCCAGTCAAAGGCATTTTTCAAAATGTGATCTTATTAATGATTCTAACTGTTCTCAAAGCATTAGTACATGACTTATTAATTATTGATACAGCAGTCAGTCACAATGTGAAAAGGTTTGCCTTATTAGAACAGCACCCATATTTGGTGACTTGGGATCCAAGTTACAATTTGAAATAAAATTATTGATGTTTACCAGACTTATTGGTACAGTTTGTTGGGATCTGAGGACTTGAGGATTAAATAGTTGACCTGAATTTTTTCTGTTGTCCCTCATAGTGCCCCAGCAGGACCCCAACACACCCAAACCAGAGGGCCGTCAGATCATCCCGGTGAAAGGGGAGCCTTTGGGCGTGGTCAGTAACTGGCCCCCAGCCTTGCAGGCAGCATTAGCCCGTTGGGGGGCCACTCAGGGGAAGAGCCCCGCCCTCACTGCCCTTGACATCACTGGCAAACCGCTCTATACACTAACTTATGGTGAGACCCAAAACTGTGTGACATACTGAAAGCCTGGAAGTGTGTTTATAGTGTCTAATCAGTAGCGTAACATACAGCTGAAAGGTACTTTTCTATGTTGAGAGATTTTTCTAAGGAGTTCCTGTTTGGAGTTCAAGAGTTCATTAGATAATAAAGAGATGTGTCTTCTCAGTGATATGAGCTTTTCTTGGCAATGGTAAGACATATAACCTACCCTCCTAACTAACCTCCTCCCCGCTCCACCTTCTGTCTGTTAGGGAAACTGTGGAGTCGCAGTGTGAAGCTGGCGTACACCCTCCTGAACAAGCTGGGCACAAAGAATGAGCAAATCCTCAAACCTGGTGACAGGGTGAGAGAGCTGACACACAATTCACACAACAAATGTATGACAAAGGCAACAAGGTGCTGCAGTCCTTACAGTGCCAGTCTCAAGTCAGTCCTGGGTGATTTGGGGACACCTGTAGTAACTGGTGGTAATAAATGTGGTTTAATACTGCAGGTCACAGAATTTTAGGGGCAGCAAATGTTTTGATAAAGGCCCAGACACACCAAACCGACTTCAGAGAACTAGCGGCAACGAAGGCCCCCTGCTGTGTCACCTGACATTTGCCGTGTTTTGGCCATAAAGTTGCACATGAACATACCTCATTGTGCACATTACTCTACTGATGTTAGCATTAGGCTCAAAGCACATCTGTGCTTTAGTACAGTTTCACAGAGCTGAGAGCATGGCTACTTATAACTAAGAACAAGTTTCCATCCATAAAGACATAAAACGGCCCTGAATATGAACTTTAATGTCTTGGTAGGTGGCACTGGTGTACCCCAACAGTGACCCTGGTATGTTCTGGGTGGCCTTCTACGGCTGCCTCCTGGCTGAAGTCATACCTGTACCTATTGAAGTACCGCTGTCTCGCAAAGTAAGAAAACATCCAACATGTCCATTTTGTTTAAATACAGATTTTTTAAAATTGTTTAACTGTTTAACTATAAATATGTTTTTGTGTTTGTGTGGTGTTTTTAGGATGCAGGAATCAGCCAGGTGGGGTTTCTGCTCGGTAGCTGTGGTGTTGGTTTGGCTCTGACCAGTGAGATCTGTCTGAAGGGTTTACCCAAAACACCCACTGGAGAAATTATGCAGTTTAAAGGTCAGTGAGCTCTTTCTGAGATTATTGAACTTTATTTAATTATTAGGCATTTATCTTGATTTAAAAAACTCTTTCATGAAACATAGAATAGCTAAATCTCAGGTCACCTTCAGACTGCATGGGATACACTGTACTCTGAGTTTTAATGAAGAAGTGACAATGAATTTCAGGCATCAGTGTTCTCAAAATGGTTGTGTAACGTTTGAAATGCATCCCTTTTTTATATATATTCTGAAGTATTATGTAAGCCCCTTTGATTTTACTTGACTTTACTGATGCCTTTCTCTGATAGGCTGGCCTCGACTCAAGTGGGTGGTGACGGACTCAAAATACCTGACCAAGCCTTCCAAAGACTGGCAGCCGCACATCCCCACCGCCAACACTGACCCTGCATATATAGAGGTAACGGAGCTGCATACTGGTGTGTCTACTGATCAACCCAAAATCAAAAATACATATTTTTCCTCTTGCTTGTGGTGCTGTTTGTCAATCTAGATTGTTTTGGTGTGAGTGTTGGAGATATCAGCTGTAGAGATGTCTGCCTTCTCTCCAATATAATGGAACTAGATGACACTCAGCTTGTGGTGCTCAAAATGCCAAAAAAAAAAAAAATATATATATACATTTCTAAAACTCAACAGCAATGTCTGTCCAGAAATCATGACATGGTTACTCAAGATAATCCACAGACCTTGTTGTGAGCAGTTTCATGTAGGAACTATTTACTTTCTACTGAACTACACCCACCAACCGTCTCACTGCACTGAAGGAAGTGTGCATCTACTCATGGACAAAAGCCTCGTACTCATTACAGCATGAGATGTAAACATTAATAGTGTCCTCCTCGTCTTATCTGTGATGTTAGTTAGCTCAGTGGAGCTGGGTGAAACAGCCACACATGCACGATTCCTTCTGCATGGTGATACAGTTGGTGGGTGTAGTTCAGTAAAAAGAAAACAATTCCTACATGAAACTGCTCACGACAAGGTCTGTGGATTATCTAAAGTAACCAGGTCATATTTTTTTCAAAAGAGTTATGTTTAGTTTTTGAAATGTATTTTTTTTTGTGCTTTGAGCACCACATACTGGGTGCCATCTACTGTAGTTCCATTATGTTTGAGAGAAGGCAGACATCTCTACAACAGTTACCTCCAACACTCAACAACTCACACCAAAACAATCTTGATAAACAGCATTTCAGGTCAGAGGATAAATATGTATGTTGATTTAGAGTTGAACTATTTCTTTAAATTCTGACCTGCATCCTGATGTAATATGAAAAGAAATGGGTGTTGCAGTTTGTATTAACACGTTCTTCTTGTGTTCCCTCTCTGTGTAGTACAAGGCGAGTAAAGAGGGCACAGTGGTCGGTGTGGCTGTGTCTAAAGTAGCCATGTTGACCCACTGTCAAGCACTGACACAGGCCTGCAACTACTGTGAAGGTGAGTTGGGACGCTGAGTGTCATCATTATCCATCACCTGAAGGTTTCTTCATCGACACAGTTGTTATAAGTCTGATGTTGCTCTTGTCTTTCTCTTCACTTTAAGGGGAAACTTTGGTGAATGTCCTTGACTTTAAAAAGGACATGGGCCTGTGGCATGGAGTTCTCACGGTAAGTGTGTGTGGGATTTTATTTTGCATTTTCTGTAATTTAAGAACAAAATTCAGTAGAATGTCGAGATGGGGAAAAATACTGTTTCAGCTGCTTAATCAGGTTTTGTTCGTTTCCAGGCTGTGATGAACAGGATACACACTATCAGTGTTCCCTATGCAGTAATGAAGGCATGTCCTCTCTCCTGGGTACAGAGGGTCCACATCCACAAAGGTATCACTACACTCTCAGCTTGAGAAATACCATATTATAAAAGTATAATATAATAAATGTTTAAAGGGGACTTAATGTGCACATTTTCAGATTCATATTTGTATTTTGGTTTCTACTAGATCATGTTTACATGGTTTAATGGTCAAAAACCACTTTACTTTCCTCATACTGTCTGTACTAGAACGCCCGATTCACCCTCTGTCTGAGATGGCTCAGTTTTAGCGCCTGTCTCTTTAAACCCAACTCACGAAAAAGTCCAGTCTTGTCTGATTGGTTGGTGTATCTCAGCGTCTTTGCAAATTTATTGCAGCTTCCAATGTCCCAGTAGGAGTATTATCTGAAATCGGGAAAAAATTAACAGAGATTATGAAGATTACATGTTTCACTGACGTTAGCATGTAGCTACATGTAGCAGCGTATGTAATGTAAACACTTGCACTAGCGTGCCTTGAGCAAATGACCATATAAAGGAATTTATAATAAGCTGATGGAGTATTTAGAACAGTGTGAAGCCTGAGGTCTTTGCTCACAGTGATTACTTTTTTTTTTTTTACTTTTACATTTATTTCTCACACTGTTTGAAACTTTGTGCATATTTAATATAAACATCCATCATTGTAACATAATATATGACAGAAAATAAGAAAAAGCATAATTAGTCCCCTTTATCATGATATGACATGTCACTCTTATTCCCATGCAGCTCGAGTTGCTTTGGTGAAGTGCCGTGATCTACACTGGGCCATGATGGCTCATCGGGACCAGAGAGACACCAGTCTGGCTTCATTACGAATGCTGATTGTTGCTGATGGTGCTAACCCCTGTGAGTACTTCATAAACCCCAGCCTTGTGAAACTAGGTTATTTCAGATGACACAAATTAGATGAAATATGCTGAATCCCCTTCCTCTCGCTGTCAAGGGTCGGTATCCTCCTGTGATGCCTTCCTGAACGTGTTTCAGTCCCACGGGCTGAAACCTGAGGTCATCTGTCCCTGTGCCACCTCCCCTGAGGCTATGACAGTAGCTATACGCAGGTATGTCACTGACCCATATTTCCTTTTTGTGTTGAGTTGTTTTATCATTATGTAAGAGGAAAGAGGCAAACACAGACAAAGACCCTTTCTTTTAGGTCTCCAGTCCCACCTTCCTCCCATTTATTCCTTCTTCCCACCCTCACACCATCCATTTCAACCCAAGGCCCATGAAAGGACATTATGCTTTATAAAAGACAAAGAGAAAACATGACACACTGCTTCCCTCAAGGTTTTCATTTTTACTGGTCTCACAGAGTGGATGAAGACGTAGTCTGTTGTATGTGGTGGTGTACAGGGGTAGGTGGGCAGATGGCTGAATGTAAGAACAGATGGGATGACTGGAAACGCTCATGTTTGATCGAACTCTCCCCCATGTAGACCGGGAGTACCGGGCGCACCCCTCCCCGCCCGTGCCATTCTTTCCATGGGCGGCCTGAGCCATGGTGTCATCAGAGTCAACACCGAGGACAAGAACTCCGCCCTGACTGTACAAGATGTGGGGCATGTCATGCCTGGAGGTGAGGAGAGAAGGAAAGATGAATGAGTCAAAAACTAGAAGGCCACTCAGAGAGCGCAGACCTCTGCCATGGCTAAATGGCCTTTTTGACAATGTTAACAAAAGCAAAAAATAATTTGTGCATCCACCCTGTGATTCATATATGTTCCAAAATTTAATGGGCTCTTCCATGGCCCATGCTTCACATTTCCACCAAGTTTCATGAAAACTGGGCAAGTATTTTTTCCATATTCCTGCTGACACAGACAAACAAGTCAAACCCAAACACAAACTGAATTCCTTGGCTTAAATAACAAATGACAAATAGGTGCTTGTGGAAAGAACTACCACAAAAAGTATTCATGAGTTACGTTATGTGAAAAATTGAAGCCCAATAAGCAAATAATATAAAGGATTTATTTAAAATGTATTGTTTCTTACACGGGAAAGAGTGATGTGTTGCAGCTTACACTCAAATCTTGGATGTTGGATCCTACCGCAAGCACAACACACCAACAAGTAAATACTCTCAAATGCATTAACACAAGATGATGAGGTATCTTTGGAAAAAAAAATAAAACGCTAAGCGCTTCCTGCGATGGATTACTTGCAGTATTTCAAGCAAATTCAAATCTTTTGAGTTTGATTTTCATTTCACACTGACATGGACATAAACCATTTGTTTTGTAGCAGGAAAAATGATGGTATGCTTTGTGAAATATTCAAGATTAACGTAAATATTTCTATGATGATGATGAAGTATTTTATTACTCTGAAATATTGACACTTGTTCTTTGCCTAAACTCAGGAACTCCCACATTGTGTGGTTTTGAGCTCACAGCGTCACCAGCTTTTTTTATCCTTTACTTGCCAAAAAGCTGTTTTTTAGCTTTAAGAAAAAAGCTGTTATAACACTTGAATGGTTTTTGAAGCGAGAAAATAACCATTGAGATTCCCAGTATGTGATCGCTTTATCCAAACAACACCTATTTGGAAATTTGAGACGACTTCTTCAGAGCTGCTGGCTCTGTTAGACCAGCTGGCCAGCATAAAGTTCCAAGAGCACATGTCGACAGTGTTTTTGTTATTCCTGTCACTGTCAGCAAAAACGTTAGCGTTGATACAGATGACGACGATAAAAGCAGGCTTAGATAATGCTAGTGAGGTGGCTCTCGCTGGGTGAAGGTGCTTTGTGTTACTGTTTGGCAACAGGCTAACAGGTTAGCTGCAGTTAGCTGTATGAGGCAGTAACAACAGCCAGAAGACTTATTCTTGAATTTCTGGAAGTGGGAGTGATTATCTTCAGCATTATCTTCAGTGATGGCATCACAGCCTCGCTGATATTCAGTACAACAGCACTCCCTCTTGTGTGACAGTGCTTAAGGAAATACTCCTGGTGTGTTTGTACATTACAGAAGAAAATGGAACTCACTTTCCACCTCTTTAAAGTTACACAGCTCAGACAATATATGTTCCTCCTGAATACTAGAGTTTGCCAACCTCAATAGCTAGAGGAAGAATGCCAGTTTTTTTATTGTGCAACCAAAAGCTTCTAGGAAAAGCAAGATGTTAACTTAGAAGGAAAAAGTCATGGGTTCAAAAAAGTGGGCTGAAATGTGTCATTGTTTAATTCCTTCAATTTATGAAGTCTAGTTGTCTGAATGTTCCCTTTGTATGTCTTCAGCTCTGATGTGCATTGTGAAGCCAGACGGTCCTCCTCAGTTGTGTAAAACAGATGAGATAGGCGAGATAATAATCAACTCCCGTGCTGGAGGCAACATGTACTACGGCCTGCCTGGAGTCACCAAAAACACCTTTGAGGTATGACAGAAGAAACGCACCCGCAGCCCGCCTGTGCCGATACAATCAAACAACATTTAATTAGTTTCTTTTGTGGTATATTTACGTCCTGTCTGTGTGGTTGTGTTCAGGTGATACCGGTCAATGCTAATGGAGTTCCTATTGGAGAGATTCCATTTGTGCGGTCAGGACTCCTGGGGTTCGTTGGCCCAGTAAGTGCAGCCGTTTCATTACAGCACAACATCTGTGGTAACTCGAGACGTCCTGGCAGCCATCCTTCTCTCTCTGTCTGTTTTTGAATGGATCTGTATGGTTGCACTACAATGACCCCGCTGTGTGTCCTCCCGCTCCCTGCAGGGCAGTCTGATCTTTGTGGTGGGGAAGATCGAGGGTCTGCTGATGGTGAGCGGGCGGAGGCACAACGCTGACGACCTGGTAGCTACCGCTCTTGCCGTGGAGCCAGTCAAGACAGTGTACCGTGGGAGGTGAGGAGACCACTAAATTCTTCTTCATGCAAAGTGTGTGTAGAAAGATGGTGAGCTCCTCTGTAGGAATCCTAATTTATCACTACTGACATCTGGTGGTACAAAAACAGCATAGCAGATCTTAAACAGTCCATGACTGGATGTCCAGTAAATACTGTGTGTAGATGTCTGACTTCCACACCCTCTTTATAATCATGAAATATTTGTGTGTGTCAGGATCGCTGTGTTTTCAGTCACAGTGTTTTATGATGAGAGGGTGGTGATTGTGGCGGAGCAGAGGCCAGACGCCAGCGAAGAGGACAGCTTCCAGTGGATGAGCCGAGTGCTTCAGGTTAATCACCTCATCATCTCCTTTCAAATGCTTTTATTGTGAAGTAGCTTTTCTACAAAAATACCGTTGTTAAAGGGGGCCTATTATGCTCATTATCAGATTGGGTTTCAACTAGAACATGTTTAC
The DNA here is from genome assembly GCF_041903045.1 of Epinephelus lanceolatus. NCBI lineage: Eukaryota > Metazoa > Chordata > Actinopteri > Perciformes > Serranidae > Epinephelus > Epinephelus lanceolatus. The sequence goes on from NC_135734.1 coordinate 13,947,495, forward strand.
ATGCTTTATTGTCCAAAAAACTTTATTTCCTTCATACTGTCTGTGGGTGAACACCTGTATTCACTCTGTCTGAAATGCTCTGTTTTAGCACCTGTCTCTTTAAGCCACAAAGCCAAGTCTGCTCTGATTGGTCAGTATTTCCAGGTCTTCATATCTCTGCGATCTCTGCACCATCATTGCAGGCAGGGGAATGACTGCAATGGAGTATAACAGCACTTTCTACTGTGAAAATTTTCTAGTAAAAGCATCTAAACTCTTCACAATTGGAAATATTCCCGCAGGAATATGATCTAGAATTGGGGAGCTGATAACCACATCAGCAACCAAGAGTACATGTTTCACTGATTTTAGCATTAGGGTTGGGTGCTGTTAGCATTTGAACCAATAACAGTACTGGATCCAGTACCTGGATTTCGGTACTAGTACCCAGTGGTACATTTTTGAAGAAAATGTCATTTTTTACCAAGCTGCAGAGGTGATGTAGTGAATTAAAAAGCATTTCTGCTCCTCTGCTCTTTTCTAATCATACACAGAGGTAATCCTCTATTTCTGTCCTTTTGTCTACTTCTGTGTGTATACTAAAAGAATACAGGAAGAGAAAATAGAACAATCACTGAAACTATTGTGACAGATTGGTGCTGCAGCAATAGTTTTGGTTCACTGGGAAACCAACAGAGGGACTGACGGAACAGCCATGGAGCTCCGTAGCTGGCTTCTGGGCTTTAGGGTGCTTCATGGCACTTCTGCCTCTTGTCTAAACCCGGCATTCTCATCTAGATGTCCTCTTGGGTACCAAAATTTGGCACTAATAGATTTCATGTGAATCGGTACTTGGTAATACCAATGTAATTTGGTTGGTACCCATAAAAGTACTGCGATAGCACATAGCTACATGTAGCAGCGTAGGTAATGTAATCTAAACACTGCAGTAGCATATATGGGGCAGATGACCATATAAAGAAATCCAGCAGGAGCTCATGACAGCTTGTCTCAAAAGTAGAAAAAACAATGGAAACAGAGTAGTCAGAACGGTCTGAGGCCTGAGATTTTACTCATATGGATTACTTTTACATATGTTTACCACATTATTTAGATCTGGCTATGTTTTTAATATAATCAACCAAAACTGTAACATTACATTTATGACAGAAAATAAGAGAAAGCATTAAAGGTCCTCTTTAACAAAGGCAAAACAAGTCAAAATGTTTAAGTACAGTAAATAACTTGTTAGTGCCAGTAAATATGTGATTAATACCTATCATCCAGTGTGTAATACAGAGACAAAATCACTATTCTGCCCTCAATGTCCTTTAGTCACCTATAGTCTTTGTAAAATGTATTTTGTCTAATAAGTTATCCGTAAGCAGCTTCACTGTTGCTGTTGTTTCCTCTGCAGGCCATCGACAGCATCCACCAGGTGGGCCTCTACTGCCTGGCTCTGGTCCCGGCCAACACCTTACCTAAAACACCCCTTGGTGGCATCCACATCTCTGACACCAAGCAGTTCTTCTTAGACGGCAACCTGCACCCCTGCAACATCCTAATGTGTCCCCATACGTGTGTCACCAACCTGCCCAAGCCCCGCCAGAAGCAGCCCGGTAGGTGATGCTTATCCGCACGCAGTATCCCCCAACGATGAGAGAAATTGTTGCTGGTCTGGCATGTGAGAGTCAGTCAGGCTTATAAAGTGTTTTGTAAAATAAGAGCACGGTCAGTAGTGTTACATAATGCACACATAGCAGAGTTTGAATTTAGGGAAGCAGTGTTTCTGCCATGCTGGCCCCCTGGCTGTGGCAACGTTCGACAAATGTCACTTCTTGAATGCAGCCACGTGAATCCTCTGTATTCACATTGGATTAGTTTTGTTTGTTCTGTGACATCTGTGTTTCCTAAAATAGTCATGCAGCTTAGGATGTTTACTTTGCAGTTAAGTAAGAATTAAACTCATGTTGAACAGGATTAATATTAAGGTGACAGGTATTAAGGTTTTCTTGGGTAAAACATGAAATTATTGTGAAATGTACTGTATTACAAGCATTTTCTCCCTCCTATCTCTTCCTGTTTTCTTCTGGTCTTACCTTGCCCTGTCTCTCTTTTACTCTGTTTCTCTTGTAGTTGGTGTAGGTCCTGCGTCCGTGATGGTGGGCAATCTGGTGGCAGGAAAGAGGATTGCCCAGGCAGCAGGCAGGGACCTCGGCATGATCGAAGACCAGGATCTTGTCCGGAAGGTAGTTTGACCATGATCACTGTAACTCCCACTTTCAACCGGCATTTAACTCCGTATCTGATAACTGTTTAACCACACTTCGATTTTCAAAGGAGCCACATGCATGTCCCTCAGAATCAGTCGGGAACTTGTGCACAGTTTCCAGTGTGTTGTATGGCCACATAGTCAGGTTTGAAGTAGAGGTCGACCAGTAGTGTTTTTTGAAAGGCTGATTTAAAAATGGTAGTTTGGAACAGGAGAAAGCCCATTGTTCAACCAGAAAAATATTTTGCAGTGTCAGATATGAACAATCTTTGACTTAATTAAAACTAAAATTAAATAAATATATAAATCTGGAACAAATCAAACTAAATGAAAAAATGTCAGTGGGAGTGATTCTTATTTTTATTAGTTTTTAGTTTGAAACAAGGCTTTTATTTTGAAACTGGTGCCAACGTTCAATCACCCATGGCCTCACAGACTTTCGCTCCAGTATTGTATTGTTGGACCCGCTGTAGCTGTGCAGCCAGAAAATTTATATGCATGTTAAAATGAAGAGTCAAAACACTTAAGGTACGTGTCCCCAGGATCCGGCATGGCCATGCTTCTTACTCATTGCCCAAGGAAGCGGCTGCACCGGGCATTCAGGGCGTCTGCTCTTCATTTGCATTATGTTAACTCTTGGGTACTTTATGCAAATCAGGGACATTTGGCGCAACTCGCCACCTCTGGGAACTCCTGATAAACTCTGAAACAAACTGTTTTGGATCTGAAATACACAGACAGAATCGGCAACTGCATGGCGTATTTCTTGATCGTTTACAGAGACACATTTTGGTGAACAATATTCATATTATTAGACAAAGATGCCAACGAGCCACCCTGTTGGTCTGGTTTGAAATCCAGAAACAGCCAGCCTACATGTCTAGTGGCACACCCATCAAGTGTCCAATGCTGGGAAGTGGCACAACCCCTCACATCTAAAAACAACCCTGTGGACTGCACCCATAGATACAGTCACACAGCAGAAGGGAGCTACCCTCTCTCTGGAGCTATACCCACTGATCAAGCACCTTTTTGCTTGATTTAACACAACCCTCCCTTCTTCAGCTCCCGCATGAGTGGTGGAGGCTGTAAAGCCATTGGCCACTAGTCCCACCAATAACAGTAATTTGTAAAACATCCTATGGGTGCCGACTAATCAGCCAAACTGATAAATTGGTCGACCTCTAGTTTCAAGCCTTTCCACTGCCGGTGTAGCAATGGCCCAGGCTCAGCCACAAGTCAGTCTTAAAGATGTAAAAAAAAAAAAAAAAAAACCTGGACTCTTCTCTCCTTCTGCTCTCGTCCCTCTCTGGATGTAGCTCTGTATGTGGCCCACTGTGATGGTAAGAATTACGGCCCCCTCTTCTGGCGTCTTCCCCTCCTGTCATGCTCTAATCTATATTGTATTGTGGTTTTTATTATGTGCGTTTGTGATAAAATGTGGCACAAGCAAAAATGTGCATGTTCATTTTTTTTTATCTATGTTACAAAATGAGTACCTTCTGTAGCTTTCCCTTGTTTTACTGCAAACCTTTCACACCCTAAATTATTGCTCATTATTCTAAGAGCAGGATTGGCTCAGAGTCTGTGGTGTAAATTGTTTGCACGTTGGCATGAGATCATTTATGCTAGTCAGCTGTGTACTGAGATATGCAGTCTCTGAGCACCGCCTTATTATTTTTTTAACTATTAAATTAAGTTCTTCCATCAGCACAAACTCCTCCCTCTATGGTTGTGTTTGTAATAATGTATAAAGATTATTAAAGCACACCCTCAGATATACAATAATCTAGTTATTTTTGCTTTTTATTTCAGCATCAGTATTTGACAGAGGCTCTACAATGGAGGGCACAGACAGATGCAGACCACACCCTCTTTGTTCTCCTTAATGCTAAGGTGAGGAGTTTTTATACTTTGACGGTGATGCACAATGATAGTGCTATATGAATTACTTCTTGTGTTTCTGGTGACCTTTTATTCCTTCCTGTGTGCATTATTTCTGTTCTTCAGGGTGTAACAGTGAGTACAGCGACCTGCGTCCAGCTTCACAAGCGAGCAGAAAAGATAGCCGCAGCGCTTACTGAGAAAGGCAGCATCAACACCGGAGAGAATGTAGTGCTGCTATATCCTCCTGGTTGGTCCTGCCTCTGGCTTCCTGTCTGTGTCTATGTTTTACTTCCACTAAGATTAAAGGAATACTTCAGCCCTGAAATGACCATTTGTACTGTATATCAATTATTTACCCTGTGTTGCGTTGAATTCAGGAAGCAAACTTTGTTTTCCTTGCATGTCTCTGGTGAATGAAAAATCCAAAAACATTGAAAAACTTTAATGAATTGAAGTCATAATTGACAGCATTTAAAACCAGCAAAACTATATCACAACATTGGTTTACAAATTCGCGCACAACTTGTGCAGTATTATTCAGGTCTCGTTTATCCAACTGTAGGCTCACTACTTCTAAAACAGACAGTCCTTTCTAACGGGAAACTGAGCTGAAAGTGAAACCTATCTATGCTCTCTTCAAACCCAGCCTTCATTATCAAAACAGCAATTTTAGTTTGTGTTATTGTGTGACTTTGGTGAATCCAAACTAACCCTTTAAAACACCAAAAATCGGATTCTTCGTTCACTTTGGAGGCATGCAAGAAAAGCTTTTTTTTTCTTTCATCTTTTTCACTAAATTAACATAACACAGGGTGAGGAAATGATATACAAATGGTCACTTCAGGGGTGAGGTATTCCTTTAATTTTTGTGAGTTTTGTCTCTCTTATTTATTTACTTTTTTTAATCCCCTTTTGTCCTCCATCTTTCTCCCAGGCATTGATTTAATAGCAGCTTTCTATGGCTGTCTCTACGCTGGATGTGTTCCTGTAAATGTCAGACCTCCGCACCCTCAGAACCTGGCAGCTACGCTCCCTACTGTCCGCATGATTATTGATGTAAGTGTGTGTGCTCTTCTACTGATGCACATATTTCATTACATGCTCATGGGTTTGTGTTTACATACATGTGTTCATTCATTTAATCTTAATATCAGGGTATTTTAGTTGTGGCCTACATGGACATTGAGCTACCTGTGATGACCCTTTCAATGTATGACTTGTTTTGTAATCGAGCATCATTTTTGCTACGAGGTTAGACTTCCTAAACAAAAAAACTGCAGGTCACCAAAAATCTGACCAATGACTTAGACTGAAAATAAGGGCACCCAGTGTCAGTGAAATGCTTTTCATCTCTAAAGGGGCTTTATAAGACATTCATTACATTAATATAGCAGTAAACCACTATTTGCTACACAAAGATAAAATGGAGTAATGGCATTCTGAGCAAAGAGTGATGTCACACTCTCTCTTTGTGTTGTAATCCAAATTTCTCTGTTCTTTGTTTTGGTAGACAGTTCAGATGCATGTGCATGAGAGACCCTGTGGGTGTATCCGAATGGCTAGCTAATCACCACAGCTCTGCGCTGTGCTCATACAGCAGTTATCACTGTCAGCACTGTTGCCGTTGTTAGAACTGTACAGGCATGGAGCAGTTAGCTGCTGGCTCAGCCAGCTCCATGTTGAGAGCTGAATGCAGATTATCCTGGCTCAGACTCTGAGTCATAGATGTGCTCTGAATGTTGCATGCATACAGCTCCTTTAAATCGCACCATTTCTAAAGGCAGTCCTGCACACACTGTATGTCCTATGTGTCCTATTGTGATTTATATCTTTTTAAACTGTTAATGTCCCGCTCAGAACAAAATCTTGTGGTCAAATTAAGGGACTTTTATCACAAGGGTTTGTTCATGGGCTTTGTTTATGTAAAAGAAAAAGAATTCAACTAACACTTGGTTATTTTTTAAGTTCTCAGAAATCCAAAATCGTACCAGCCTCAAAACTCCATTATCAGTTATGCTGTGTTATGATAGGCTATAAGAAGATAGATCATGTTTTTGGCAGTGTAAAGCAGCTTCTTCGGTTCAGATGACTCACGCTTATGTTTTGTTACCAGGTCAGTAAAGCTGCATGTATCCTCACCACTCAAGCTCTCATGAGGACTCTGCGCTCCAAAGAGGCTGCTGCTTCTGTAAACATTAAAACATGGCCAACAATCATTGACACAGGTAAGATACCAAAGATGGGCCTTTTTTTCCACTGACATTTTGACTTGTCCTCGAAGCAAAAAGACATGTTTTAAATAACATTCACAATGGCTCTGGGGCTTCAGTACAGAAAAATACCTTAACTACTTGTCCTATCTTCAATTAAGTTTCAAAGATAAGAAAAATCCTATCTTTCTACTACAGAAGCAATTCCCAAACTCATGGCTGTGTCCTATCTTATCTCAGACCTCCCATCTTATCTTAACTCAAGAAGTCCTAACTATAACTGTAAATTCAGTGCATCAATCTGCACTCGTCCTGTCATGCCTGAATCTATGTTTAGAATGCACTGGCGGGCTGCTCGAGATTGACGAGCCATAATATCAACAGCTTTCACTTGTCACAGCTTGCCATTATGGACAAAAAATGACGGGCATTTATTTATAGCTAGGAGGAGTCGCAGCAGCTAATTGTGTCAGTAGAGGAGAGGAAACCCAGGTTTTCATGAAGTTTTCTGCTCAGTTTTTTAAATTCATCATTTTAAGTGTCATCATACAGCTTTAGTCGTCTTTCAATCATTATATTTTGTTGTCACTGTCATACAGACCTGACAACAGTGCTGCTGCCATGTTTGGCAGTTATTTTGAATTTAAGGTCTAAGCCATCCTAATTTCTGATTCCTAATTTGGGAAATCCCCAAGTTCTTTAATAGCTAATACCTATCCCAAGATACAATAGGATTTTTTTAAAAATCCTGAATGCAGTTAGAAAACATGTTTCTGAAATACCAAAAGTCCTAAATGTCATCCCAAACTGAGTTAGGATAGGATTTCAGACTTAGGAAGTTTCTGTAATGAGGCCCCTGTTCTATAAGTGTCCCAGTGAGCCATGACAGTGTGAAGCATGGAATTCACTCATCATTCATTTTTTTTACACTTGTGCTTTTCCTACTCTGACATGTCAAAGTGTCTTCTGTGAAAATGGGCTGTTGTCAGGCCCAGGCAAAACTTCACCATGTGTTATTAGGTCATTTATCAACAGGACTTTTAATACTCCAAAGTGCTGCAAATTAATGTGGAAAAAAAACATAACACAATTACAGTGGTGCCACCATCAGTCCAAAGTTCAACTTTAACAAATATTTTAACCCTAAATCTACATTAGGTGTACAGAGTTTTATGATAGATGGTTAAAAAAAACACTCAATTTTTTTAGTATTTGTAATAAGAAATGACTGTACTCTTAAATAAAGACCATGTGTACAGTAGTTAACTTTCTCATGAGGCAAATTCAAGACTGTAAAAAAGACTTATCAGTTGTGGGTAGGACATCGTCACAGTGACTGACTGTGTATGAAGAGCACGGTACTGTCAGAAAAGTCGGTTATCATGGATTGTTTGTAGCGTTTAGACAAACAGGAAGTGGGACAGTGCTTTCTCCAGTCATTAGAAAAAATGCTCAGCTGTTGGACAAACTTGTGGGTAGATTAGTTGTTTCATACTGTATGTTCTGTGTTTCCCTTTTAGTGTATTGGTATTATGATCTGTAACATCTGAATTCAAATGAATTCATACCAGTATATGAGATAGCACTAACTGACAGTAGTCAGTTAGCAAGATGCATCTGGTTAGGGTTCATTTATTTTCTCATTGTTGCCCAGTATTATTTAATATTCACTTAGCTCTGTGTAAAACCTGCACTGTTTCCTGTTTGCAGATGACCTTCCTCGCCGTAGGCCTCCACAGATCTATAAGCCGCCCACAGCAGAGATGATTGCTTATCTGGACTTCAGTGTGTCCACCACAGGCATGCTCACTGGGGTCAAGGTGAGACTGATGAGCATCACTCTCAAATACAGCAGTGTGCTCTCGATACTCTTGATCCCCATCCAGTACCCACAAGGTGTTACGTATACAGCTGCTGAGCTCCTACTTGTCTTCCTTTCTCCTTCGTTGGGTCTCCACACTTTGTGGCTGAACCATTGACATTTTCAACATAACAGTTTATAAAATAACGTGAAAACAATGTGACAATGGGAGAAGCATCACTCATGGTGATGTGATGTGTCACCTGAATCTGCAGCTCCTCTACAGCTCTGTAAAGCTCTGAGCTTTATAGTGTCTTACAACTCATTATTTAGCTGTCTAGCCCTCAACTTTAACGTTCTGGTTCACTCTCACCACTCTCGTAGCGTTGTTTATAGCAGCAGCAGGCAACTGTCTTCAGAAAAAGCTCTAAAAACCCCTCTGTGCTGTACCTGCTCAGCACCAAACAGCAGACAGACACATTTAGAGACAAGCTGGTGAACACAGTAGAGCACTTAGCAGCTAAAGATATAGATAAAGATATTTCCCTTAGGAGGTAGTAGAGACCAAAAATAGAGCTGAAAGAGAGAGAATGTTAGACTTACATTCATTAGAGAGCCAGAGGCACAATAAATGGATGCTAATGTTGCTCCCTAACTACTAAATGTAAAGGTCCAACAATCTAAAACATTAGCAGAATGAAAAACATCCGTTGAGAATCAATCAAACCTGACAGATGGACCTTTTGATCTTTGGAGTAGTTTAAATCACAAGTGTGATTGCTCAGTCAGAGACCAGTTGCATGAGCTAGTCTTTGTCTTAAATATAACTTTAAGTCAGACTTGCTGCAGACACTTATAATTCCCTGTTGCATAAAGCATCTTTATGAGTGACTAATGTAAGATTGACTTAGACAGCCTGTCATTCAATGTATTATGGGTTAAATAAATATGACACTTCCCAGAAGAGAAAAAATCGCGAATGCAACAGCAACACTTGGCGGCAGAAGATCAGCACACTTTATACCCACTGAAAACCTATGTCTGCTTGGAGGAACACAATGCATAAAAAAATTGTGTTGTTTATTAGCTTCAATCAACTTAATGGAAATCTAAAGCAACACCAAGTAAGGGAGAAAATAACAGAAAAAGCATAAATCCAACGACTGTTAAAACGCTTAAAGATGTTCAGAAAGAGTTCAAAAATGGGGTACAAGAATCCAACAAAGAAATCTGGAAACATAAAAATCCAGCGACTGGAAGAGGATCCCCCTGAAATCTGAAAAAACAACTGAGCTCCGCACTGAGATTTATGCAAACGAGTCCTCTTGGAGGGCAAGAGAGCGGGGTCAGAAGTAGGATAGGTGCTTGTCGATGAGTCATAGAGAGATCATTCTATTAATTATTGTAAACCCTACTTCTGTCCCAGGCTAATCCCTGTTGACTAATGTGTATGGTGTATTCTTGTTTGTTGCAGATCTCTCATGCAGCAGTCAGTGCACTTTGTCGCTCTATAAAGCTGCAGTGTGAACTGTACTCCTCTCGCCAAATAGCCATCTGCCTGGATCCGTACTGCGGTCTGGGCTTCGTCTTGTGGTGCCTCGCAAGGTGCGGTAAATGTACACTACATACATGCTATGTACCACAGTTTTCTCTGTTGATTCCTCCTCCATTCATCCGCTTTCTCTCCATCATGTCTTGTCTTTTAGTGTTTACTCAGGTCACCAGTCCGTCCTGATCCCTCCCTTCGAGTTGGAGAGCTGCTTGTCTCTGTGGCTGAGCACGCTCAGTCAGTACCGCATCAGAGACACCTTCTGCTCCTACTCCGTCATGGAGCTCTGCACTAAAGGACTGGGCACTCAGACTGAGTTACTCAAGGTGAGGAGGACTAGGTATATCTAGGGAGAATCATGAATGACAGACGTAATATTTCGGAAGGATTTGATCACCTTGTGTGGGTGTGTTTCAGGCCCGTGGGGTGAACCTGTCGTGTGTGCGGAGCTGCGTGGTGATAGCGGAGGAACGCCCTCGACTTGCACTCTCACATTCCTTCTCCAAGCTGTTTAAGGACATCGGGCTGTCGTCCAGAGCTGTCAGCACTGCTTTTGGCTCCAGGGTTAACCTGGCCATCTGCCTGCAGGTACATCAGCCAACTTATTCTTATTCTGACAAGAGCAAGCACGGAGACTTTAATTTTGAATTATACTTAGAGGAGAACCTGCTCTTTGAATATTACAGGGCACCACTGGTCCTGATCCCTGTACAGTTTATGTGGACATGAAATCCCTCCGACATGACAGGTAAGAACACAAGGATCATTTCAACCATGATGAAAGATTATAATGAACATTTGTAAAGTCTTAAGTGTCCAAAATTGAGCTTTCTAAATTTAGAGAGTATCATGTCAGGCCTGCTGTTTATTTAGGTCTTAGCTAATGTTTCAGAGATCGAGTGTGGATTGCAGTTTGATTGTATATGTCTGCTTTTGTATTAAATTTTTACAGAGTGAGGCTGGTGGAGAGAGGAGCACCTCAGAGCCTTCCTCTAATGGAGTCTGGCAAGGTGAGATGCTACATAAGCCCCTTCAAGGGCTTTTTTCTGTCCACATTCGCACCGCCAATAAAAACGCTGGAGTGATGTACTGCTAGCCAGGCAGCAGTTGGCAAAGCAATGTCACTTTCACTCTGATGAGTCATGATATTGTTGTATATCCCTGTCGCATATTTGCGGTCCATTTGTCCTTGTTTTCTTCATTTTTTTTTTTTTTTTTTTTTTTTTTGTTACAAGTTGTTTGTATTTTGTGTTGTCTGTTATTCACATGGCTAACGAGTTAATAACAAGTTAAAATTGGCAATTACTGGTGCTGCATTGGCTCAGGTGTTTGACCAATCACCATACGCTAACGACACTCAAGGTTCCTCTTGTGGAGAGTATCTATTCTGCAGTAAGAGCTAAAAAAGTCCCTCTAAAAGGGCGTTCCAAGGACTACAGTCGTTCTGAGTTCTTGTGGTGCGGACACAAAAAAAGGGGGTTCTTAGAGCTATGAACAAAGTTCCTCTGCTTTGACAACACCTTTGACTATTTTCTTTTCATCTACAGATACTGCCAGGTGTTCGAGTGATAATCGTGAATCCAGAGACCAGAGGTCCACTTGGTGATTCTCATCTCGGAGAGGTGAGATGTAAATACTGTACAACATGACAGCCTTATGACAGAATAATGGATGAAGGGTTCTTCCTTCTGAAACCAAGCTGTGACTCAGTGTGTGTTTCTCTCGGTCTCAGATCTGGGTGAACAGCCCTCACAGTGCCAGTGGTTACTACACCATCTATGGAGAGGAGAGTCTTCAGGCCAACCACTTCAACACCAAGCTCAGCTTTGGAGACCCGCAGACCTTATGGGCCAGGACGGGATACTTGGGTTTTGTGAAGAGGACTGAGCTGTTGGAGGCCAGTGGGGGTACGTAGTCTAGATTTAAAACCAAATAGATTGAGCTGATGAGTTTATTAAGAGATAAATTCTGAATTAATAACCCTTTTAAACCAGAAGCAAACTCCTAGCTACATACACATTTTCTTCTACTTTTTCTGCGTACTTTTGTGGGTGGATTATGTTGCTTGTATTTTTCTGTGCTCAGATCGGCATGACGCTCTCTTTGTGGTGGGCTCACTGGATGAGACCTTGGAGCTAAGAGGGCTGCGCTACCACCCAATCGACATTGAAACCTCAGTGTCCCGGGCTCATCGCAGTATAGCTGAGAGGTGAGAATGGCCTTGTGTACACACACACATGCACACACAGACACACAAATTAAAAGAGAATGGTCCAGAAGAGTGTCCTGAGATAACTTTTTTTATGATTTGACTTGACTTTATTAATGTTCTCAAGAAAATGCATATTGGCCAATAATATCCAATTCTCAAATTAATTTTATTGGTGCATTTTATTGGTGCTGCATCCAATATCTCCAACACCCGGCAAACCACACCAAAACACTCTAGATCAGTGGTTTCCAACTGGTCCAGCCATGGGGTCCAGATATCTCCTTAGTCATTAGTTCAAGGTCCACACAGTTTAATACATTCGGTGTCATACTTTTGGCCATGTCTTTGAACTAGTTTGCTGTCTCTTTTAAGTAGCTGTCCATTAGTCACTCACTCTACAGCAGGAAACAACACTTCAAAATAAAAGCTTTGTGTTGGAAATTCACTGCCCTTAAAAATAAAGTGTGTTTTTTTTAACAAACAACATGTTTGTGAGTCACTTGCAACCCACTTTTGGACCACAACACACCAGTTAGGAACCACTGCTCTTCTATGATAAATAGCACTACGGGGAAGAGGAAAAATATGCATTTTTAATTTTGGGTGAACTGCCCCTTTAACATTGCTCTCGGGTTCTTGTCCCTCTCAGTGCTGTGTTTACGTGGACCAACCTGCTGGTGGTGGTGTCAGAGCTGTGTGGTTCAGAGCAGGACGCGCTGGACCTGGTGCCTCTGATAACCAATGTGGTCCTGGAGGAGCACCACCTCATCGTGGGTGTGGTGGTTATTGTGGACCCCGGGGTTATACCCATCAACTCCAGGGGAGAGAAGCAACGCATGCACCTTCGTGACTCTTTCCTCGCTGACCAGCTGGATCCCATCTATGTCGCTTACAACATGTAAGGAGGTTGTGGGAGTCTGGGCTTGTTCAGCCATCATCCACAGTGTGGTTGCTTCTGCACCGTCACCCCAGCACTCAACTATGGCTTTGGCAGAGGGTGAAAAGGAAAAGCATGAACCTCATGAACTGCCGCCCAGCTCTTTGTGACACCAGCATATCTTGGCCACTGCATGTCTGTGATTGGACCTGCCATGTTTGGAGTTCTTCACTGTGTTTTATAGATAGCATTTTGCAAATGGGACAGAGGCAACATGTACTGCATATGGCAAAGAAAAAAAGGCCCTGTTGCACTTTTTTAGAAAAGGGGCAAAACAACACCCACAACAGGACCACTTTTGAAATCAACTCTATATTAATGTCTTTGTGAAAATCTGTCGTCTTATTCTGTTTCCACCACAAACCTCTTAAAACACTCTCCCCTCTGTGTTTACACAGATTCCAAGAGCTACTAAACTTAAATCAACAACTTGAAATATTTTCTACATGCAGCTTTCAAACAAACGCACACAAACCGCATGCGCCGAGCCCTCGTCGTTCCTCACTAACGTGGATGAATAGAACAGGGCAGATGAAACCATTATACAAGTAGCCAGTCTCAGTCGGTGCACATTATTTAGAAAGCTTATTTTATCCCATTAATGAAGCCAAATACATCTTCACGACTTTCCTGCCCTAATATATTTCCTGCCTTACAAAACTTCAGCCATACATTCCTATCTTAATTTTTAATGAATCTGTTATTGATGGCTGTGTATTCTCCTTTGGTTTGGACAAGTAGTGGAAATCCTGACAGATATCCAAAGGGATCAAAATAAAAGAGGAAAGAGGCCATATTCTGTACTGTACCTATAAAGGCCTGTTGTATTTTAGATACTGTACGTTACTGTATAGATATTTTTAATTGTATAAATGTATAAATGCTTGACTTGTCTCTCTCAGTTGATGGTTTGTTGATCGTTAACCCAGCTGAGGGGTGATAACTGTAGCAGAGAGAGGACTGTAAATAAGATTTAACGGTTTTGACAGTACTTTTGAAACGGAATACTAGTTGTATAATGGAGGGTAAAGATGATTAAAGCATTGTTAGTCAGGATAGATATAACACTGCACTTTCTCAAAAAAAAAGTCTATTTTATTATAACAATGAGGCATTATAACTAATGGTTCAGGAGCATATATTATTCTGAGGATTCTTGTTTGAAGAGCTTTGAGAGTTTACCGGGAGGGCTATCACTGTTAACGCCAGGGAACTGTCCTGGTTATTGGGGGGGGGGGGGGGGGAAGTTGGCTAAAAACCAATATCATAAATATTTTCAGGCAACCATGTTATTTTGTAAAAACATTTAAGAAAAACAGGCCCACAACTGTTCATGTAATATCCATCGCCATTGTACTTTGTATCGTTAAACAGTCATACCCCTCTCACTTTTGTATTGCATAATAGTCCCTCTCCTTTCCCTCCTCACACTCAGAGTTCATTCAGACTGTGTTTCGTCTCATTGTGCTACTTTGTAAAGAATGACTTTGAATTCCAGCAGAAATATTGTCGGTACTTAAAGTCTGTAGTCAATAGAGGCAAGTCATCATGTATCTGGATTATTTTCTGTGTTCAGTCACTGGATTTTAAAGCACTTGTGAATGCAGTTGCAAAGCTGAGCCACATCTGAAACATCCTCGATTGGCAAGTAAAGTAAATGTATGAAAAAGGGTATATTAAAAAAAAAATTGCATCAAGATGTATTTGCAAAATGTATTTGGTTTCCTGTAATTTCGTGCTTTCCTTGTGCTCTTTGCCATAATTTATAGGTTCTTTGTACTGAATTATTCTGTATTTCAGTGATGCACACTTAATGTCAACATGTAAATAGTTTTTTGTTATTTTTGGACTTTCACAGTTCACCCATCATAACATTGACTCATGCCAAACACAATAATAGAAGATGTTTAATCATTTCAAGGTAACAAGAATATGATTCATTGATTTACTGCACTTTGCACTGGTGGTACTTAAAGAAACTGTGTGGACTAACTGATCCCATTTCATTGTTACGTAAATGTGTTACTAATTTTAGAAATATATTGCTTGACATTTGCTTTTGCCCAGTTTAAGTCCACCCAGAGAAAAGACTAACAGCACTTCATCTTAGCTTTAACATTGCATCCTCCGTTCGCAGCAGAATGTTTGCATGACTCAGCCGAGCACAAGAAGAAATCAGCTTGAGGCACATCTCATCTGGAGGCACAAGTGGAGGAGATACAGTATATATGTATGAAAATTGTATATTCAGGGAACAAAACTCATAACACAGGGATGGACCAGGCGGTCCCTTGGTGCAATGTGTGAATAATACCCATAAAATGTAGACGTTTGTCAGAACAAATCTTGTAATTAAAACAGACCTAACGAGCAAAAAGAGGAGTTCCTGACGACCAGTGTCCATCTACCATCTACCTGCTTCGCTGGCAAGTCTACAAGGGCTTCCTTTAGTTTCCGCTCTATTTCTGCGTCAGAGTTCTTAACACACTATGCAATCTCAATGACAGTGCAATTTAATTTCAGAGCTTGCACAGTCTGGTGAAATAAACATGATGCTTAAACATTTTGTAATAACTAATTACAGAGGACTGATTAAATTCAACCAGTAGTGTACTTAAGACTGTATTAATTTCTCTTGAGTTGTTCTATCAATATTTTGTGTATGCACTCTTGGTATGTTGTATATTAATGATTTGGTGAATTCTAAACTGCTCCATGAGGGTGTGATCCACTGACGAATCTTTAATGTTAGGGAGGTTTTAACTCATATACTAGTTAACAAAATCAAGGTGGTACACCCCCTTCCCATTTTTCTCACTTATTTTCTATTTTGGTTTGTTGTACTTTGTTTTATACTTTATGTAAAAGTAATACAGAATAAAGAAAAGCATTTAATCATTTCAGATGTCCTGATATTCGTGAGTTTAGTCGTGATGTAACAGTGATTGAAACTGACCTTAGACTCTTTGGATTATTACACAACTTGCAATCTTTACAGTGAAGGCATGTTTGAGAATTTGTGATATAGGATGGGAAAGGAAGCCTTAATACCCCTACACATGGCTTTCTGAAAATGCCAACATTTTGTAAATTAATTTTGATGCAGAAATTAATGGACATGAGTCTGAATTTTAAAACAGATTAGAGGCTGGATGGATTAGCACTGTGCTAATGTGGTTTCAAGAAGAGATGACCAAACATCTGGGATCCAACAATCAGTGGAGATACCTACTGCCTCTCAATGTTAAAATACTGCAAGTAAAAATAATTCAGAATTTTAATCACGTAGATGTACAAGTATTATCAGCAATATTTTCTTACTTACTATGCAGAATGGCCCCTGTCAGAGTGTTTTATTACTGGACTTTTATTGCTGATGCATCACTGTGTAAGTAGCATCTCAAACTGTAATATGGAACACCACCTAGATTAAGGATTTTTAAATGTAATTTCCATGGCCAAGTTCAACCACTATTGCTGAACATGAGCTTCTCTCTCTCAAAGCCAGAAACCAGAGAAGTCAGTCTCAAATTTATGATGTCATCAAGTGTAGTCTGGAGCTGCACCATAGACAATGAATGGGAGTCTGAATTTGTGGCTCCAGAGAATGTTTGTTTTCTTTTTTTTATACCCAAATGAGCTTTATCCTGTTGTGGTGTTCTCAGCTCTGAAACACAAAATGTAAATATATACTCACAACATCCCCCTGGGTGCTCTGAGTGTCATCTATAACATCTTTCCCAATTCACTGTCAGTACAGCAGCTCCAGACTAAGTTCATACCCTTTGGCAGTAGCCCATTTTACAAGGCCTTGGGGTGGGATTTTTTACACCATTATTCCATATTGCCGTTCTGTATAAAAGGTACAATCACGGAATGGGGGGGGCAATGTTGTCCCACCTTTTAGCAGGCATTGTAGGTAGTAAAAGCACCAAGACAATGTCTGTATAAACGGGACAGCCAGCAGAACGGGATCATGGGCGGCGTGTTATGTGTGCAACCCACCATCGGGAAAAAAAGTAGCTGCTAGCAGTTAGCAGCTAACTCAAAGAAGAACAGCGGCGGAAAATGTCCGCACATTGGGAAAACAATGAGGTCCAGGAGCTCCTTACCCTTTCAAGCAGAGGACAATATCAGCCGCCATATATATATATATATATATATATTTACTTGTGAATCATTGTTATTGCCATGTTATGCCATTGTTGATAAAGTGCTGCCGACACAAATGTTATGTCACACTAGAAGCCGACGCTGTTGTGTTACGTGTCATGCCCGTTACGCCTCTTGCTTCCACTATCTGGGCATGCTGGCTAAAATCACACATTGGTTTGGTTTTGTGTAAAAAATACAGAGGAGGCCTAAAGATGGGACTTCCTGGTGGCCCTACCACGCAGTCACTGTGTGAAAAGGGCTAGTGTTACTGCCTTGGGCCTAATCTGGCCAGGTGGCCCACCTACCATTTTCTAATTCATTTCACACTTGGATTTTTTTGGGGGGGAGGGGGGATGTACATAAACTGGCAGAGTGAATAAGATCACTGGTAACCCCTTACAGAGGCTGAGCCCAAAATGTTCTTAAATCCTAGAGACACCCATGCGTACACTTGACCTGCGTGGAGCTGCTACAACTGGATTTGATGGACTGAAAGCAGCCCGCCATTTATTATAGGTATATATATAAAATTATAAACATTATTATTGTATGTTTATCAGCAGACCCTTGGTCTCCTGTCAATTTGGACAAGTGGCCCACAAGCAAAGCACCTTTTCCCTGCCTTATGACATCACTAATTTTAGTTTTAGCACTTAAGGTTTTGGATTTGTGGGAGAGTTGTTCATGTTTACTCATATTTTTGGACTTTCTTCAGACCATAGGTATAACTTGTATGACTTTTGAAAATGGGTGGAGTTCCCCTTCAAATACAGAGTATAATGTAGAATAACATGAATGAGGTAACTTGAGCAGAGCCCTCTTGTAACAGACGGGATTTTTCCACTCTGTCCTCCTCTATCTACCAGTTGCTCAAACTCTTCTCACCAATCACAGGGCCTAAAGAAACTATTACGTAATGCGTCTTTGCCAGGTTGCTCCGCCCATTTCCTTTGGGAAAAAAAGTGGTCAGCTATTTTTTTTTAGCTGACATCTTTGTATTTTTAGCCGTTAGCCACTGCTGCTAAGTAACTTTTTCAAGGTATTTCCTGTGTCAAAGTATACACACGAGTTGCACGAAGTCCACGCTGTGAACAAGAGCAGTCACGCGACCTTTGAAAAGGTAAATTTTGGCTGGCTGAGCGGTAATTTTGTGCCCGTCTGACTGTCTGCTCCGCTGTGGTGGTAATGGCGGCTGTTGCTTCGTCAACTCCTCGCCGTTTTACGAAAAGGGAAGGTGTAGTTAGCTTAATGGCTCCCCGTATCGCTGACGTCTATTGACGCGGTAACTTGCGTGCCAGTGACAGAGTTACACATATTTGCTCATTGAGACAAAAGCTCATCCATCCTGTGAAGCAGAGTAACTTAACTTGCCCCGTTTGTAGCTTTGAAACTGTTGTTTTGAGCGGTTTAAACGGGTTAACATCCGTTTATCTCAGCGTTAGCCACCCTTAACTAGCAGCGGGGATGTTGGTGAGCTCGGATATGCTAGCAGAAATGACTGAAAGGATAACTTTACGTTTCAGTTGTAAACGTTTGCTTGAGATGAAGTCGCCCACTTTGTTAAATGTTGCATGTTAACCACGAGGGTAAAAGTTAATAGTGTTAAATGTGGGGCCTAGCTATGTGCCGTAACTCCATGTTAACGTTAGTTGGATTGGCTAACACAATTGAACCAAAGAGGAAGTCGATAATTAACGTTAGTTAGCTTAGACTCACCCGTTTAACTTAAGAAGACACTTTTAGCTAAAGTAGTACATTGATTTGACATCGCTCCGATCTGCTTCATATTTGTCGGACAGAGTTGTTTACTATATCAACAATTAGCGCGCAGGCCACAGCGGAGTGCAGCATGTTACATGCAGGCAACCCTGCCACACACAATTACTGTGTTACATTAGCGCCATTGTAAAACGGTAATATTGATTTATCTGTTCCCAGTTACTATGGAAGAAGTACAGCAGGGCAGCAATGGCACTGAGTTGCAGACTGCCACCATTCCCACCACCATCACATCCTCCCAGTTCTCACAGATAGCCCAACAGGTAACAAAATAGATCCACAAAGACCTCATGATACTGTCATGCTGTATTACTACTGCAGCTCTTGTGCTGCTAATACCACCAGGCAACTTTGTTTATGACTGCCTTGCTGGAGGCACACTGTTTAGGGCTGAAGATTTGCTTATTAACAATGCTTCTTTTTCAGGTCTATACATTTAGTAAGATGTTCAACTCTTGTTAAACAGGGTAATATGTAAAATGGCTCCAAGAAGACAGTCATGTTGATCATGAACTAAGAGGCTTGCGTAAAGCTCATATTTTGTCAGCCTTTATCAGCAAAGGTAGACACAGACAATTAGGATTGAAACCATATCTTTAATAATTGCACAGCATGCAAAAAAATTGTATGAAGAAATCTGTTCAGTCACTTTTGAAGTAGTTATAGTGCTTATTTTCGCTATCCGATATAAATAATGTCTATAAAGGAATACTTCACCTTCAAAATGACCATTTGTATTACAGTTTTTCACCCTGTGGTCTCTCTAATTTGTGATTAAACTTTGTTTTCCTTGCATGCCTCTGGGGCGAACAAAGAATCCAGAAACAGAGAAAATACTCGCTGGATTGCAGCAAAGGGTAGCCACTTTTAACAGCAAAACTATTTCAAAACATCTGTCAGTAAACTCTCACGCTACGAGCCAAATCTTATTTATTCAGTTGTGTGCTCAGTACGTGCATTCTAAACCACGTCCGCGTAAACATTCTCATGCATGGATGCTTGGGCCAGCTCGTGCCTTTGAACTCTGCTCAATGGAATATCTGAGCACAGTTCAAGTTCAGTTGGAGAGATGTTGTCCATCTTTGTATACAGTCTGTGGGTTGGGAAGCACCTAGCATATGACTGGTTAAATGAAACTTGGATTACACTGCACAAGTTGTGTGAGATTTTGTAAAGTGATGTTTTGATACAGTTTTGCTTTTTTTAACCACGTCCTCCCTTTTCTTCAATTTATCAAGAATTTTCTCTGTATTTGGATTCTTTGTTAACCGTGGAGGCATGTAAGAAAAACAGTTTTCTTCTCAAATTTAAGGTAACATCGGTTAGGTAATTTATATACAAATGATCATTTTGTGGGTGAAGGATTCATTTAACGAAACTACCTACTGAACAGTCTTAGCTGTCAATTTTAAGGGAGGGATTAGTAACTCTGGATTTTAGTGTGACTAGTCTTCTTGTGGGAGTCTTACTCCTCTGTTGCTTTCTTACTTACTTGTCGATGTATGACGATGAGGACGTTCTATTACTTAAGGACCTTAAGTTCCTGCCTGAATTCATAGCATCTGTTAAGATAGTGGCTCTCAACTTCTATGGACTGAAATTGTTCTTAAAAACTGTAAATGAGGGTAAATGAACACATCATATTATGACTAGACCCATTGTGTGTGCACTTAGATGAAATGATAAAGTGAGAAGGTTTCTAAAAGTAGATTTTAAATAATCAGTTCACCCAAATTACACATCGTCGATTATCGCAAGAGGTTCCCACCGCCGACTCAAACGGGATCAGATACCTTATGGAGTAACTCCGGAATCTGAGCCAAGTCCTTAAACGAGGGCACGTCTCATGCCCGTTGTAGACGGGAGATTCCAGACGTAAAAACGGATTCATTCCACAGATCCCTTGCAATATTGTGTCATGCAGATTTTCTGGCTTTATGATATAGCCGTCTTTTTTATGCACATTTAGTCTCAATGAGCTTTTGTTCGGAACTCACTTTTTTGCACGCACTAATTGATGCAGTTGTCATGATAAATATGTTGTTGTTTTGTGGGTTTAAAAATGTGTTTGGTTTTTTGCAGATGTCACTGGGTGGTGGTTCTGTGGCTGTTGTACAGCTGCCAGGGGGTCAGTTTCAGGTTCAAGGAGTGATCCAGTCTGCACAGTCAGTCATTCAGTCCCCTCCAGTGCACACTGCACAGGTGAGACCACCTGGTTTTCTTTACGTTGACATTATTGTTTTGTTTTTTTAAATGTTAACCTATGTTTAATTCATGGGTTGTTTTTTTTACAAACTGTTAATATGCCATTTTATACAGTTACTCACATGCACCTTTTAAACCACCTCCCTCATTCAAGGCCCTGGATTCAGATAGTGATGATTCACAGGACTCTTCAGACAGTGGAGCTGCAGCCCAAAAGACCAGAGAAATACTGGCAAGACGGCCTTCATACAAGTAAACAAACAAATAAATAAATGAATAACCACAAGCACAGACTTGACACATAAACAATCTTATGAATACTAACTCAGATGTCCCTTTTCCTCTCTTCTTCTAGAAAAATCCTAAATGATCTTTCAGCCGAGGAAGTGACACACATTGAGGGAAAGGCTAACAGTCCAGCAACCACAGGAGTGACAGCAGCCGCCCCACAAATCTACCAGACCAGCTCCGGCCAGTACAGTAAGAACGTCACCCTCCAATAGTACATTAAAAAGAGTGGCACACAAAGTGGGGTCACTTGGCCTCTGAAATTGAGAATCTTATGAATTTGTGGGCCATGGAATTGATTAAAAAAAGTGGGATTTCCGGGAAGGAAAATCTGTGATAACTACAATTGTTACGTAATAGCACTTATTGTATGCTTTCATGCTAGAGCTGTGCGTCTTGAAAGTAAATGGGCAAAATTCCTCAAAAGTCTGTATATTTTTAAACTATTTAACAAGCGCATAAAAATGTTAACATAGCCAGCAGGAAATTTGATTTTTGATTTTTTTTTTTTTTTTTTCCTTTTCCCTTGTGCCTGACTCAATTCTGATGCCATCTGTGTGATTATTTTAGTTACCATAGCTGCAAATGGCACAATCCAGCTGGCGACTCCAGGGTCTGAAGGCATTCAGGGTCTACAAGCTGTTGCCATGGCCAACTCTGGTGGAGCCCAGCCAAGCACAACCATCCTTCAGTATGCCCAGACACCTGACGGCCAGCAGATATTGGTGCCTAGCAACCAGGTTGTTGTACAAGGTGAGCAAAACTTGTCATATTCTTAGAAAATGTTTCTGATTTTCCAAGATTTCTAAGCCCATTTTATCTGCTAATGTAGTCACTTTTCAATAGACTACTGGGCAGATGCCAAAATGTGTTAGACATTCAGACAGACAACATCGCAAAAAATACAGTCTCCACATTTGTGTCAATTAGAGGTGCATGCTGCCTCTAGTTCTATTGTTAACCATACAGGCATGGAGACAATATTGCTGTGAGTACTACCTTCCGAGGCTGTAAAATCCTGCAGTATAAACTGCTCCGTGGTGTCTTTGTGCCTGATAAGCCTTCAATCAAGATTCTTAGTTTATAGTGTTATTACAGTTGAAATGTGGCCTTATTGCAAAGTGCATTACTTTAAATAGTATAATTAGATTGCAATTAAATTCAGCGTTAAGCATTTTTCGGAAGCCTGTTCTTAGGTAAACTATTCAATGGCTTTTCATTCACACAAGTTTAAAAACGTCTCAGTAGCGACAGAAGAAAGATAGAAGTAAGGCTAAAATAACTCACAGAAAACAACAAAGCTCCTGACATCTTTTACCATCTTTTGATTGTTGTGTTTCCCTCAGGTGCAGGAGGAGAGATGCAAACATACCAGATCCGCACAGCGCCCACATCCAGCTCCCTGCCTCAGACTGTAGTTATGACCTCTCCTGTGGGGCTACCTCAGGGCAAGAGTGACGACCCAACAATGAAGAGGGAAATCAGGCTTGCGAAAAACAGGTTAGTGTCCAGTTTATCACAAATCTAAAAAAGGCACGTCTCGCAGACATTTCAGACAAAGAAAATCAAACTCTATTTGTCTACAATGAAACTAACCATGGCAAATATTGAATAAATACAGATGGATACAGGTAAAAAGCACACTGTCTTGACTCTAAATAATGCTCCTTCTTCATTACTGTAGCAATAAAGGATACATGTTCTGCTCTCAACTTACAAATAAAAAATCATTTCATCATACAGATACAGTCAGCCTGCTCTCATTCCCAACTTGTCAAATACCGCCACTTTCTCAGTGATGTTGGCATCAGATATAACGCAAAAAGGCACCTTTCACGGCTGTATGATATTCTGCCGGGCGGTGAGAGTTTGTAAAGCCGCTGTGAATACAGTGCCTCCCCTTCTGGAATTATGTAGAGCTCAGAAAAAAAGGCACATTTTTGCAAATTCATTGTAAAGTATCTTTGCTATATTACATTTGTACCTTACACATATTTTACTGTTATAGTATTGATACATATAACGTTATGTTGCAATAGTGGCAAATCTGTTCGCTGTGATGTAATGTAGGTGCGGTCATTGCATAATTTTTCATTTGGACTAACTGCACATTTTTGTTCCTCTTTCAGAGAGGCAGCTCGTGAATGTCGACGAAAGAAAAAGGAATATGTCAAATGCCTCGAAAACCGCGTAGCAGTTCTTGAAAACCAAAACAAGACCCTGATCGAAGAACTGAAAACTTTAAAGGACCTTTATTGTGTTAAAACAGGATAACCTGTTTGAATAGAAGTTGAGGAGTGGGACATATTGTGGGAGTGGCACAGCTCAGCCATTTGGACATGAACAGGGGTTTCTGGGAACACTTCATTTCAGGCTGAGATCCTCCTGTTTTTGTTTTGTTTGTTTTGTTTTTTTACTCTGTTTGATATAAAAGTGACTTGTGATGGCAGTAAGATATACTCAGCAAAACAAAAAAAATGAAATTGGCCATTTTTCCACCTGCTGTTTTTTAAAAATTTGCTAATGCTATAACATTTATAGTTGTGTACATTTTTAATACTGGGAGGTTTGAAATTGTGAGCTTTAACTTTGAGTCTCAGTTTGTAAATGTATCCCTTTCCTTTTTTTTTTCTTGTGTTTTTAAAAATGTTGCTGTTGGAGTTTTTTTTTTTAATCTTCTAACAGCATTTGCAGAATTCTGACTGTATAATTACCACACAGACATAATTCCTGTTTATTTTGTGAACCAGCAATTCCCCTCATTTCCCCATAAGGAGATGTTACAATTGTCATTCCTTCTTTTTGTGCAATGGAATATAAAGGGTAACAGAAAAGATGACATTGAGTGAGGTTTGTTGGGTTGTTCCTCGGCAGTTACTTCGACAATCAGGGAAAAAAAGCACAGTGTCCAGGTTATATTTATTGTGTACATCTTGGGAGGGGTGGGGAAAAAGAACAAACGGTGTATGAAATGTTGCTGATTCTGTAAGTAAATAAATATATTTTCATTCAGTAAATGCTGCGTGTGGTTCGTGTAGTTCGTAAAATTCTCATAATTATGAACCCGTAAGAGGCACAATGAAGTCTGCCCATTCCCCCATGCAGTCATTTAATGGAATATCCCATGATATGTGGTCTTATCATGAGACTAACTTCTGGGGCCTCAATGTGTTTTAGGTGAAGTTCAGAAAAACCAGCGGCCTCTAACTCTCTCCATGTTGCTCTGGTTATCGTGCATCCATCTCCAAGATAGTACCACAGAGGCTCAAACACATGCTGGAGGAAGTGCGTCCAGGAGGAGGGATCTGAGACTACATGCTCCAAAAAGAAGAAAGCTCCACCCTGCGGGAGAGGGACAACAACAACATTTAATGGTCAGTCAAATGTAATTATTCATCAGGACTGAGGCAGGAGGAAGCAGGAAATTGTATATGATGATTCAGAAGGTTACCCAGCAGATGTGGATTCACCATTCTGAACTGATAAGGATCATTCAAATTTCTGACAGTAAAAATAAACACTGTGTAGGCGGCACAATGTTTGTTTTGCTGCGTTCAATGCAGTGTGTGTAACAGAAAAATAAGAAGGGGTTAATGTGTTAATCTACACACATAATGCTACTTATTTATGTAGAATGAACTGATATTGGCAATAAGTAGCCTGACATTTTACTTGACACCTTCTGCACTTCACCTCGTGTGAGGCTGGATTACCAAGTGGAACCAGACCCTCAGAGGGCCCCAGAAAAGCTAGATTCACTGTTCATTAACTGTTTTTGGACACTGGGATTTGCACCACTTACATGAGAATTCAACAAAGGTGGTATTACCTAATCGTGTAGCATTATCATGTGGAAGGGCCCTGTGAGAATAGTTGTACCTTAATTATTTCCTCCAACTAACTGACACAAAGAAAACCTGAGACCAGGTGGTATTATTCCAGAGTAGGACCAGGCCAGGGATGCTCAACTTGCTTTGCCTGGGGGCCACTTTTGCAAAATGACAGAGGACCAGGGGTCAGTTAATAAACGAATTACAGTATTCATCAGTATATAGGCCTACTGTATAATAGATAAATTGCCTGTTTCAAAGCTTTCGACATTGCTTTCCTCACACATCTTTGTCAAGAGGCAGAGACTGACAGAGCAGTCAAGCACTGGTCAAGGGTACACAGGGGCGTTTCTAGGATTTGAGGACATTCAGGGCTTAGGTGGGACCCTCCCCTGGCACTTATTTTTAACTGAACAACTCTAATTTATTACTTTTTAGTGCACTCTGGCACAGTATTTACATTAAAAGCACAAAAAATCCCAGTGTAAATCAATTCATTTTTATTGTGAATTACAAAATTGGTGGAGGCACTCTCTAGCAGGCCAGATCTGACCTATGTGCAGTAATTGAGAGTCACTGGAGTAGTCTTTTGGTTGGTTTCTGGCCAAAACAAAAACAAAACAGGCAACCAGAGTAAGCAGTGTACATAATACAATACATGCAGTGCAGAGGTTGTTGGTTAGGTTTGTTTAGTGCCCCATGCCAGCCTAACAGGTTAATCCAGCCGTGTCATTTAGGTCATTAATGTGCGTGAAGTCACTATTAAAATATTCCCTACAGCACTTGAAAGCAGCACAATGACACTCACTGTTCTGAGGATGCGTCGGACCTCCTGCAGCACCCGCCGCACATCACTGACAGAACAGAGCACTAGTGTGCTAACAACAACGTCCACTGACTCGTCCCGTACCCCCTGTATGTCTTCTCCAGAGACGACCATGAACGCATCATAAGTCAGATGCATGTTCGCGTCCATGCTCATCCGCAGGTACTTCTCGAAGTGCGGGTTGGGGTCGGTGCAGGTCACCGTGCAGCCGTACGGGTAAAACTTGAAGTTGGCCCCGCTGCCACAGCCGATCTCCAGCAGCCGAAGAGTCCCGTCGGTGTTTGCAAATTTGGCCACGTGTCGGAACAGGTCCCTCTTGGTTTTGTGCATTTTATCGTTGTATGAAAATGTTATATTGTAGGCAAGCAGGGGAAACAAGCGTTTGTACAAACCGTACAGGCCTGTGAGCTCCAGTAGACCTAGGGGTAAAGTCAACACTGAACAAAGCAGTCTGCATAATTTCATAAGACATGACTTCATTTTACTGTGAGCTAAAGTAAGTCTTGCTGGGGGCATCTGAAGACAGGCGACTTTACAAGATCAAAAGATTATGCGCTTAATACCTGAGAGACAATGCGTCACTTTTACCACACGGTGGCGCAGACACACCGGTCTGTGTGAGGGGCTAATGGGTCCAAGCTCCCCCAGTTTTTACTTTCCTGTCTTTATCACATCAGTACTTGTTTCATAAGAAAACAGAAATCATGCCATAGGATTAAATCTTTAATCGCACACATTAAGACACAACACAGTCAGATTAATAACAGCAAAAATATATATATACTGTCAGGTCATAAAAGGTACAAATGAATCCAGCAGTCACACACAAACACTGATTATCTATGGCAGTATCATATTCATATATTGGCAAGCAACTTAGAGAAGGGAAAAGACAAAAAGGAGATCAAACACTTACAAAATGAATCTTCTGTGCTCTCTAATGTCTTCACAGTGTGTTAAAAAATAAAGTGTATTTACAAAAACACAAAGACTTGTTTTCCAATACAAAAATAAAAATTAGTATCAAAGTGACTGGTGTCATCTCTATCACTGGTGATCAATCATATCACAAGGGAGAGGAGAGGCATTAAGTGCTTGGCATATTCATACACTGCTTGTGAAGCAAGCTTACTACAAAGCTACTGAGACAGGATTTATTTCACAGCGTGGCCAATGATGTGGGGTTTGATCATGAACATGAGCGGCGCTTCGATGTGTCTCAGCTTGAGCTCAGAGAATCCAGCCGCCTCCAAGGGTTTCCATGTTTCCCGGGTGACCTCACATCCATCGCCAAAGTAGTACCACACAGGCTGCAGAACATGCTGGAAGAAGTACGACCAAGTGGAGGGATCTGCAACAACGTGCTCGAGGAAAAAGAAGGCTCCACCCTGCAAAGCAAAGATTTGTTATTGTGCAAACTTCAAAATTAATGCATTCAACCTGATGTATGTTGGTTACTTTAATCCCTGGAAGCATAGACAGATTACTGAATGGGCCCACCGGGCACAGACAGGCCCCACCCCAGGGCCTGATGTATAATGGGGCCACCTGCAAAATGTCACTCTAGCTCCTTTTATACAGAGATTGTGCTATAGGGCTGCCACAAACTCCCTTCTTTATGCCACCTTTGCATTTTTACACGGAACTAAACAATGGCGGCATCATGCTGCTCCCGTGTGATTATAGTTGGCATGCTAGCAGACAGCGGTCATCCTTTGCTCGGCGTGTAAGGAGCTCCCAGACCTCACTGTTTGTCCAATTTGCGGACATTTTTGGCAGCTGTTCCTTTTCTTTGAGTTAGCTGCTAACTACTATCAGCTACTTTTAAATCTCCTGCGGTGGGTCACACACATTACACGTCATCAATATGTCACTTCCGTGCCACACCTGATCTTGTCCTGGTGGCTATCCCATTTATACAGACATTGTTTCGGCGCTGTTACTACCTGTGATGACATCTTAAAGGCAAGAAAACTCCCCATTCTGCAATTGCACCTTTTAAACAGAACGGGGAGGTGTGAGATTCACGCCACAAAATAACTCCAAAAAGGGGCAAAACAACCATAAAAAGACACAAAATGACCTCAAAGAAACAGAAAACAACAACTAAGAGACACAAAAAAAAAAAAAAAACATGCATTATGACTACGGAAAGGTGCAAAATGACGACACAAAACGAGGCTAAACAACAGTACAGTGTGTGTGTCTTGCCACTATGCTGGAGAGGTGGGGACATTTTGTAAATATGTACCCAGGGGACCATTGTCTGGTGACACACCCCTGCCTGGAAGAAATGGTTTTCTTTTCTGATACATTTTATGTATCCTTTGGTCAAATACAAACACTTAAGCTGAATATTTAATTAAACCTTACTCTAAGAAGTGGAAGTCTATGTATAGGCTATATACCTTGATGACACCACACTGGCACCATCTGGTTTCATATATGTAATGCTGACACACATACAGGTCAAAGGTAGCAGCAGTAGTGTACGATTGATATCAGAGACAGTTAGAAATCTGGTGGCAAGAAAATCAAGATGAAATAATGAGTATGCTGCTTGGCTGGTGCACATGTGAGGGATCATTTCACTGATTTCCATCATCATGTAAAAACAAACTGAAATCTACTTCTTAGCTTATTTGTTTAGTGAGTTAGTAATTTCCACTGGTGAATGATTAATCCAGCAGTTGCACTGTATTTGAACAGTAGCCTTAATGGAAAAAATGAATGCCATGGCTGCAGATCAGCTGTTTATTTTAATGTATTTACTGTGAACCACTGGTTATTTCAGCAATCCCAGACAACTTACTGGTCTCAGCATGCGGTATGCCTCTCTGAGGACCTGGGGCGTGTTGCTGACCGAGCAGAGCACCAGGGTGGCGACAACAACGTCTACCGACTCGCTCTCAATTGACCCCATGTCCTCCCCTGACGCCACCACAAATCTCTCATATTTGAGGTGGTCATTCTCGGCCATGGTTTTCTCCAGATACTTCTGAAAATGAGGGTTGGGATCAGTGCAGATCACCTTGCTACCCGGCGGATAAAATTCAAAATTAGTGCCGGAGCCGCAGCCGATCTCCAGAATAGTGAGCTGCCCTCCAGGCTTGTTGAACTCGGGGAGACTGCGAAACAGCTCCTTCTTCTTGTCGCGCATTTTCTTGTTGTACGTTATTGAAATCCGGTATACACAGAAAGGGAAGAAACGTTTGTATATTTCATACAGGCCGACAGCTTGGAGCAGATGAAGAGGCAAGCATAACACGTTCACGATCAAAGTGCAGAATTTCATTAGGAAAGCCATTTTATCTGCAGCTGACCTTCGTGGCGACCAGCAGCGCATCAACAACCAACTGTCAAGTCCACTTGTTACAGCGTAGCCTCAAATAATAACGTTGGTGCGGTGCGGGGAAGAAACAGGAAGTCCGATTAAGTTTTCAAAATAAAAGTCGATGTGAAAGAAGTTGCTTCTTTTTGCCATCTACCATACTGTGGTAGCCGATTAATGCTTAATGCTGTCATTACCATCTTGTGTACCCTCTTCTCAATTGTTTTATCTAAAACAGAGAAGTGACTGCAATGCTTTTTTTAATTTTATTTTTCTCACCAAATGGCCAAATGAAGATTGCCTCCAACTTGTACATTGAAGATGGATTGATTGATTGATTGATAATTAATATATATTTGCATCGAATATCTCATATTTGTATCGAACAAGGAAGTCAAGAATCAGACATCTCGTCAAAGTAATAGTTGCATGTTGTTTTGACCACTGCTCACAGTTGTAGCTGAAAACTGGAGGATGCCGCAAACTTTTAAAGGTACAGACACAAATGATTTTTGTATTTAACGATAACTGCTATAGGTTTAACTCAGATTTATAATTATACCCACAGTGTATCGCATACTAAACACTTAATATTTTGAATACAAAAGTGCACTTACACTGCATAATATGGGAAAATACTGTGTTTTACTGTGCACTAAAAACATTCAAAAGTTGAGTGTGGAATGATGGACACTTCTCACCCTCAACAGTCGCCATCTTTGTGACATAGTGGAAGCTACTTCATAAACTTTTCAACTTTTGTCAAGGGGCCTGAGGTGGCTACAGTGAACACCACCGCATCATATGGATGTAAGTTATACATGTTTTTTGCACTAAGTACCAATACTGTTGTCGAATAGAAGCCACCAGTAGTGTTTGTTGGGTCTGTAATTATGTAGTACTGCAACCAATAATGTGAGTGCCGACGTTAGCTTGCTAGCTAACGTTAGCATTCGCTAGCTAGCTAATTGGTCCTAGCTTTGGCAGTGCATTTTAATTAGCATCAACATCGTAGCGTGAGTTTGGTTTATGTGTGGGCAGAGATAGCAGTCAAATGTTGGTAATAATGTTCCAACATCTGTTTGAAATTCGCTGTTAAGAGACAACACTATACTGCTGAAATTAATACACTACGCAAGATGGCGGTAGTGTACATAATGCACTACATTGAAGTGTACTAATGTAATTGGAGACATACTCTGAGATCCTGGATGCTAAGATGGTGCCTCTTTATTCGAATGGGGTTGCTCGGCTGGTGCATACCATAGGTATATAATTATACTTTACCTGGTTATTAGTTCCCTGAGTGCTTCTCTAGTCTTTTGACTAAGCTAGCTGCGTGAATTTAACATAGTCTGTGAAGTGATAATCAAGTAACATTGAGTTAGCAATGTTACGTATTTTGTTGTGCTGGGTCTCCACTCCAGTTAATTGAACTTTAAATTAACTTAAATAATGAGTATAAGGTTTAAGTCCTGATTTTCAAAGTTGAATGAAGCTCCATTAATTAATGTTTTATTTCTTTATTATTGTATTGCCACTTGGGGGCAGAAGAACTACTCAAACAAGATAACAAATGCACAATCCTGAAATATTAAATTAGTTTAGGCAATGTTACAGCTAACACCTTAGCAAACAACTTGGGTGAGAAGACTCAGCAAAGATAGTCTTTAAGAGAAGATATCCCACTACAAGCTGCCCCAGTGGTATAAAATGGTGTGCACTTCCTGTCTCCTAAGTGGGCGTGGTTGTTTCTCCCCCACATACCCCCACCTTGTTATGAAGTGTAGTAAATCTTGTGTGGATAATAGACTTCATATACAGTCAGTGGTGTGGATGGATGAAATCAGATTCAAATACAACACTATATACCGTAAAAATGAAAGAATTTTTCATGTTTGTTCCTTATTTTGATGCTCATTTTATCTGCTAGCTTAATGTCTAATATCAACAGAGTGTAAGATCACACATCAACAGAGACATGTCTTGAACAAAGTTAATTTTCTCCTGATTTGTCTGTCTGAAAAAAATGCTGTGTCATTGTCCAAGTGTTTAAACCTTTGAACCCTGAGCAAGTTGGCGCAATTTCTTTCAAAAGCATGGGTTAAAAACTTGGTAAGAAAAAAAAAAAAAGTCAATAGACAGTCAAAAGAAACTAGGGGAAACAGGAAAAGGCTATTGAAAAACTCTATTTATAATTATTATTATTATTATTATTATTATTATTATTATTATTGTTACATTTTAAAATCATGTTACAGCATTATTATAATTTTTAAGCATCCCTTCCAGGTTATTTCTTTGTTGTTGTTGTTGTTTTTTGTTTTTTTTTTTACTAATTTTCATGTTTTTAATTTTCTCTCTTTACTAATTTGGGTGTTTGGGTCATTTCTTCCCTTGTTGCTTATTGCCATTCCCATTTTATTAAAAGACATCAAGCCAGTTTCTCAGGTTTCAAAGGATTAAAAGGGTTGGGGCTTGTGAAAAATGGGTCCAGTATTTACTTAAGTGACTATGCGGCAAAGGCAATGTTATAATCTGTACTAATGTTCACTTTTCCTTTTGTAATAAATAGACTCAGGGCTGTCACTAGTCTCCTAGAGGGGCAGGCCAGTTGCGAAACCCACGTGACACAGATAGAGGAAATGAATCTGAAGTGGGCCATCTCAGTTTATCAACAGTCTCAGATATAAGCTCAACATTCTTTTGGCAGCATATTGTCACCAGGTCTCCTGGAAGTGGCTGGGCTTTGAAGCCAATTTTCATAGTGGCTGCAAAGAATAATCGCAATGTCATGTGATGCTCTGTGGCCCCAAAAGACCTTTTCCCATTGACTTTGGCTACATAGTGAAAGAGACGTCTGTAAATCAATGGATACATATTTATGAGTGTCACAACCTCTGCAAAATTATTCATTTCACTATCGGTGTAACAACCCTTGGCTTGGATAAGCAAGATGCAGAGAGATTCAGACTAATGCTTCATATTTTTTATTGTCCTTCAGCATCCATCTACACCTTCAGCACCGTAGAAATCACAGTGAAAACTATAGAAAAATATATAAAAATACATTTGCCATTTGTGGGCAATAAATAACATCCATAATCTATAGCTTCCCACAGCAGGATTAAACAGTAAATAGAGTAGTTGATAAAGAGATTCAAATATAACAGTTAAAATACTGAATTACCAAGTTTAAGGTGTTTCTGAATGACAACCCATGTCCTTATAATGCAAACATCCAGTGAGCAAAGCAACTATTAATGAGGGCTCGTCCATACAGTCTATAAAGCTAATAACTACATCACCATCTAAATACATCACAATAACATAAAAATATTCAGACAATATTATAAATATTACAAGCTGGAATTTAAATACATTACCATTAAATTATTTACCCACCAAATGATTTTCCCAAACAAATTGAACATAAAAATACATTCAAAATCATACAAAAGAAAACAATTGCTGCTCTAATTATACAGCGTGCACACTGATAATACAAATGAATAAAACAGAGAAATGTTGAATTTGAATGCAGAACTCAAACCTCTGGCACCTGTAGTAAAGGCAATTTAGCTACTTCACATACCTCATCCTGCTCACCAAGGCTGTTAACAATGATTTACAAGCGAATCTCTCTCATTTTTATATGTTGCCATGTCTACAAATCCTTGGTGCATGTTTATCTTACAGCTTTCGCCACAATAATTCCTCAATATATGCCTAGTGGGGAAAGAGATGGCTTAATAGTCATTTCTACAGGGCCAGTTGAATGTCACCTCGTGGTGGAAAGAGCAGGAAACTACGAAGCGAAGAGTTGTCCAAATTAAAACAGATAACATAAATAACTATGTAACAAAACAACTGCTTCTAAAAGGAAATGTATAAATAATGAAGATAAACCTTAAAAATAGCAATATGAGGTAGTTGAGATCATTAACCCATGTCAGTGTAAGCTAGCAGTCAGTTACAATAGGGATTTTAACTATTTGGTCAGATAACAGTTGAGAAGTCTAGAGGAGCTGCACGATTGAATCATTTTATCCCTATTCAAGTTGACAGAGTGCTAAACTGGAAGTTCCTGATTGGCTGGCAGAAGTCTCTAGCGTTCCTGCCCTAATGCTGTGTTGACATTATAAGTGAAACAGCAACAGTGTGACCAGCTACATTATCACTGACTCATTGTTGTGGTGCTCAAGCACTCATTAATGTTTTTACATTGTCACAGGCTTGTGTGTATCTGCTATTTGCCACAAAGCACCTTGACTGAACGGCATTTAAAGTTTGTATTTGGTCAGAAAAATATCTATGCTTATGATCAGTGTCAGAGCCCCATTTAAACATCACATTTCGTTGCCCCATTGCATCCCCGTGTGCACTGCAATGCACAGAAAGCTTGCACAGCATCAGCTAACTACGCTAAATAACACAGAAGCAAAGCTAGAAACAAAAACATATCATTGGTTGATGCTTCACTGTGTCATTTGAGCACTAAAAAAAGTTAAGGCCAATTCAGCTTACCTTTGTAGCACGCATGTCAGACAGCGAAGTGTTGGGCGTTAGTTTGTAGCTTTATGTCACTGGCTTCCACTGAATATCAATTGTGGCCTGTCGCTGCGTCTCTTGTAGTTTGAACGCAGCATAAGGGCCCCACAGTGCAAAAGCAGTGCTGATCATCTGGGTAATTCTATCCATGGCAGTCGAACCATTTTGGCTTCATGCACCACTAAGCAACTCTCACAAGAATGAACAAGGCCCTGCCTTCAACGCTGTATCCAGATCTCTTTATACCTCCATAGCTGTTACATACACTGATCAACCACAACATTGAAACCACTGACAGGTGACATAAACAACATTGATAATTTATTACAGTGCAATTTTCTGCTGGGAAACCTTGGGTCCTGGCATTCATGAGGATGCCACTGGACATGCACCACCCATCCAAATACCATTAAAGATCAAGTACCCCCACTCATGGCAATGGCATTCCCCAATGTTGGTAGCCCCCCCATCAAGACAATTTTCAATGCCACACCAAAAAAATGGCAAGCCCAAGCAACGTGACTAAGAGCTCAAGGCATTGACCTGGACTCTAAACTCCCCAGACCTCGCAATCCGCAGGACCATAGAGAACTGGATATAGCATTAGTGGTGGGGCCCCGTTAATTCCTATGAAAGTTGCTCAATAACACACAAAACCAAAAAAGATCAGCTTCCTGAATATAAAATAACCTGGATCTTCAGCATCAAGGGGCAAGCGCACCAGAAACTTCCGCCAGCTGGGCCAGCTAACTTCCATTTTAACCCTCCCTTCCTAGCCACTGAATGTATTAATGCTGTGAAAACCCCTAGACAAAAATTGTACACCTGCGTCTGAATAATGCGTCTGAATAATAATATAATAAGGCAGGCATGGCAGCTAGATACAGGTGCCATCTGCAATGTCATGAGCTGCAAAATCAAATAGAGGCTTTCACCCAGACCAGCATTAGGCCTACTGTAATGATTCTGTGAGAAAAGCAAACCCTCACCTTTGAGATCATTGAAACCAAGCAAGAGCCTCTTCTCTTTGGGAACCTGTGAATATCTGGGCCTTATGGGCATCACATATGCAGATAAACTGAATAAAGCAGATGAAAGCCAGTCTACAGCCCTTAAAATGGAACAACTATAACAATACTATCAGGATGTCATTAATGATCTGATGAAGTCAGTCACAGGCGAGATCCACTTTGACCTGGACCCCACTGTAACTCCTGTACAGTGTGCACCACATAATTTCCAGTAGCTTTGAAAGCAAGAGTCAAGGAAGAACTCGGCAGGCATATCAGAGATGGCAATGTCAAACTGATGACTGAGCCAACAGCGTGGATCAATAATATGGCGACTTTTACAAAGCCAGAAAAAATAAGACTCTGTATTGACCCAAAGCCTCTACACCAAGCACTGCTAAGGTCTGTCTACCATATGCCGACGCTGGAAGACATATTGTTTAAGCAGCCCCAGGCAGGCATTTTTGACTTGGATGCCTGCAATGTTAGTGGATGCCCAAGATGCCTTCCTACAGTGCAAGCTCAACAAAGCTGTCTGTTAACCTTCTGGACACCATGGGACCGAATAAGGTGGCTCAAACTCCTGTGTAGAGTCTCAGTTGCACCTGAAATCTACCAGCACAAACAGCACAAACTGCTTTCACGTCTGGCTGGCATTCAGCTGATAACTGATGACATTTTGGTGGTTTGTTTTGGCCACACAGATGCAGACTCTTCACTGGACCGTGACAACGTGTTTGTACATGTGAAGTGCTGCATGGCTGTGAAGCTCAAACTGAGTGAGTGCAAGCTGCAGTTCAAGCTCAAAGCTGTACTTTTTCAGGGTCACATACTGTTCTTGGAAGGCCTGAAAATCAACACAGATGTGACATGAAAGCTGTCCAGCACTTCATTGGGTTTGTAAAATACCTTACAAGATTCCTATCAAACCTCTCCAAGACCTGTGAGCCAAGTCGCAGGCTCCTGGGTAAGGACAGTGGCATTGGTCGCCGAAACATTGCGACACGGTGTGTTACATAAAGCAGATGGTCTCTAGCATACCTGTACTCAAATATTATGACATTAAGAGCGACACAAGCATGACTGGACTGGGGTGCTGCTTGTTGCAAGAGGGGCAGCCCATGGCTTTAGCTTTCAGAGCACTGACACAGATTTAGCAAAACCACAGCCAAATAGAGAGATACTATTTGAGCATAGTTTTGCCTGCTGGAGAATACTTGGCCAAAGAATCAACAAAATATCAATTGTTAACTTCAAAAAGTCACTCTCAGTGTACCAAAATGTAACTAAAATGTACAAACCAGGGCCAGAAATGTACATCAGTGACACTTTAAGTGGGGCTACACCACCGTACTGTGGATCTGACATCTCATGCATGCAGCATGCTGTGTGTATCATGGAGAGCACCCAGACGGAGTACTCACAGCTGGACCAAGCACAGCACCTGGATTTTACAGCCTTCCAATTCTACCAAATTGTGCAGCACACTGAAATGGACAATGTACTGTGATTCTCAGTGGGTGGCTGGATCTCAAGGAGGACACTCTGCAAGCTGTGTGGGGATACCTGCCCTTTAAGGATGAGCTAAATGTTCAAAACAGAGTGCTCTACAGAGGGCGGTGCATTGTTATTCCAAAGGCCCTAAAAGTGCAGCACTGCTGAGACACGTATATACTAGCCACAATGGCAGGGAGCCATGTCACAGACCAGCCAGGGGTACAGTTTTCTGGCCAAACATGACAGCAGAGATAAAAGACTTTGTAGCAAACTGCTCCACTTGCAATGAATGCTCTATGATGTCACATGTTATTCCAGTACGTCCATGGCAAATGGTGAGCATGGATGTCTATTCTTATACTGGCAAAGACTTTTTCTGGTAAGTCGACCACCTGCCAGATCTATCAGCTGATGTGCTTATCACACACTGCAAAGCCCAGACAGAGTGATCCCTGACAGTGGCCCACAGTTAGCTCATGAACAATTCAGCAGCAAGCTGGGGTTTTAGCCATGTCACCACAACATCCAAGATTGAATGGTAAAGCCATCAAAATAGTAAAATCACTCTGAGAGTAGACAAAACTGGATGGCATAGATGCATAGATGGCCATCCATCACTGGCCTCCACATGCCTCCAGAGGGATTGGACAAAAGCCTGGCCTAACGTTTGATGTCAGGCAGTTTGAGATGCACTGGGCTTTCAACCATCTCCAAAGTAAATACATCCACATCATTATTAGATGGTCAGAGCAACAGACATAGTATGAATAGAGACAAAGTCTGCGTAGGGTGAGTGGGAGCAGAGGTGGATGGGTTCAACAAGCACAGCACTTTGACCCAGGTAACTGGTGTTGATGTCGCATGTGGAACTAAAAGTCAGTGTTGATGGCTTTGTCAAGTTAGTCATTGGCCTTGTTAGTTGACTGACATGACTAATTTTAACCACAACTTTTTCCTTTGCCCCAAACATGTACATTTGTTGCTAAACCTTATTGCCAACCCCTTCTTAGTCATGTGAGGCATTTCACATGACTTTTATCAACCACAATCTTTTCCTAACTGCCTATACCTAACGGCCAACCCTCTGTGTCAAGATGCAACTCAAAAGGCTGTCCAAAATATGAGGGGTAGGGATGAAATGAAGTGGGCCAGAGACCTCCGGAGCTTCATATAAGAATGGGGCCTCTTTCAGGTGACTTCATAGGACAGTGG
The DNA here is from genome assembly GCF_041903045.1 of Epinephelus lanceolatus. Taxonomy (NCBI): domain Eukaryota; kingdom Metazoa; phylum Chordata; class Actinopteri; order Perciformes; family Serranidae; genus Epinephelus; species Epinephelus lanceolatus. Next base: position 13,985,026 of record NC_135734.1, read on the forward strand.
TGGCCAGGCCAGTGCCTTCAGAAGGTCACTCCTCATTCATATGTGGTGGATGATGACACTACATTTTACAGATGGAACTGTATGAATCTGCCTGTTGCAGAGTGCTCAGCCCAAAGACAGCAATTGGGAACACCAGAGCAGAGCAATCTTGACCAGGGTCATATCACTGGAGATTCAGCCTCAGTCAAGACAAAGAATGTCTCAAGTCAGGGTGAAGCAGAAAAAGGGGAACCCCCTTACACCCTTCACCGGTGCAAGGAAAGCGCTTGACACCAGGAAATTTACAACTGGCCAGACCGTACCTGTCACAGCCACCACAAACAACTTGTGACTTGGAGTGCTGTCACGAAAAAGGGAAACTGGAAAACCGTCTTGATGCTAGTCACCCAGTCAGCATATTAACAACATAATCAAATGTTGATTAAAAACAAAGGATGCTCACTGTGTGCCAGTGAACAAACAATCACAAAATGTTTCTGCTAAAGACCACAGTAGCGAGAGAAAAATAATCATACCTAATATGCCAAGTTTGTTTTGATCTCACTCCCTCTTAACATTTTTGTCCATTTCCAAAATTCAAAACTCCTTCACAGACAAATTAAAAGGTCACGGGGGGTGATTTTTTTGCATGGGGGTGTCATTCTGGGTGAAATTTCAAAATCCCAACTTTCAGCATGAAAATTTGTTATTTGACCCTGTAATGCATTTTTATCCCAGCAACAATAACAAATGGCTAAATGACAGGTGGACATTTTTGTCCACTTGAAGGGTCATGGATAGGATAAAAATGCATTACAGGTTCAAATAATGGATTTTCATGCTGAAAGTCTGGATTTTCAGATTTAACCCAAAATTCCCCCAGCCAGAGTGATTTTATTCACCAACAGGCTCCACTGTCTCTGGCGCAGATTCAACATGCTGAATCAGCTGAAAAAAGCCAACAAGGGCTGACAAAGGCTAGTGGTGCGGGACACACCGGGGGGACAAGGGTAGCAAATGATGGCCCAACATAGACAGACAGCCGACTTTTAGCTTGGTATGTCAGGGCCTTAACAGAACACATTTCTCACAAGATGGCACCACCATCCCAAAATTTAACATGGTGAGACCAGGCCCCCAGGAAGTGCTCCAGGCTTTGAAGTGAATTTTTGTAGTGGCCAAGTTCGGCTCCAGAGCCTGTCACGTGATGCCATTGGTTCCAAAGTAGGATTTGAATGGATTTGATCCATTTGGTCCGATAATATTTTGCAAGTCTAGAGGAGCTGCATGATTATGTATTTTTTTTTTATTCCTATTCAAGTAAGCGGAGCACTAAACTGGAAGTAGCTGGCTTAGCCAGTGAAAATCTCTAGTATGTTTGCGCTATATGAGTAGTTTAACTGCAACTGAAACAGCTACATGACTCACCCACCATACCTATGTTAGTCCACAATCAGCCCCTTTACTCCTTGGCTTGGAAGGGAAAGTCCCGACGAAATTGCGAAGTTCGCGATTAGCTAGCTATTAAGTATTACGTTAAAACATAGGTGGTTAAGGTAAGGGTAATGGGAAGACTACATTTTGTTACTCATAAAGTGAATCACGCCTTCATGTATTATGAATTATAAAGTGGATTATTGCCACATTTGGTCTTATTTATTCACTACAGTGTAGCATTATAATAGGGTCCACTCTCTTTTTCTTACCTTTAACTTAAAGGTTAAAGTTCACACTTAGGCCCCATAGTCATTTGACAAAACAGTCTCAGCTCAAGGTCAACTTACTCAACTGCTCTGGAGCTTTCAACCGTATTATACAATCTTCATCTGAGAACAAAGTTTGCTGATTTGTAATTAACTGTAGATGTTCAAACTTTCCATAATGATTCTAGGAGTTCTTGTCCATGTGGGTCAAAAAGCTGAGTTTGACCATTTTTGCCTGACCTTTTGAAACAGCCATTTAGAAAGCAATCTCAACTCAGGCTCCACTTATTTCAAAGTTACTGCTTCATTTGAAACACAATGTGCTGGAGTACAGAGCCAAAAACAACAACAAAAACAACCTCACTATCCTACTTTGTATTGAGTGCTCAATAATTCTACTGTACGTTAACCCAGTTCTGTTTGTGACCAGTCCTGAATGTTCAGAATTTTGTTTAGTAACTGTGCACTTCTCTCTAATCAATGTGTGAAGGTTTGTCAGAGATACATTCGACAAAATCAACAGTTATTCCTGTATCCAGGCCGTGTTGGTGCGATGCTGTATGCAAAGTAGCCCAGAGGCCTCATCCTCCAGCTCAAATTTGGGCAATCCAAGACAGCTTCAGGCTATAGTCATACTTCAAGTCTGATGTCTCTTTCTGCTTTCTGAAGTACACTGTGTAAAGTTTTATGGGAATGGGGTTATATTCTTAACTACTTCCGCTGCTCATATTGAAATATGCTGAAATGCTGAAATGCAAAGTAGCTGAATGAATGAAAATGCAGGCCAGCATTTTGATTTCCTGTAGGCTTTTAGCTGCAGTTCTTCAAACGTCCACCAGATGGAGACATTGTTGGGTCATACACGTAACACCTCTATAAAATCTACTAACCCTGTATTTTGAAGGGTGAAGGGCGGTTTTAGACAAAGGGTCACAATATATGTGATTTCTGTTATTTACTGAATGTGAGCCGTGTGTGCATGTGTTTCTCAAAACTGCAAACAAACACAAAGAGCTTTCTCTGGCTACAAACAGCATTATAGATTTTTTATGGTACAACAAAAGCATTCTAAAATGTGCACACAGTCACACACACAGTCTGCTAGATGACCCATTTACAATTCGTTATTGTCTGTATATGACATGATTGTGTAGAGTGAACTTTATGAAAGCAAGTCATGGAGGACATGCAATTATTGGACTGGGCTCATAACCATCAGAGACCCTATGCAAAGGGGAAATACCAGAATATGGATCTTGACAGGATTTAGTCTGTTGTCAGCAGGGGTTTATATGTGGTTACACAGTTATATGATGCTTTGAACATGTATGCTGAAGAATTTTAAACTTTGGTCACTGGGTCTGTATAAAACTAAAGGAGCACATATTTTCCACCAACATGAAACCGGTTCTGTTTCAGTTCCCACACCTACTTTTGAACTGTTCAGAGCAATTTGACCAAAAATAAACTAGTTCCAAACCTAAAAAGTTGGTTCTTAGCTAGAACCAAAAAATACCAGGTTCTCCTTGACCTCATGTGCGAACTGTGACAACATCAGTGGGCGTGTCATATTCTACAGATTGGAAAGAGAGGATTGAGAAGTCAAGTGAGAAATGAAAAAAGAGCGCACAGTGGTCTTAAAAGTTGGTCCATACTTTTTTTTGTTTTTTTGGTAAAAACAAATATTTGTAATAACAGAACAAAAGTTTGCAGATAATCAATGTAATACATGATTTTGCTACTGTTTACTTCCATTGTGCATTGTGCAACATCTTACGTTGATGGCATCCTTCATTATCCTAATGATGCTGCGTAAAACTGAAATGTGGGCTGTTTAGCTCAATACCACCAAGGTTCCAAGAATCCTGAATGCAACTGGTTCAAGAACCAGAGCTGATTTGGTGGGAAAAGGCTATTAGAGGGACTGTGCAAAGTGGATCCCAGTTACAATAATAGGCCTTTTTCAAGGAAAACATTTTATCGTCTTACAGAAGGAAAAGCACAGGTAGGCTGTAGTCTATAGTGATAAACTGCAGCCTCAAGTGGCTTATTGCTTTTATAAAATGGCCGCTACATATACCTGGCAATGTTTCATAAAATACACAGCAGCCAAAAAGGCATAATTTAACAAATAATCATTCTTCCGCCATGCAATGTCATTCTTTCAGTCAAGTGTGTCTGCGGTTGTTGAAGTGACGACAACTGTTAAAACAGGGAAAAGAAATACATGGCTGTCCTCTTAAATTCCTCTTTGTTTTTTTTGTTTTGTTTTTTTCTTAAAAAACATTTACTTCAGTGTCAAAACACATCAGGCAAATCTTGAACTGACCATTCCTGAAGACAGCAGTTCCGGAGTGCAACTGCAGCAACGGAAAGTTTGCTGATTGGTGCAAAAAGATTGAATGCAGGTATCATTTGATTGCAGATTTTTTGATACTACTTGGCACTAGGTTATTTCTGTATCAAGTAATCTATAGTTGTAATAATCATACATAACAATCAAACATGCAACAAGCTCACTGAAGTTACAATATTAACATACCATAGATTGTTGGTAGGGCGGCATGGTGGTGTGGTGGTTAGCACTGTCACCTCACAGCAAGAGGGTTGCCGGTTCGATCCCGGGTGTGGGAGCCCTTGTGTGCGGAGTTTGCATGTTCTCCCCGTGTCAGCGTGGGTTCTCTCCGGGCACTCTGGCTTCCTCCCACAGTCCAAAGACAAGCAGACAACTAGGTTAACTGATAACTCTAAATTGTCCGTAGGTGTGAATGTGAGCGTGAATGGTTGTCTGCCTCTATGTGTCAGCACTGCAATAGTCTGGCGACCTGTCCAGGGTGTACCCTGCCTCTCACCCAATGTCAGCTGGGATAGGCTCCGGCCTCAAGAGGATGAAGCGGTTAGAAGATGAATGAATGAATGAATGAATGAATGAAGATCGTTGGTATGGTTTGTCTGCTTTGGATGGAGATAAAAGGCCGGCGGATAGCACAACAGCAATGGCAGACATTTCTTTAACAAAGTAACAGGAAACAGTGGGTTCCCTGGCTGCTCAAATATAATCCACTATCTCTGTTTCTTTTGTGGCATATAATCCACTATCTCTGTTTCTTTTGTGGCATCTTTGTTTTTTTGTTTTTGTTTGTTTGTTTTTGTACATTCATTGAATGACAGCATTACATACTTCTGACCATTGTAGAACTGGTACATGATAAATGATTCAAGCTTCAGTGGTGGTTGTCCTTTTAGCTGTGTGTCCTTTATGACAATAGGTGACTAATTGATGCAGTAATACTGAAACTGTAATGTGGTCACACCTCTGTGTTTATACAGTATTATACAGTGACTTCAGACAGAGCTCAGCCAATCATATTCAAGGACTGGAACTATCTGTTTTATATATAAAGTGCCCCAGGAATGAGTCCCCACTCAGTTCCCTTGTCCAAAAGTCAATGGGTTTTTGGTTAGATGCCTGAAATAAGGTCTTATGAGACTTTCACATTTTGATCTATGACATAAAATACATCAGGAAATACTCCACTTGTGAATTCTGAAGCTTTTATGTGTCTTAAAATGAACGTCATCACGCCAAAAACCTGGTAGCTTGCTGTGGTAGGGATGTTAAGTCATGTGACCGTAGTGTGGTTCCAGTGACTTTTTGAAGAGGGAACCAGGGCGACGCAAACTTCCACATCGGCCTTCAGAAAACTGTCATCCCTTGAGCACCCTACTAAAGTGAATAAGTGAATTTTAGCTGCATCAGTTTCAGGATCCTGGTATTGTATCTGTTGGCTCACTGTCACACTGCCATGACTGGGACACTTGTATAGAATTAAGCCATCATTATATCACTAACACCTGCTTTTCCTACTCTGGTTAGTCAGCTCCTGAAAGAAAGGCGTATATACGGTCTGTTTAAAACTTAACAAATCAGTGTAACAAACAAAGCCATTACAGTTAAGGCAAGATAAAACCTCAGGTGTACACAGTTCACAATTTACTATACATATGTCACACATTGTTAAGTGATTGCTTTGTAGGTCCACTTAACTCAGCTGGTTTCAAAAATAACAAGGTAACTTGACTAAAGAAAACTCACTAGTTTGTATCACAAAGAAAAATAACTTTTGATGTCATTATTTTTGGTCATACTAGAGCTCTGAAGTCAAATTATTATTATTTAGACATAAATAAAATGTCACAAATTTTATCATACTTAAGTAAAGAAATTGCATGAATGAGTCAAGATGTTTAGGTGCCACACATAAACTTTAATCATGAGCTCAGAGTTGTGTTAAATGTATCCTGTAAGTCCCAGGACCGATTCTAATAATCACATGTTTCACACATTTAAGTTATTTTCTTAGCCGTCCAGATAAAAAAACAAATATGTTGCCAATCGCAATACCAATCCCAACCAGAACATCACTGACTGTTGTTACATGAACACTGTTTTTTTTCTGCTTACGATGCTGCGGTCTCTTGTCCGTTATTGAAACTAAAGGCATTTACCGACGCTCCCTAACAATTTGCTGAGAGTCATCAATTATGCAGGGTAGCCGCACGCACTGGGAAGGAAGATAGCAGCAACAATATGGCGACAGCCGCAGTTACTCTCGACTCTTTTCTACATCTGCAGTTCAGTGACAGCTGTCTGGATTTCTGTTAATGCGAGAAAAAGTAAGTAGACAATCTGTTTTCTGCTTTGTCTGGTATTTCGTGTCGTGGGATGGATCGCAGTCCTACTTTGTCGACTGACTGCATCCCAGTGCCGCAGAGCGGTCCCTCTCTCAGCATCTTTTCCTCGCTGTCTGTGGAGGGCTCCTTGCCAGTACATGGACAGATATGTAAGCGAGGTACCAGTGTAAAGGAAGGGCAGATGTGATTTTATGCAGGGGGAAAACGCGGATTTGTGAGGCTCCGCGGTAGGAAACAGGGAGACAGCAGGTTATTTGGGGTGTTGGCCTGCCGCTGGATGAAATGACATTTCACTGTGTCAGAATGTGAAACATACGCATATGGGATATATAAGTATAAGATCACGTCAAACTTCTCCGAGTGGCCACAGTAACTCGCCTGCATGCTCCGAGTGCATGCATAATGCGTCGCTTGCAGAAGCATTTTAGGTAGCGATTTCCTCTCCACCATTATTTTATAACTATGATAGTTTTATTCCCCCCCCACCACCACCACACTCCACCTCTGCGCCCCCTCCCTCTTGCAATCTCTTTGGAGACTGTATTGCGTGAGGAGGTAGGTGCGTCTTTAGTTTGGCGGTCCTCAAAGGGGCCGCGGCACCCTTTTCTGGTCTTTTCGCGCAGTCTCCCCCATTAAAAAACACATTCCCCCATCATGTTATTTCTCTACAGCCTATAAACCTACACCATATGGAGTCTCTGCCGCCTAAACATTATACGGGTGTGGTATAGCCTCAAGGCCGTTTTAGTTTCTTTCTTTATTTTCTCATTGCTGTAAATAATTTCATCTTTTAGGTGTGATATTTGGTTGTGCTGGGATGAGGCCAGGGATGTTCTGTTGTCGGGACATGGCTTATGCATTCAAGTGACCTACTATGAGTTTGTTAGTAAGAGCCTATAGCAGCAATAAACCACACTGCAGTATTTTAGGCTTTGGCCCTATAGGACAACGGCGCGCCTCGGTATGAAACAGTGGACTTTCCTGGGGACTACACAGGCTAAAATAACGCTCAGGCAATGAATGGCGCATACATGATAAGACGTATAATGTGAAGGGGAGCGGGGGGCTTCATCCCACATGGGGAGAAAGTTCTCCAAGAAATAGGAGGAGGGTTTCTTTATCTGTTTATCTACAGTGGCTCCTGGCTTCTTAATTTCCGTCGTTCCTCCTCATCGACAGTCTGTCTCTTGAGGGGAAAAAACGCGTTAACCTGAATTATTGTAACTCATCAGATTTTCCAGTCAGGACGTCATAACTTTACTTAAAATTGACTCAGCTCAGTCATGAAGTGGTCCCCACCCGTATAGGATATGAGGGGCCTTATTAGGCTACTACTTGGCTGCCAAGTGTGATCTTGGACTTGGGCCTACTGGGCTTACCTATTGTCAGTGATGCTGTGGATTTTGGGCTCCTGTTACATTTAGTGACAGGCAACATTTAGACATCACTGCAGGAAATGAAGGATGTGGAAGTTTTTTTTACCGGCTCATGTGACTCAGATGCAAGTGCCCTCTTCGCCTCCTCCTCACTCGTACTGTGTCTCCGCGGTGTCCGGTTAGCTCCATCAGATGTCAGGTCATCATCACAGTGCAGAGAGCACTGTAGAAGATTTTTCCAGGTGACGGGACGGAGACCGTGGTGCGTCTGGATGTCTTTCCTCCGCGCAGAGGACGCAGCGTAGGAGCTTTTTTTTCCTGCTAAACGCAGCTGTCCCGGACGGCGACGAGCTTTTTTTTGCTATGGGAGGCAAATGAGGCTACTGGAGTTGTTAGTTTCGCTGTCATGCATCAGTTTTTATTTCCGGACTCACTTGATTCACAACGGATTTAAGAGAACCGAAAGGGGCTGCGCGCATTTTGGTGCCGATTACGCGCGCTAATAGACATTACTGTAATTGATTAAAGAGCGAACCGAGCAGTCTTTTTTTAATTTAAATGTGTCAGTCAGATTGTTGGGTTTTATATCGTGTTTCTCATTTGACCTAGTGAGTTTGTGGACATTGAAAGCATTGAGCAACATCTGCAACATTTTCAGGCTGTTTCCCTCCGGTCGTCCTGCAGTTTGGCTGCATAGTTTCAGGATGCATTATGTGTAAAGTGTACATGTACTGCTGGCCATGCTATTGCATCCTGGTTTGAATCACCTTGACGGTAGATCAATTGATGTAGCATTGGTCAAAGGAGACTTGGAGGTTGTGCCGAGGTTGGGTTACTTGAATCGGACTTCATCCCTGTCCTGGTTGGCTGTACTGTTTTTTTTTCTGGAAGATACTGGGTTGTTGGATCCTTATCAGCCTGTGGATTTCTTCTGATTTCTCTCTGATTTATTTCCAGGTCTGTACCCTTGTCATTGTCTCCATGAATGTTGAACACACTGTCTGATTTTGTCTTTGATAGCCTGAACTATGACTTGACTGTCAAATATGTTGTATCAAGCAGCATGGCCACGAGCCAACTGGAGAGAGAAATTCATGTGTTGTAGGATCCTGGAGAGATGCAGTTGATCATGTTATTATAACTTAACTGTAAGGAATGAGTCACAGCCCCAGAGGGTGAATAATTCCCAGTCCAGCAATCGTTTGTGGCCTATCTTTTGACACTTCAGCAGTTTAGAATGCTTAATTATCATTCAGTCACTACAGGATGTAAGGCATGCACACTGTGGCCTGCGTTGGGTGCACTGTCACATATGAAATACATGGGCCAGGTGACATTTGTTTTAATAGGTTTGAATTTTTCTCAAGCCAAAAAGTGTACTGTTGGATGGGTTTGTCACAGAGGACAACATAAACAACACAACAACTAATGTTCATAATGTATTTAAAGCCAGCTCAGCATGTTGTCCTTCAGCAAATTACCTGTCAGCATTTGAATTAATGTCATGCAATAAAACCTGCCCATTATCTTCTGTATTATGTGTTAGGGCTAGGCCATATGGAGAAAATAAATATCACCATATTTTTGATCAAATACCTCTATATTGATATTGTGAGGGTATTGTAGGGTTGACTATCGGTGCTTTCACAAGGTATTTACACTGAGATATTTTAAATAATAATCAGTAATGTGAATATAATGACTAAGTGGGTGAAGGCAAATGATCGAACACCTAGAACAGTCTGGGAAGTTCAGAAAGTTACATCATTTTATTGTAATGCAGCCTTTAAAACCAGGCCAAGACAACACTTACAATATTACAATACTCAAAATCTAAGAAGATTTAGTTGTTTTTTTTTCTAAAATTAAAATGTGCCTGAAAATAATCATTAACATAATCATATTAATAGCAAAGATAAAGTGGCCCATTCATTAAGACACAATACCAATGGCAGACTAACTGTTACCGTAAATCACTGTCGTCTGAGCTAGCTAATGCTAAATCACTGCGCGGCATCTTTTTTTCACATATTGGCCAATTAACTATTATTATGTCAAATGTACGACATTCTTGTAAGCCACAACGAATTGTACCCTTTGGAGCAAGAGACACACTGTCCACCTATGAAACCACTTGCGAAAGTGCAGAGGGGGAGGCTAACGCACCTAGCCATGCTACAGCTGCTGCTGACTTAGCAGCTACAGGAAAGGACAAATGAGAGAAGACTCAAAAATATTCAGCATATCATCTCAAGCATAACTCAGTTTTATACAATATGTGTTGTATGGGGTCTCTGCTCCATGCTGCAGGCCAAGGACTCGCCTGAGAAACGTTGAAGAGCCCTGATTTATATAAACAGATAAGATAAGTAGATGGCAGATGCAAACTCCAAAACAAATTCACAGCAAGAGGCCTTGATATACCATATTATCAACTCCTTAAATTCTTAAGATGAACATGTGGCATTAACCTCTTCGCTAACTTATACACCTAGCTATCACTAATATCTGTCTGTTTTACTTGCTCGGCTTAAAATTGTTTGGCTCCTTGTCATTTTGCACAGGACAGATATGTAATAGGCTCCTGTGAGCCTGTGAGCCACTTTTTCACTTATTTCATAGCTATCGTCAATGAGAGCCATTTGGACTCAACCAGAGAGACCTCCAAGCTTTAATGATGAGCTTAAAGCTGCATAGAGCTGCAAACCAGGATGTCTACTCATAGTGAGACCGGCAGTGCTACATTCACATCAAATGTATGCATTGATAATATCAACACTATGGACCTTTAAGGATAAACATAACTCTAAATGCTACATTTGCACATGGTTAGACACAAAGGGTCCTGAGAAAGAAATCTGTGAAGAAAAAAGTCAGGCAGATGAGTTCAGGTGGGATAAAGAGCCCATCATTTGTGAGCATAAACATAAGAAGAATAAACTTGATATACGTCTTGTTGTTTCTGGGGTCACAAAGGTGAGGGCAAAAGAGAATTAATGCTGTTTACTTTATGTGCTGGGCACCTGATTTAAGCTTTTTGGGATACAGGATCAGAGCTTTAGTCATTAAGGTTGATGGAGAGAGCAGAAATAGTGCCTACTGGCCCACGTTCCAAATGTTTGCACTTTTCCAGCTTTATTTTGCTTTGTTTGCGTTCCCTGGCAGAACTAGAAAATTCCATCTGCAAGGCTTTAAGCAACACTGACACTGAGCAACTGGTCTAATATATGAGTATGTCAACCAATTTAATCAAAAGCCTTTGTTGTCCAGTCAGTGTTATTAATAAATGAAACTGATGATTTAAAAAAAAAAAAACTAGATGAGATTATTTTAAAGGCTTTGTCCTTCTTTTTTCATTTTGTTTTGTCCATCACTTTTCTCTTTGATCAGCACCTTATGCCCACTCTTCCTCACTTTCTCACTCTGTGTCCCTCTCTTCCTCTCAGAGCTGGATGTCTGGGATGGAAAACAAATAAAGAGGAAATAGCTGCAGGATGAAAACATGGCCGCACCCCTTATTGCACCCCCAGGACCTGACAGCTTCAAGAAATTCACTCCGGAGTCACTCGCTAACATCGAGAGGCGCATCAATGAAGAGAAGAATAAGAAGCCACCCAAGCCCAGATCGGACAGTAGTCACCGTGACACGTCCGACGAGAATGAACTCAAGCCCAACAGTGACCTGGAGGCTGGGAAGAGCCTGCCGTTCATCTACGGCGATGTTCCTGACGGAATGTCGGGCGTACCACTGGAGGACTTGGATCCGTACTACCTGAACCTGAAAGTGAGTTGACACACAGGCCAAATGCACCACCCAGTTTCTCCCTAATCATTCAAACGCAGAAGCATTTGCTTACTGTAATTGAGAGGTTTATAGATAGTGAGCAGTTTTACAGAGGTCTAATTTTTTAGCTGATGTGCTGAACCTTTGAATGGGCCAGGTCTTTACCTTTTTCTCATGGGAAATTGCCAGCATTGTAAACCAACCACGCCATATACTTTGAAGTTCACGGTTATAACAGATATAACAGATCAAGTTTCATATAAATTAATTCAAAATGGACGTTATTGTATCCACTACAGAGATCGGCATATAATAACAGCAATTATGACCTTGAGACATTTAAGAGCTTTTGAGTACTTTTTAGTCACTGCTGCAGGGGCTTTGAGACAGTCGCTGCATTATTAGATCATACAAGGCCTGTGAGTTTTTCAGTCCACCTGTACAATGGAAGCCGAGGCAGAGGGACGGAGCGGCTCTGCTCCTGCAACACTGCAGGGTTGTTGCGAAATGCAGCTCTCAGGCGGTGGTGATTCTCATACAGGTTTCTGCAGTGCTGATTAATTATCTGTGTTAATGCACGGTAAAGATGATGTAACAGCTGGAGGGGATGACAAATACACCGTCATGTTTACGTGCCATTGATACTATAGCTAATTCAATTCTTTTGTGACAGAACATACTTTCTGATGACTAGTGCTCTTTCCCAGCATGCACTGGGGCAGTGGAATTATCCTTGTTATTATCATTTTATCTGTATTGTTGCGCTGTTGCTGGTGTTATTGTGATCTACATTATGTTCCCTTTTTAAATTTAATACAGGCAATTAATACACATAACACACACAACAATATGATGATATGACAAAATAAGCTTGTAATAAATGGGGAAAAAACCCAACTGGACAAAAAAAGAACAAAAAAGTAAACAAAATGAAAAATCAAATTAAATGAATATTTTAAGTAGTTAGGATGACTGTGCAATGTTAGACATGACAATTGTGTTTTTAGTAGCAGTAATTTTGTATAAATTGAAATATTTTGTAGTAAGAATCAATTGTTTTCTTATTAATTGTTCTGAAAAATTGTTTCCAAGGCAGTATGAGGAAAAGCAGTAACGCCTCTGCTTTGTAAAATTAAATGATACATTTTTTATAATCTTTGTTTTGGATATCTATAGACACCTTGAAATAGATGCACAGACCTGTTGTCTGTATCCACTTTGTTTCGTTCACTTTTTAGTTGGGATATATGAAAGCAACTGATTGAAATTAAAAATATAACATATCTGACCATACAAACAGCTGAAGTGATGTATTAAAGAAAATCATTACAGAGATGTTCGATACCATTTTTGTCCTTCTGGATTCTGATTCCAATACCTGAACATGGTTATGAGCTGATACTGTGTACCAATCTGATATCGTTGTGAAAAAAACTATAAAACAAATTACAGTTGTACTCTACTAACCCTGTATGGAGGTGAAATGATTGCTGTTATATTTGTATGACTCAGGTTAAACCCCATGTAAAACACGAACAAATACACACAGACAAGGAATCCCATAAAACTGTCTATTTAAGCCTTAAACTGTCTTATTATTCATTTATAATTTGACTGTCAGTCATAAAAAAAACAAGATTTTGGAAATAAATAACATTTCCTTTAAAAAACTTAAAGTGCAGCCAGAATTAAGTAAAATGAAAGACATTTGAAATAGTACATTAACAGTGTAAAACAGGAGTGCGACAGTAACTTAAAAACTTAAAAAGTCCAAGAATAAATAACAGTTCCTTTAGATTTTACAGGAAACTTAAGTCTTATATACTGTACCTGCTCCTTTTTATTGGTGGGACTGTCTAGTGTAAAAGAATTGCTAAATAGTTGACGTTTTTTCTAATGGCTAATGTTACACTATTTACTGGAAATCAATTCTTCGCCGCCGTAAAACAGTAGTTGACAATGGCTGCGCAGTGCTGTGTAGACTACTGTTTTAGGGCGGCGAAGAAGAATTGATTACTGCAAACTGCTGTTTGATCCACATGTGAAACTTCTAAAATGCACTAATAAAAAATTACATGGTGTCCAATCAGTGCAGAGACTCAAGCACCTGCCGATACCCAATACAGTATTTAACACCCATGGTGTCTAGTATATCATTTATAAACTTTTTTTTTTTTTTTTTTTGCATTTCCAATTCCAAGTAATTCCAATAAAAAAGTCTACCATCATCTAACTTTTCTGACTTCATTCATATTACTTGATTTTGGATATTTTTTGGGGTGTCTGGAAGATAATACTGGAAACTTTACCCAGCCTTAAATGCATCTTTAAATGAAGGAGAGAGATTCACTAATATTTGTTTAAGCAGCCATTCAAAGAGGTGAGGTTTTAGTTGAAAAAGGGAAACAATTTGCTGTCAAATATTAAGTAGCGGAAGATACATTTTGACTTCTTCTCAGAGACTAATAAAATTAACCATAACAGGTTAATTTTATTAATCCAAAATGCTTTTAGGGATAAATTCATTGCTGCGATGTGTTTTGGATTCTTCATCCATCATTTCCATGTGAATTATTTCCTTTTAATCTATCACACTTACTACACAAAAGGAACTTAAATTGTTTTTGTTCAAAACATTTAAAGAAAGGTGCCTCTGGGGAGGGAAGTGCCTATTAGATTCTGCAGTGTTTCCACTGTTGTTCACATTTCCATATTGTTGTACAATTAATCGATACAACTGAATGCAATTACACAGATAGTGATGCACAATTATTGAGATTCTCAGCCTTGACCAATTTTACATAGGAATAACCTTAAGTGAGAAGCTATCTACCTGCAAATATGTGACAAATACACATATTTATGATACATAACATACATACATACATGTAACTTACACATTCATGGTAAAATCAGGTAAACAGTAACCTTGTTTCTGGCATGAAAAATGAAATGAGGAAGAAGTGACACCATTTCAAATGTAAAACCACAATTGTTGCCTGAAAAGAAAACACATGGTAAAGTATTTGAAAGTATAGAAATTAATAAGATGATGTGAGCTGTATAAAGCTGTCCTTACACTAAACATTGTGACCTTAAACCTCAGTTAAATCATATCTGCAGCAGGTTTGAATTAAACTCAGACACAATGACCTCCACAGGACAACAATCAGCTTTAGACTAAACCATAGGTGCAGTTTAAACAGCAGCCTCTAAGGACACAGCAATGGGGATAAGTGATCATGTGACTTTTACCCAAACAACACAGGTTTAAACCCATCATAAACCTTAAACCACAGCCAAGCTAACAGAGTCTCTATGTATGCATGTGTGTGTTGTGTATGTGTATGGCAAATTTCTGAAAACATCTGGATCCGTATTATTTCTCTCCACTTTTTTGATATGCTGCAACTAAGTTTCGATCTGAGTACTGATAATAATCACAAAGCTACATCTTCTATTGTTTCCATATTTTAAATTTGGTGTTTCACTGCACTTTGAGGAGATTTAAAACAGATAAGCACATCCAGAAGTCACATTAAAAGATGTCATGACATAACAGTCTTGAAGGTCATATCAGTGTTACTGTTATTCAAGATCATATTGTGAATTTTCTCAGTCAAATATTTTTTTAGGTTGCCACAAACCCTGACCTTCCTATTTTCTCTCTGAATAATGTTTTTTTAATTAATCAGACACTAGACTTCAGGGCATTTTAGGCGTCTGTCCCACACCACTCGAACTGTAGCTTGGCTGTGCCCTCGCTGTAGCTCTGCTCTAGCGAAAGAGGAATGAGGAGGGACGGCAGAAGATGGCAGGAGAGGACAGGAAGTGGAGAGAAAAGTGCAGGAGTATGCTGTAGTGCCTCCAGCTGTGCAGACATGTGGAGTAGCCAGTCTCCTGTGTGGTGGCAGTGATATTGTGTAAGAGAATCTGCGGCCTGTACAGCAGCAAGAAGCCCAGTCAGCAGGACTGGTGAACTCAGCCAGCAGCACTCCCTCGTAGGGCGGATGAAACTATCAAGTGTATGTGCCTTTTGTGATCTATTGATCCACAGCTCTGGTTCAGTGGTGGCCACAGGAAGGGTTGCATTCTGGTCTTATTGTTCTTATCCACTTTGCTTATTGCCCAGTGCATAGTTCTTTACCCCACCATACTTTCCTCTGTGGCGTTTCACTCTGGTGTTTGAAGGGAAGCTGCTGCTGAGTTGTTTATCATGGCCTCCATTGAATGGCTCCCTTTAACTGCAGCAGGACGCCTTTTTGTCTCAGCTATATGTGTGATAGTGTGTGTACACAAGAGAGTACATTAAGGAAATGATGTATAGCAAAATATGGTGATTTCAAAATAGGTTTTGTGGATAGTTGATTAGACAGACCGCCCTCACCTGAAATACGGCCATATAGGTTGTCTGTACAAGCAGCTTGCTACGACCCATATTTACATTTGTTGTTACACAGCGACTATTAGTGGCCATAGTACTTATGACGGGAGCAATGAGGGATGTCAGGTGACTTGTAGTATTACAAAGTGGTGGTTGGGGTGGTTGAGGGGTCAATCAAACATAGGACCTTCATTCAGGAGAACAGGGTTCGTGCCCTGTATGAAACCAAAAGTCAATGTAACAAACGTTCTTATTTACACATAAACCATGATCCTTTTCTAAACCTAACCATGTAGTTTTGTTGCATGACTGTAACCATTTCACAACTTTGACTACATGTTTAAAAGTACAACTATTAGTAAGTGCACTAACAGTCATATATGTCGTCTAGTAAGTCAGTGGCAAACGACCTATTCTGTAGTCTAGGTATGAAGATGTATTGTGATAAGAGAAAAACACAGTGGCAACTTAAATCCTTTTTACACATAGATCATGCTGTAGTCCTTCTTCATGCTGCCTTTGCATGTTTACACAAAACCAAACAGCAGTGGCATCACTGCTGTTTGGCTCTCAGACCCCATTGTTTTCCCAATTTGTGGAAATTTTGGCAGCTGTTCTTTTTCTTTGAGTTAGCTGCTAACTGCCATCAGCTTTTTTAAATCTTGTGCATTGGGTTGCATCATCAAAATGTCATATACACTGCCCATGATCCCGTCTTGCTGGCTGTCCCATTCATGACGACATCATTTCAGCACTTTTATACAGACAGTGAAGCGGCATAACAGCGTGAAATTCCTGCTTTGAAGAACCAGTGTAAAAGGGGCTTAAGGCTCTATGTGCAAACACTTAGACGAAAGCTCATTTAGATAAGTAAACACAGTAAATGATGGTAAAGGGTCTCAAAGTTTTCTTACACATAAGTATAGTGTGTTACTGTACAAATCTGGCCTTTGTGCAAAGCCTTCAATACACCGTTTGTTATAGTTCATGCAGGCAACAATGCCATGAACATAAAGCAGACATGAAAACCTTAGAAATACTCACCCCCCAGAAATTCTGAATGTGCCTTTCCTCCTCATTAACAGCATGACGGTACTGATCTATCATTTTGATTTGAAATATTTATTTGATAATAAAGCCAGTCATATACAGAATTAAACATTCACATGCCCTAGCTGTGCAAAACCTCAAAAATACATGCCATATGGACTCCCAATTCATCTTTTTGTCTAATTGTTACTGGCAAGAGTTGTGAAATATGATAATACCTACATTATGACATGGTCATCTACACAATGTATGTTTTTCCAAATGGTATTGGTGAGAATTGTGTGCCATTAGAGAGATTACTTTGTTAGCTGGTACAAAATCCAACACAATAATTGTTCGATAGTGGATGATTTCTGTATACTCAGGGATGTTGTGCCAACATGACTAATGTCTAATGAGTGCTGAGGGCCAAAAATGAAAACTATTACAATATTGTTTTTAAAATTCCTCTAACTCAAGTGGATGGCAGAGTCCACACCACGACTATAATGACAATAACACTGGCACGTCATATTGTTGGGATCACCTTCAGAGCGTTTTGATGAATCATATAAACACTGACAGCCAATCAAAATCCATCCAAATTTTTACAGCGTCATGGTTTATTGGTCTGGATGTTCGCATTGTTATAGTTTTTATAATTCTTACTGAGAGCAGCCCTCTAGGGTGAGATCCATTAGCATGAAAGTGTGCATCATTGGCATTTTGCTGTTTACTCAATAATGATCAAAAATGTGTCAGTGTTAAAGAAGTATATCCTGGGAACGTAGTGGCAGTATACACCAGGCTCCCAGGAATGCAGCTCAGCCCTACTTTCAATTTTTGTCAGTGGCCACTTGAGATATTGCAGCGGAAAAAATCCCATGGCCCAAAAAAACATTTCCCCCATAGGCCACCATTATAAAAGAGATGTCTGTAAAACAACTCCAACTGCAAACAAGGTCAATTATGAAGCTTTCTATTGTGAGATTTTTATCCATGTAGGTTTCCTCGAGCCGAGAAATGTGATTTCAAATATGTGACATCATTGCAATGTAAAGTCTATGAGACGAGTGGGAACTTGTGGGCAGAGCTAGCTGGAGAAACACTACTGTGCATATTAAGTGGCCATGTACCATGGAAGTGAATCTAGAAACTGTTTTAGTGTATACGCCAGGCAAGCAGTTCCACTGGACTGAATAGGGGCCTTCTTGGGTATGGTAACCAGGGCAAATAATACATCTATGGTATATGCCCATCACAGCCACAGACCTTTATTTTCCGGCTCCCAAAAAGCCCCACTAGTGCAGTCGTGGTGTTTTGCTAAAGGGCATGCTTTCAGGGAATTTCAGAAGGGAGGCATGGCATCGCTTTTAGGCTGCCAGATGGTTAGTTTATCTAACTAGGCAACTGCTTAGCACATACATGTGTACCAATACAGCTTCTGACTTCTCTTCATTCAGCTTGGTCCAGATCTGCTAGCCTCATCATACCGATCCATGTGTTGTGTCACCAAGTTCAGTAAGCTTCACAGGTTAAGACCTCATCCTCCCTCTCCACCTTACTATCATTCATATCAATCATTTTCCTATTCCACTAATGTGTTTGTCCTTTATCACACCTGAGGAAGTGCCTCTAAGTATATTCACTGGTAGCATCCATTCTCCCTCTGCTGTTCCTGTCCTCACCTTCCCAGGCTGCTCGTCTCCTCTACTCGACCGACAGTCATCCTATCGCTCACCATTGCACTGTATGTCAATGAGTGTGTCTAAGTGTGTGTGTGTGTTACCGTCAGCTGCAGGAAACCTGATCACAGCACTCATGCATCAAAGAGAGGAAGAGGGGGCAGTGGCGAGGAAGAGAAATGCAGCGTTGCAGTTCTTGTTTTCCCCTGTGATGGGGAGAGGACTGCCTTAGCTTTTCAAATGTCTGATGTGATTAGGCAACGTTAAAGCTGCTGTGGTCATACGGGAAGAGCAGGACGGGATGGATGGAGGGCATGCTAGTGTTTTAGCATGCACATGCACACATCTGTGTTTATGTGTGTGTGTGTGTTGATATACAATACATTGATATAAAGTTAAGGTGATTCAGCTGGAATTAGCTCCTGCACAGTGTGGACAAAAAGAACAGGTTTTATGTTTTGTTGATGCAGAGGCTTCACTCTCCTCCTGAGTGTGGCATTTTGGTGAGCGTCTTGTAACAGGAGTGTGCAGCAGACCAGTCATTTCTGGCTTCTGCAGGGCAGCAGCGACTAGTGAGCGCACAAAGGGAGCTCACGGCTAAAGCAGCAGCAGCAGTCTCAGCATGTAGCACTGTACACACCATTACATTATGTTCCTGTCCCACCATCTCTGTCTCTGTGTGTGTCTGCGTCCATTACTCTCCTTTTCCCTCTCCCATCCACTGCCTCCTCGCCAGCGTTCTTTTTTTTTTTTCAGGGTGTAGTAAATTAGAGAGAGGGCCAGGCTTTAGTGCTCTGTCTGAGTCCTCAGTCTCTGATGACACAGCATCCTCCTGTACTGGGCTGAGTGAGGAAGGGATGGGGTGGTGGTGGTGGGGGTGTGGGGAGGTTGAGTGTGCTTCCACTGCTAGCCAGGTTGGTATAAAGAAGGAGGGTGGGGTAAGGAGGGGGAAAGTGGGGTTTTGCAGCACAGCATACAGGTAAAGAAGTGGGATGACGCATTTTTTTGATATGGTATAATATGCAGGGAAATGAGTTTGCAGTCATACATATTTTGTTGAGTCCTCACTGCAGTGAGCTCAGTCAGAAGCACATGAGTTACGTTTCAGGCTATAATGTTAGTACATATTAGATTAAGGTAACTCATGAGATTCGTGCTGTTTTGTCACAAAGTTTCACGGTGCACAATGTGCAAGCAGACGTGCTGTTGATATTTTTCGCTCCTCTGTAAATTGAATCAAGATGCACTTAGTCAATACCAGGTGCTCGTTACAGTATGGGCTAAAATCCAGCTGATATTGTATGTGTGTCATGTTTTCCCCTTCCAGTCTGCAAAGAGGCTCGTGAACCCAAAAATCTTGCAGTATGTTACTGTTATGAAGGGCATTTAGGGCTCCAACTAAAAATTATTTTTGCAATCAATTGATGAATTGTTTATATTATATAATAGTGATTAATGCAGTTTCCCATAGTCCTTAATGATGTTTTGAAATGAAACAGCCGTAAGGTATTGATTTGCAATGATATTAAACATGGAAAAGAAGCAAATCAACAGACAGGAAGTAGGAAACAGCGAGTGTTTGTCAAAAATGTATATCTTAAATGATTCATTTATTAAATTTGTTGGCAATTGCAGGTCTAATCCATTGTTTTTAATACTCATTTGGCACTAAGTTTATTGCCATCTTCTGATAAGTCTACAGTCCAAATCTGCAGTCAGTCTTGGGAAGTAATAGACCAGTCTGTGTCAAGCTGGGGGTCCTGGGATGATTAAGAGGAGCACAACTCCCCCTCCCCATGATTTAGTCTCTATTGTTTCCCCGCTTAGATCTCTCTTTCTTTCTCTGTCTCCCCCTCCTCGTCTCATTCTCAGTTTCTCTCTCTCTGCTGCATGCCTACCCAGTCCTCCTCCTCCTCCTCCTCCTCCTCCTCCTCCTCCTCCTCCCTCCATCTACCCATCCATCTCAGGTTTGGCTCTTTCCCCTCTGCAGATCTCTGGCTTTCTGTTCTGCATCACTCCCCCTCCACCCCCTCATCTCTCTCTCTCTCTCTGTCTGTCTCTCTCTCTCTCTCTCTCTCTCTGTCTCTCTCTCTCTTTCTCTCTCTCTCTCTCTCTCTCTCTCTCTCTCTCTCTCTCTCTCTCTCTCTCTCTATCTCTCTTCCTCTCTTTGGCTCTCTTTGCTGCTGTCCCATACCCCTGCAAGCCCCTCTCCATATCCCTGCTCCACTATTCCTCCTCTTCTCACACACACACGAACACACACACACACACACACTCACACACACACACACTGTCCTTGCAGCTGCATTCTGCCTCCTGATTCTTGCATATGTGCCTTTTTTCTTCTACGCTCTGTGGAGAATTAGGAACATTTCACCAGCTTTGCAGCAAAAAGTCTTCTTTACAGTGAAGCTTGGGCAGCTGAGTTGTGTGTTTATGCATGTGTGTAAGCCCAAGTATGTGTGTATGTATATTTGACTATGCAATTATGTAGGCAGATCAATGTTATAGCGATACATGTGTGTATGTGTGTGTGAGTGAGTGAGAGACTTCTACATGCATTGTATTACATAGACAGTGTTTAGGGATCCATACTGCCTTTCTACTACCATAATCACTCATGTTTATCCATGTGAACAGCTGCAATTCATCCTCAGCTTCCTAAGCTTAGGACCAAGTCATTGTTTTGCAATGACTTGGTCACAAGCAAGTCTCAAGTGTTTGTGCTCAAGTCCCAAGTCCTGAACTTTGAATTCTCTGTCCTAAACAAGTCATAATGCACTCTTCAGCATATATAATGTCATTTTAACAACAGAGTAATGAGGTATTGAAAAAATAAACATTATAAGTCCTTTTCAAAATGTGTAGGTATTTGTTAAAACATTTTTCACATTTTAGCTGTCAGGTTATTATTAGCTTAACTTAACTTGCTAACCATGTTAATATTAGCCTTGACTTACTGGTCTTTGTGCAGCTTTGCATGTCGAACGCAATTTGAAATTGTTGTGTCTCTGTTTGCAATTTTTGACCAACACATTTTACATATTGCTAGTTTTTTGTTGATCATCATGTAGTTTTTGTACACAAACAAAAATATCTTTGGTATCAGCTTTTCCAACTGGCGCTCCACATCAGGTCATCACGGTTCTCTCATGCAACTTGATTGGATGCTGTCGAATTGGTTCAAAAAAGTGGAGCTGGGGCAAGTGTCGTCTTGCCAGGAAAAAATAGTATTAATGTTAGTTAATTCAGGAAATGAAAGACAATTAATGGATTTGTTCTAATCTTTAGACTTGGGGGAAGGTTTCAAGGATTTTTCAAGTCAAAAGCCTCAAGTCCAAGTGTAGTCACGAGTCATTGGTGTTAAAGCTTAAGTCGAGTTGCAAGTCTTTTGATTTTGTCAAGTCGAGTTGAAAGTCATAAGATTTATGACTCTAGTCTGACTCGAGTCAAAGTCATGTGACTCAAGTCCACACCTCTGCATACTAGTGCACTACATGGTAGACGTGTTAATTCCAGTTAAATGTGAAGTGGAAATATCTTCGATCCAATGATGATGACGGTGTCTCCAATACACTGTCTGTCAACCTACTTTACAGAGCTTGTCCTAGAAATTAATTAAACTGGGGAGATGAGTGATTAATCGATCTGTGAATCACAGCTAAGAATTAAAAAAAATAAAAAATATATCAAGTACAGTAAAGGTGCTGCAACTGCTTGTATGTTATTGATTTTCATTCATGCAGTTCACTATAGCTTCTTCTTCTACAGTTCCTTCAGAATAATGCCTGAAAAACTGTTTTCTTTAGCACCAGTGATTTTCAGTTAATAGGCCGCTCACACAATTAATCTCTGACCAAACAAGAGGTCATTTTTTTCTCCGCTTGGTACAAGCATCACAACCCTTTTTACTGACACAAGAATGGTTTAGTCTTTGCTCTGTGCCCTGCATGCTCTCATCCTCTTTATGTCCTCTAGTAAAGCCTTAATGTTACACAGAGTTATTCTGTTTAGTCTTATACATTTTTGGCATCATTACATTTGAGGCCATTTATTATTTGAATAATTTACTTGAGTTTATTGAGTTTGTGATTTAAATTGAAAAAAGGGCCATCAAGAATAAGCTTCCACTCAGAAAAATCCTAGATTTAGTATTTTATTACCTCCAATGATCGATCACTTATCGATTAATGTGGCATAATCAATTAAGGAAATTGCCTGACATTTGCATCTCTTGTTGTAATTGTGCCAGGTTGGCAAGTTTGTGTCAACAGCAGATTTTCCTTTCTCCAAATCGAGAGAGTTCGTTGACTGACTGAAACCCCTTTATAATTGAATTTTTTATGAGAATTTCTAATTATTAGCCATTAAGGATGACCTACACTGAAACACAGACTTAATAAGGAAAACACAGATGTGTTTTCCAGGGGATGTTTGTCTCTTCAAATGTCAGGTTTCCAATAAATCTCTACAAATCCATAGCATTTATCCATGGCATTACACATCCATTAACATATGGAACATAGTTATGCATGCTGGACATCGGTAGACTGTTAATGAGATATTGCTCATTTTACAGCCTCTCCATACTGTTTCTGCTTTGTAAGCAAGACACTTGACTTGACCTCTAAAAGAGAGATTTACCCTTTCAACATGACTGTAGGTCTTGTGTGTTCCTGTTTGTACTGTGTTAAGTCTATATCATTTTTGTTTTCAGTGTGAGAAGATATTTGAAGTAGTGCAGATGCTCTATAGGCGAAAAAGGGACAGGAGAGGGGAAGGGAGGGAGGGAGAGACGGGAGTCTTCTGATGCAGAGAATACATTTTGTCTTTCCCCAGACTGCGGACGCTATTTTTAATTTAATTAGATTTCAGGACACCACTTGTCGTGGGACAGTTCTGGTCACCTTCCCGTTTCCTTCCAGTGTTTCCCATGGTGTGAATGAACTTGTGGTGTGTGTATGGTGTGTGTATTTTGCTGGTGCTGGTACTATATGTATACTAAAGACCAATGCCCTTATTATGCACATATACTCTCCTCCAGTAGGTTATCATTATATTATCATCATTATCATTGTGAGTGCAGTGATTATTATACCTGAACGGAAAGGGCATGAAACATAGAGCTGGTTTTATGATTTGCTGTGGTTAAATACATGCCAATTTTAAAATCTTTTAAAATGTGTCCAGTTTACAGAAGTTGTAAACTGGATTTATATAAACAAAAACAAAAGAAATGTTTGTTACCCAATGTTGAATGCAAAGGACATTTTCATTCTGAACTCAATTTGACATAAATTCTTACGGTCTCCGCCCCTTTTTGCTCCAAGGTCTAGTAACAGTTGAGCATGCTTGATACCTTAGTCAATTTAACCCTTTCCTGTTATACATATACTGTGTGCTAGACTCATCAATAGACCTTTTTCACAGCAGACATTCTAACTTTTCATAGTAGGAAAAGCACAGGTGAAACAACTGTCACAGTCTTCACGGACACATTACACTGTATATAGTCACATCTTCACCTAGCTAATATTATCACAACGCTAGCTAACGAGCTAGCTAACGCGTAGCTACATTAATAGGAGTTAACCTAATGAGAGATAACCAGTGTCAGCCAGGTTTGCATCCTCCTTATTTCTATGGTAACCTGAACAAGATTTGGAAAATGACAAAATAGGTTGGTTGCTGCCATATTTTTTAAGATGATGTGAATTCTTGTTAGCCAACAAAGATCAGGGCTAACGTTCCTGTGTGTATATTATCTCCCTTATGTTACGTGCTGCTCTTTCTACAGTAAGGAGACCCTAGGTCACCGCATAGTCTGCAGTCAGATAGAGTAGGCTACCCTACTGATCTCCAGAAGGGGTAAAGGGGACGCATATATGGCAGTGCAGTAGCAATGCTGAGTCTCAATCTCTATGCAAAAAATGTGTGGCTGTTTATAAAAGTGAACATCATGAACTTATTGTTTCAGCCCTTGCTGTCAGCTTCTTGAAGTGGCATCTGGCTAAACAAACTGGTGTTGCCATGCTTTGGGTTTGAGTTGTTGTTGTTTTTTCAAGCTTGCCCCACCTAGCAGCAGTAACTACAGGGGGTGGGACTTTTGATTGGTCAATTTTTATATATTCATTGTTCTTCAGTACTGATTGCATACAGGATATGCTGTGTTTTCTGTAAATACTGGCAGGCAACACTGTCAGTGGTGTCATAAATACACATGAGGTGATGTGGTGAAGAAGGAAAAACACCATTGCAGTGAACACATTCATAACTCACAGATTCTCATCCAAACCACACATTTGTAAAGTATCCCAGAAGTCCATTTGTTTGTAAATAATGACCATACTTCTCACTCAGACCCCACATTGTCTTTGCCCAAAACTGGGCACAAACATCCACAAACCACACACAGGTACACACACTGCTGAAACACACACATACACACTGCTGCCTCACCCCAGTGCACAGCCCCACTTGGCCCAGTGCTGTTTATGGGTGGGGAGTGGTTGTTGAGAGCCTCAGAGTCAGCAGATCTGCCCCTGATCGATGACAGCATTTGCGGTTCTCTTCCAGTAAGAGCTTTAAACTTGGGGCGAAGAGAGTCGTTTGGCCACAAAGAGGGGAGAGCTTCCCATGCACCTGTCTGCTGCTCACACAGCTACTGTCGTAGTGAAAAGCTCGCCAGGCAGAGGCTCCGTCTGATGTAACCTGGACAGAGGTGTCGACTGTGCTGCTGGCTCTCGGGTGACTGGCCACGGAGGGCGTGATGTCAGCAGAGTAAAACACAGCCTCATGTCCCTGTCCTACTGACTATGTACCCTTTTCTATACCTTTATCTTTTTACTATACTCTTTTCATCCCATGGGCTTCAGGACATTACAAACTGAAATACCTTGCCCAGCTCCAGTAGGGTAAACATTTCAAAATGGTGAAAGTGACAACACAGTGAGCACTCTCTTCAGAATGCTATACTTAAATCAGCCCTGTAGTCAGAGTGGAAACCAATACAGTGGTGCCCCATGACTCAGAGGTGAGCTAAGGACTCACATCAGCTACTCAGTCAAGCAACAGTCATCTTTTTTTAAAGTAAGATAGCGCAAAAGGTTTGCAGACCATGTACTTAACAGTATGTGCTGTATAAGTAGTTCTGGAAATGTTCTAACTGTCATGTTATCTCTTTCTGTGTGTGTGTGTCTCTTTCTCTCTCTCCACAGACATTTATAGTCATCAACAAAGGAAAAACACTCTTCCGCTTCAGTGCCACGCCTTCCTTGTACATCTTAAGCCCTTTTAACTTACTTAGGCGAATAGCTATTAAGATTTTGATACATTCATATCCTTTCAAGTGATTCTTTTTCTGTGCTTTACTATAAATGACTACAGATGTTTTAGTATTTTGAACATATTTGTTTTTCTGATTATGTCACCAGTAGAAAGTAAAAAAAAAAAAAAAAAAAGCTAATGCACTGTAAGCTCTACCTCACCATCTTTCCCTTACTCCGCCCTCTTCTATAAGCTTTATTTCAACACCAAAGTTTGGTTTCAGTCATTGCTGTATTAACATGCATGCGGTGTTATGGGCATGTCTCTCCAAACTTTCCTTAACTTCTGTCTTCTCACGTTATTCAGCATGATCATCATGTGTACGATTTTGACCAACTGTATATTCATGACATTTAGTGACCCCCCAGAGTGGTCCAAACAAGTAGAGTAAGTACATGTCCACACTTCTTAGGGCTGGGTATCAGTACTCGATACCTTGAGGTGTCAATACCAGTACACTTAAAAGTGATACTGATACCAGTATAATATGGTTTTGCTCACAACCAAGCACTGCAAACGTGTAACTGGCCCATTACTGCAGCAGCTACAACCCATACAGTATGTGGTGAAGTGGAGCAAAGTGTCTTTGATGAAGTTGGCAATTCACCATGTCAAGATGCCACTAAAGCATTAAAGTATGGTGGCATTTTACACAACTAAATGCTTCCATTCACATGATGGTTATTGAATGAAAAAAGTGTACAGTACTGGTGTTGCGCCTGGTATTGCTCCTGGTATTGCTCCTGGTATTGCAGTTTATTAAACAATACCCAGCCCTAGTACTTCTCAGCAATCACATCCTTGTTTCATGAACCTGTCACTCACCTCTCCTCTCTCTTTGTTTTCAAGGTATACCTTCACAGGTATCTATACGTTTGAGTCGCTCACAAAAATTGTTGCCCGAGGCTTTGCTATAGATGGGTTCACCTTTCTCAGAGACCCATGGAACTGGCTGGATTTCATGGTCATCTCAATGGCGTAAGTTTTAAAACTCACAATGTATAGCAATAAGAAATAATTAAAACGCTACATATAACAACTGTGGTCAAATGTAGCAAAACACCAGAAAGGAAATTTTAACATGACTAATGAAAATATCACAGCGTTTTAGCATGTGGATAAAACAAAGTTGTGAGGATTAATTTATTTAAAGGTATACTAGTTACAAGATAACAGCAGGTTAATCCTGAATGGCAACAGAACTTTCTCACCGCAGACAGTCTGGCGACTTAAACACAGGTGTAACTAATCGCATTAATAATGACTGTTTTCCATTCAGGCGTGATAATACCTGGGTAATATTATGCATGCTGGCTCACTGGTGTGACTCAGGAGACATATCAGTGGAACAGAGCAATCATTAACGTTATTGGTGACACCTGTGCTCAAATGTTTCTGTAAAATGTTTCTGTCTTTTGTGTAGAAAAGTCTGAGTCATTAAGATTTTGGTGCAAAAAGAGTGAAATAAACATTTTAGTATTAGTTAGAATTTGATGATTAACTTGCAGATTCCATCTTTTTGTGGACATCATAACACACTTATCAAACTTTTAATTGTTCAACAACAAGATGTTTTTTCATTCAGCTGAAGTGTTTTTCAAAATTAAGAATATAGTGATTATTTGTTATGATGGGCAAAGATATATGGAGTCACCAGTAATAATACATATGAGCAAAAGTCCCAAAAACCTGAAAGGTTTAGTCAACGTATTTAACCATTACAGCAACAAACACACTGTGATGTGGCAACTTTCTGTCCTAACCTTAATATCCATTTTAGGCAACCTTAATAAATTTCATTCTTTATACACTTGGCACAGCTTTGTGAGCTCAGTCAAGTATTTACTGATAAACACATCACCCCCAAACCATTGATAGATATAGATCAGCCACATCACACCACAGTTCAAAAGCTGTAGTTACCAAACACATTATATTCCTTATCCAAATTTATTTTAGGACTTTTTGGTTAATATCACCTCCACTGCCAACATAGGTTTGCGTCCCTGCTGCTATTTGCAGGCTTTTAAAGACTAGACTGAGTTCTGCACATGTGATTGAAAGGCAAAAGGTGTGCCCTCCTGAATGGTTATTAAAGAAATACTTCACCCACGAAATGATTTTTTGTTTATCAATTACTCACCCTGTATTAACTTGAATTCATAAAGAAAACGTTGTTTTTCTCGCATGCCTCCACCTTGAAAGAAGAATCCAAAAATTCTTTAAGTTTCTAAGTTAAGGGGGTCTGTATTTCTCAATAGCAATCTATATCAAAATGTGAATTTTTGATAAAACCTTACTTTTTTAAACACTTTGCATGAACAGTCTCTGAGGCACCTCAGTGAAATGCAGTTTAAATGAACACACTGACGCTCGTAAGCAAAAGTGTTTTAAATACAAGTAGACAGGTTTGAGCAAAAAAGCATGTGTTTGGGAAGTACTGAGCTTATGACTGGATATATTAGACACGGATTATACTGCATGATTTGTGTGAGAGTTGGTAAATGGATATTTTGATTTAGTTGTGCTGTTGTTTAACCCTTTACTTCCATTTTCTTCATCAAAATTTTCTTGGTTTTTGGATTCTTCGTTTACTGTAAAGGCATGCGAGAAAAACAAAGTTTTCTCCCTGAATTCAAGGTCACACCGGGTGAGTAGTTGATAAACAAATTACCATTTTGTGGATTTGTGGATGAAGTATTCCTTTAAGTCTTCTGAGAATTAGAAGCATCTGAAAACTGTTTATTTGACTTTTTTTTAATGATTTATGATGGATTTAAGGTGAATTTAGCTAAAACAGGCTCTAAAGACTATTTCCCACAGCACCTTCATCTACATCAGTCCATCATACCATGTTGACAATGCTTATTAAAATATTATGTAACAATCTATTATGTCTTTCCTCAGTTTGGGATGGCTGCTGAATAATTGTATCTGATCCACCTTGCAGGTATATAACAGAGTTTGTAAACCTAGGCAATGTGTCAGCCCTGCGTACGTTCAGGGTTCTGAGGGCTTTGAAAACAATATCAGTTATCCCAGGTAAGACAGTCCAGGTCTTTGTGTTTGCGGGTGGGCGAGTCACGGGGTTGATGTTAGGTGTGGTTTTGTTTCAGTCCCCTCTCCTCTTCCTCTTCCTCCTCCGCTCTCCTCCCACTGGTCGGACAGGCGCTCTCTCTCTCACCGTGGTGTCCCCTCCCGGTCTTCGATGGTGGTGCTGGTGTCGTGCTCTTGCGCGTACATGCGTACGTGTGTGTGTGTTGTTGTTGTTATCGTGAGTGTTGTTGTGTGTCATGGGGTTCTGTTCTGTGTGTCATCCTACCTTGTTACAGATATATAACAGAGTTTGTGGACCTTGGGAATGTCTCGGCGCTGAGAACGTTCAGGGTTCTCCGAGCATTGAAAACAATTTCTGTCATTCCAGGTGAGACTCCCATTTAAACACTAAGGCTGAGCTTAACTATCTGTCTTTATTTCTATTACTTTGATTTTTTTTCTTTTTAAAAAGAGGATGTGTTAGAATTTCTTCTTTTTTGTTTTATGTTTGTTTTTATGACAATCAAAAATGGTAGCAATACATTTTTGATAGGCTTAGCAGTCTACTGGCAGTCTAGTGGGCTCACATGTCCCATATGGACAGCTGGGCTCATGCAGCACATCATGTACATTTCTACCCCAAGCAAAAAATGTCCAATGTCCATAAATGTCCAAAACAATTTGATAATATAGGGAAAGAGTTTAGACACTACTTACAAAGCCTCAAGGATGTTATTATGAGGGGTTAGCTAACCAAACTAATAAGGGAAGAATACAAGATCATGTAGTTTAAATCTGTCACCTCTTTGCCCATCTGATTTGTGTTCAGTTTTGTGTCATCCATAAATCTAAATTCTCACAATCTGTGACACTGCCATCTTGTTTTTGGATACTATTTGATTCCCTAAGACTGCCAAGCCTAATTTGACAACATATGCTGCATGAAGCTTTGAGACACATGCTTTTACGAGTTTGGCTTAAAGGAGCTTTTCGTTTGGATTTTGTTATCTTTTAGTTATAAGAGTTATTTGACTCAGATATTTGGTCGTTTTTTTTCTTTTTGGAGATCTTTGTCCATCCTGGGAATGAAAGGGTAACATAGAAAATTAATAAATAACATAAATAAACAAAATTCAGCGCATACATGTCAGATTCAATATGATTTTTTGCCCTAGGAAACACACAGTAACACAAGTTTAGACATTTGCATAAACACGATTTAAATGCACTTAAAATGCTTGTTAAACAATATGAGACTGACACGAACATAACACGAGTTAAAGTATTTCAGTAGATACACATGCACGCACATAAACTATACAATGTACAGTAAGTTCAGCCTCCAGCATATAGCGCTCAGTTGTGCTCTGGGCTAAACCAGCCCGAGGGCTCGCCCAGCACTGCAAGAGCGGGAGAAAGGGTGCCTGGGATGGGAACGGTTCTTCAGTTAGGCAAGGTCATCATCACAGTTCACAGACAAGGTGATGCTGACACCGAGTCAATTCCTTCAGCCTTGGCGTTTAAATGACCTGCATGCCACCTCTCATCGCCCCCTCCCCCCTCAGCCACCGACTCTTCCTCGCCTGTCCTTTCTTTCTCCTCTTCACTTCCTGCTGCTTCCTTGACTGAGCGCTGTTTGCTGTTCGTGGTGCGGCTGCGTTCAGTTGCTTTGTTGGATGCAGTATATTAATTAACTGCAGCTTATCAGCAATGTTACCATAGGTGGACACAAGGAATGAAATCAGATCCCCATGATATGATTTCTCTTCTCCACACAGGTCCTAAATCCAGTTGTAGTGCCGTCTGTTCTTTCTCAATGGAAAATTAAACTGTTTGGAACTGTTAACTTACATGGGGAAGTAACTGTAAAGGGGTGAAAATGAAAATGTGTCCTTCGGATGGAAACATCCTGGGTAGCTGCAGTGTTTGTTGTGGTGTTAGTGTTACATGAAAAAAACTGAATGTGACCTTTATATCTGTGGTTCAACTTGAATGCACAATCATAGTCTCATCAGTTTGCTGTTATTACATACTAGATAGTCATGTCTTTGATTTTATTGAATGTGTCTAAAAGTATCTCATTTTGATTACCATATAGCCAGAAAGACAGTCAGACATCAACCCACCAGAAGTTTAAATTTGACAGAGACATACTGTACAAACACTGCCAGTTAGAGTTTGGATAGTGAGTTTTAATGCACAACCTATGCACATTATTTTACCTAGACATACACTGCTTTTTAAAGTAGATTTTAATTATGGAATGAGGGTTTTCTAAAATAAAATGCTCAGATGTTTGTAGTTAGGACATACAGTGTTGTAGACACAAGTGTTTTGTATTTTTTTAAAGCCTCTGAAAACTTAGCTTCAAATCCTAACTCATTTTTAACATTAAATAGAAATGACTGAATAGGTAACGATCGAATTCAACACGAGCAAACCACCCAACAACTGTCTGCAGATTCAGAGTCATATGTTAGTAAATCCTGATTGGTGCAGAGAAGAATGTGACATCATTTTTTCCAACTGAGCCCCGCCCACTTTAAATCAGTTTGATTAGCACAGACAAAGACACAAACACTGAAATTTCTCAAGTGAAATAACCAAAACTGTTGCAAGGTTGGCAGAAAATGATGCGTTTATGTAGGACCTGATCATTTTATAGTGAGAAGCAGATTAAAGAAAAAAGGTAATCAGGGCCTTTAATGTATAGAATCTATTCTTAAAGGGACAGTTCACCCAAAAATCAAAAACACATTTTTCCTTTTATCTGTGGTGCTATTCATCAATCTCGATTGTTTTGGTGTGAGTTGGGGATAGCAGCCGATGTCCGTCTTCACTCCAGTATAATGAAACTAGATGGCACTCGACTTGTGGTGCTCCAAGTGCCAAAAAATACATTGAAAAACTTAGCAGCAATGTCTCTTTCCAGAAATCATGACCTGGTTACTCAAGATAATCCACAGACCTTGTTGTGAGCATTTTTTATATAGGTACAGAAGGTTAGCAGAAATATTCTGTAAGAAAGTGCTGACAAGTGTCATGGTGCAAATAAGTATGTCCAGTAAAGCTGGACAAGAGTAGAACAGTGAAAGTAATTTTGTAGGTTCTAAAAGCTACAAATGATCAATGCATCCTAATTATCCTTTTAAATGAATGAATGATCTTGTTGTTATTCAAAGGGAGATTCTTGACTTTCTAATGACACAAGCATATAGCCACATTTCTTGAATTATATCTCACTGCTGTAAAACAGAAGATGTTCAGTGACATGATTTGGGATCATTCTCTTTATCTGAAATAAGTAGTAGACCCACTCATAATGTAATTGTGGCCTAAAGTCTTTCTAAACCAGCAAGAAAAGAAACTAGTGAGGAACGGCGACAGTAGATGTTCTTTTGCCTCTGAGCTGTAAAATTGGACCCACAGAAAATGACTGTTTTATATCACCTTATGGGAATACCTGTGCCATTACTGTGCTGTGCTTAAATTATTTAGGTTTGGATATCAGAGAATTCCAGTTTCTACACTAAGTATCTTTTACACCCAAACTGGGTTCTCAGCTTTCTTCTCTGAAGGCTGCTGTAGGCTTTATGGTGTTGTTACTGTACAGTGGCACATTGTGTAGCAATTAAACAGTGTCGTAGCATTTACCTTATTCCATTTATATGATAATATGATAGACTTATTACATTTATACATGATGTAAAGTCCTAAGATATCTTGGCTTCAGTGCAATAAAATCATCAGGTAAAGCTGCAAAAAGAAAAGCTACCTTTAACAATTGGACACTAAACTTATTATTCTCAACATACTCCACATTAACTCACCCCCCTGTGCTTACCTTAAACATTTTACTTACTAAAATTCTATCTCTTAATTTTTTTTCTTCTTGCATGTCAGAAAATATGACCCTTTTTTTTTACAACCCACGATCATTCTACGTCAAATGGAGCCCATATTTGCTAAGTGTGATCATTTCTACTGTGGAGGTGTATGAATTACAGCCTCACTCTCTACCAAACCATACTTGCCAAATACATCATGAGAGGCTCATGCTTGTGACAGTGCAGGATGTAAACATTAATGACGTCCTCCTTGGCTTAGCTGTAATGACAACTAGCTCAGTGGTGATAGGTAAGCGATAGATGCACGCTTCCCACTGCATGGTTATATGGTTCCCGGGTTGCTGATACTCAGCATCTCACACCAATACAATCTAGACTGATAAATAGCATGTGAAGTGTACCTTTAAATCTCAGGTCTAGTAACTTAATACCCACATGGCTAGCAACAAGATGAATAATTAATTAAATTTAAAAAAACAACAGCTTGAAGTACAGATTTCCATCTCGGCAGGAATGACAAAAAGAAGAACAACAAACATTGTCCACACACTGGTTTTATACTCTAAAGGATGCACATGGCACACCGAGTCAATTTCTGCTGTTGAGGCTTGGTTGTGTGGGCGTAGGTGCTTGAGAAACAATTCTGATGCCTGCCAAGTTTGGATTTATGTAAGAGGCTGCCCAGCACAGGGTTAAAATACAGGATTAGATGTACGTTATCTAACTTAACTTTTCCGTGCTTGACATGAGTCAGCTCTTGAATTGCAGCTATAAAAAACAAACTCAGCTTGTGCACTCCTGCAGTGCCAAAAGTTGCAATTCTTTTTATTTGTGTCTATTTCTGTGTTTGTGTGTGTGTTTGTGTGCATTTGACTTTGTACGCTGGTGTGCATGTGTTTGTGAGCTTGTCTGTTTTCATGTGTGTGCATTCGTGCACTTTTGTGTGTGTATGTATGTGTGTATGTGTGTGTTTACTGCATATTAATCGACAGGCCTGAAGACCATTGTGGGTGCTCTGATCCAGTCTGTGAAGAAGCTGTCGGATGTGATGATCCTGACCGTGTTCTGTCTCAGCGTCTTTGCTCTGATCGGACTGCAGCTCTTTATGGGGAACCTGCGGCAGAAGTGTGTGATCTGGCCAATCAACATGACTGAGCAGTATCTGGCAAATGGCAGCAGGGGCTTTGACTGGGGCGAATACATCATGAATAAAAGTGAGTGATTATCTTGACAGTGATTAAACTAGTTACACATGATTACATAAATGGGATTTAACAGGAAGTGTATGCATCTTGGTAATTATTTTCTCTTTGTGTTGTTTATTTTTTTGAGACATTTATTTTGATCTTACTGATATAAAAAATAACAGACAGTAGCAAATACTGACTGTTTTCTGTTTTCTTTATAGCTAATTTCTACATCCTCCCTGGTCAGCTTGATGCTCTACTATGTGGAAACAGTTCTGACTCGGGGTAAGACAGTGCTTCACTCACTAAATGTATGCCTCCATATTTATACCTTAATGTCTGGACACATCACCAGTACTTGGTTTTTAAAATGTTTATTTAAAAAAAAAAAAAACTAACATAGAGTATGATTTTTTTTTTTTTTTTTTTTTTAACTTTGAACAATGATGAAGGTATACCTGAGTGACCCTTCCTCTAGGGTGTCTTTATAATAGCATATAGAACAAAAACTCTTTATGAAATATAAAATGTTGTATTCTAGTTAAAAACAAATATAAACAAAAGAAGCAATTCTGTTTCTGAAATGCTTGACAAATTTCCTTTTTTATTTTAAATGTATTGAAAACTAACATCATAATTTCAGTTTTTTCATACACAGCAGGAATTACGGTCTTGCTAAAATGCACTCTTGAAAAAAATACTGTAACAAGGCTCATTTTCATCAAGCATGTTCATAAAGCCTGTGTTTTCTGCCACAAAGACAGGTCTAATGTCCGCAGCTAGCAGTGATTCTTTTTCCCTGTTTTGATCGGTTAGCTGCCTAAATGCTGCAAGGATAACGTTAGCATGTAACGTTTGGGTGCTGCTCCTTGTTGTGGTCTAGGCCCACCACTTGACACACCGCGATGATGTTGGCGTAAATGAGTTGACATGTTTGAAGTATTCCCACTGATGTAACCTACTGTCGTGTAGCAGGTGCAACATACCATTGTTTTGTTTCTTTACTACTCACTCGCCATCGTCCTCATAATTCACACCAAAACCAAAGTGGCTCCGGGCATCAGCCCTATAGATTACTGGAGGATCTTCTATTTAAGACATTACGGCCGTTACTAACCATATTGCAACAAGCCATCTTAGCGTGGTGCCCCTCCCAGTGTGTTTTGCTGGAGCAGAATGTTCTGTCATGTGGGCTGCCTTGTTAAGCGCAGTGGCACTGAGAATATTATATGAAACACAGTTTAAGCTGTGTATTTTATTTTCCAAATGTAATAGGATTAATTCAACGAATCGCTCAGTTTGTAATGTGTACCAAACCGAAAGCCTCGTAACGAATGGTTCAATACAAATATGTGTATTGTTACACCTCTAATCAACAGTGATGTTACCACAACCCTTCAAACATCTCTTTTGCTTGAAAGATCTTCAGGCCATATGGATATTTTTGTGAACCCCAAAAAAGCGTGCGTACATCAACAAACAACAAAAATAACAACAAAGCCTTTTTTGTGCCTGTTTTCATGGTCCTGTTGTATCTGGGGCTGCTAGTGATATCTGTATCTGTAATCCTAACTGTGTTGATGCTGAGGTAGCACGATAAAGTTTTTGTATGCTTGTGTGTTCCTTTAGGCGATGTCCAGAGGGTTTTACGTGTATGAAAGCCGGAAGGAACCCCAACTATGGTTACACCAGCTTTGACAGCTTCGGATGGGCTTTCCTCACCCTCTTTCGCCTTATGACCCAAGACTTCTGGGAAAAT
The DNA here is from genome assembly GCF_041903045.1 of Epinephelus lanceolatus. Lineage (NCBI taxonomy): Eukaryota > Metazoa > Chordata > Actinopteri > Perciformes > Serranidae > Epinephelus > Epinephelus lanceolatus. Next base: position 14,020,817 of record NC_135734.1, read on the forward strand.
CTCTACATGCTGGTAAAGTGGTGTTTTCTTAAATTCTTAGTGTCAAATTGACATATAAATATCCAGAGGAAGCAAAAAGCACGACTGCATTTTTTGTCACAGTATGACCTATAGATGAAGTCTTTGACCCTTCTTGCACCTGTTTTAGAGACCTATATTAAAGCCGCTCTAGTCCCTACCCAGAGAAGTAAAACACCCCCTAAGCAGTGCTAAGGATTTTGTCCCCACTTCATCATAAAAAATATATATACATCATCATCCTAATACCTGGATGAATCAGCAAAAGTGCCTCACAGCAGCTCTCCACATCAGTGCATTTGCCCTCCGAATAAAAAGGAAGGAAGGAAGGACAGCTGATCAGAAACACTGTGGCGAGGAGTGTGTGACCAGCCACTAAAATAATGTTTGTCTTTCACACAGGGAGAAAAGAATTTTGTTATTTGCATTTATAATGAAGCAACAAACAGCAGTGAATTCATTTTTGTTAAATGACCTTTAGAACAGTCATGTTCTCTGCCTAATGCATTTTTAAGAGACTGAACCAGTACTACATCTCTGCCTCTTTAGACCGCTCACTTTCTGCTGGGGACACATATACATGTGCAAAATATATAACATGTGCACAGGTATCTGTAATGTTAACCTGCACTACCATGACACTGCACTAACATTGCTTACCTCCTCCTCCAGACCTGCACCACTGCAGCCATAATAGATCCACTTCATTTGGCAAATAGGCCAGTCTGTGTGTGTGTGTGTGTGTGTATGTGTGTGTGTGTGTGTGTGTGTGGATTTAAAATTGGGAATTCCTGCACTCTAAGGCTTCTTTCCTGTCTGGAGGTTTTTCCTGGATAACTGACTATAGAGGCACCAGCAATGCTGACACATCACACATATATATACAGTACCTCTGACAGAATAGGAAAGTACTGCAGAAAAAAACTAAGTAACATAAAACAGCTGTTTTAGTAAGATACATTTCAATTACATGTTATCAATACAACAATAGTATGCCCTATTTTCCATGTTAAATCCCTCTAAATCTCATTGCTCTGTCTGTGTGTGTCTGTCAGACTCTGCGTGCTGCAGGGAAGACCTACATGATCTTCTTTGTGCTGGTCATCTTTGTGGGCTCCTTCTACCTGGTGAATCTCATCTTGGCTGTGGTGGCCATGGCTTATGAGGAGCAGAACCAGGCCACTATTGAGGAGGCGGAGCAGAAAGAGGCTGAATTTAAGGCCATGCTGGAGCAGCTCAAGAAGCAGCAGGAGGAAACACAGGTTTGTCTCATTCTCTCTCTCACATACATACACCTTTACCCATTTTTCATAGTTTAAGCTTATCATGTGTCCTTTATGATTTTCTCAGGCCGCTGCCATGGCGACATCTGCAGGCACGGTGTCAGAAGCTGCGTTAGAAGATGAAGGAGGAGGGCACTTGTCCCGCAGCTCCTCTGAGGTCTCCAAGCTAAGCTCCAAGAGTGCCAAGGAGCGCCGTAATCGAAAGAAGAAATGGCGTCAGAAAGAGCAGGAGAAAGAGAAAGGAGATAGCGAAAAGGTTGTTAAGTCGGAGTCAGATGATGGCAGCAAGAAAAGCACCATTCGTTTCCCAGGAAGCAGGCTGGGGAGGAAGACATCCATTATGAACCAGGTAAAGTTAGCTAGATATGTTACATAAAATGCAGGCTGCTGTTTGATTAGTATCTGTAAATACATCTACTGATGTTTCCAAACACATTATCAGTGATGTTACAGGAATTTTTGGATGTTTCAGGTCTTTCAGCTATACAACTTTCCCCACATGACTCAGCTGAAGTAGATTAGGCCTCAGATTATGTCCAGAAGGCATATAAGCTACATTCTGCCCATGGCTCTACTCTCTTGACACACAGCCATTTTGAGGCTCTTTCTGCTGCTTCGCTATTGCTGAAGGCTCTTCTTCACCTCGCTCTCTCAATAATTAGTTGGCTGTGAGGTCTGGCAAGAGATTGGGCTGTTAAACCCCTGCATCCAACATCAAAAGGCAGTCCTTGCACTCCCCAACTACCTTGCCCACACTTGCTGACCAGTTCCTCACACTTTGCGAGTTTCCTCTCGAAGGCCTCGCCCAAGCGATCTTTCCAAGGGACTGTCCTCTTCAGTGAAATGATTTGTTTGATTGGTCAGACAAAGAACATATCAGAGTGGTCACAGTGTGCTGGCAGAACTTTGTCTGCCTCTCCAGGTGTATGAACAACTTCCAGTCCAGGCCAGGATTTCAGTGGAATTTCTTAGCAGATGTTGGGTGTTCTCTGGCTCTGATGAGGGCTTCGGCAATGATCTTCAAGACATGGTCTCGATGGTCATTATACCAACGATATCATCCTTCTGCCAGTGCTTTGGAGCACCAGCCAAACATGCCTTCCAGGGTCCCCCTTACCATGCACAGCTGTCATGCTGGTGACTCTGCTTTGCCTTGTGTGTGGATGTTTGACTGATTTGGAATCACATCATACACTGCCTGGGCAAAAAAACTTGATCTGGTGGAGGTCAGCCTTCCACAGCTTAGGCCAGGTCACCTTTCTCCCCTGTTGTTTCATTGCCACCACCCTGCAGGTTCTCCCCTTCTGCCCCTGGATTTGGTGATGCTTCCCTATTGTTTCCACATGAGGCTGGGAAGGACCCAAATCTGGCTCTTCTTTGGATAACCACTCATACCAGCCTTGCTGGTCTTACTGGACCACCTCCTCTGGTTGCCACATTCTTCCAGTCTTCATCTCAGTGCCTGCTTTTGCCACCTTGGGGTTCTGTTGAGTTCTTGTTCTGCAGCAGTTCTCTGGCCTTTGATTTTCTCCTTCTGAAATTTGTGTGGTAGCTGCTGATTGATGCTGTGCCTCTAGTGTGATGCTGCTCAGACTCCAAGGAAGCTCTCCAAGGCTTCAGTGGTTGAGTCTGGCACCTTTCACACCAGGAATGGCCACAGTATTGTAGACAGAATTTCATGTTAGTACAACCATGCCTCGACCAATCCATTGATTTCAGCTAGTCCTTGAGTTCACTGCAGGTTGATTGGACAGATGTCAAACTCTGTGCCAATGCTTTTCACTGGCCTCTCTGTAATGGTTCAATAATGGTATCTGTGATGGTGAAGGCCATCAACCTTGTTCTTCTTCAGAGATCTGAACTTGGCTTGTTTGAATCTCATCTGGGTACTACCTTATTTTCTTGAATCCCTGTAGAATCCATCGACACCCTAGCATGGGATGTTTGCTGACTGTCAGGTCCTCTGTAAGAGCCCCCGGTGATCAGCAATGGCCAGATTTGGTCTTGGACCTTCCACGTCCTTGCTTTGCTGACTTTGCTATTATGTTCATTGCCAGAGAAAACAAGATAACGGAGAAATGCATTGTATTCCTTCTGCTACTGCCAGTAACTTCATTCTTGTTTGGTGGATCTTCAAATATTGTTGGGCATCACTTGTCCATCTGACTATTTCTCATTCTCACGTCTCAGGCTCCCCTTGAGGTATGTTTCAATGAGATTCTCTGTAGCTTGGTTTTGGTCTCCTCCTCGCAGTGGACACAGATTAAGTTGCCTATCCGTTCTATCCTGGGTACAGTCATCAACCAGTATTTCCTGGTCACTGCTGAATGGTCAGCTTTCCTTTGTACAAAAAAACCTTGACTGCTTCTGCACACATATTGTCAGTGACATTCCTGGAATCAGCAGATGTTTGGGTCTTCTATCATCATCCACCCCCTTCCATTTGATCAGGCCTCAACTTGTGTGTAGATGGCAGGTTAGCTATGTCCTCCCCTTGACTCTCCTCTTTTAAGCTGCAGCCATCTTGAGGCTTGAGGCTTTCTGCCACTTCAGTGGTGTTGTGGATGGCTGTTCTCCTCCTCTCCCACTTAATGCCCAGCGTTTTATACACTCTAGCCAGAGACTGGGCTGCACCTTGCTCTCCAACTACCTTGCCTACACTCACTGACCAGTCCCTCATCCTACGCAAGTTTATTCTAAAACACTTGTTTTACAGCTTCAGTCTAGTGAATGATTTTAATAGGTTTTGTATGCGGCCAGTCCCAATGTCATCATTATGCCTCCGTACCGACAACAGCCATGTCTGAAAGCATTCTGTTTGCGAGTTGTCTGTACATACGCCCCATGTGAACACCATATCTCAAAAATGCCTTGAGGGAATTATCTCCAACTGGGCACAAACATCTACAGTACTTGGACTCAAAGGTGAACTGACTTGATTTTGGCAGTCAAAAGTCATGGTCACTGTGACCTCACAAAACATGTTTTTGGCCATAACATAAGAATTCATACACTAATTATGACAAAATTTCACACTAATCTCTGATTTGATAAAATAACAAAGTGATGGCATTCATATCCAAAAGGTCAAAGGTCAACTGCGACATCGTAATGTTCTGCAAAAAATACTCTGCTTGCCATTATTCAATGTCATAACTCAGGAACAGAAGGAGAGACATTTGGTTGGATACTAAATTGGTGACACTAATCTAGGGTGTCCATGTTGAAACTGTGGTGATTGTATAGATCCTCTGTACTGCCAGGTTGAAGATGTGTGTAAAGCATCCATGTTTTATGATTTGTAGCTTCTTGCAGCAACATCCATATTTGAAGCTATGTCTACTGTAATTCCCAAGCTATTAAGGATTCTGGACAGACATGGATGTAAAACTGCAATGTGGCTGGTTGGTGGAGACATACAACCACAAGGCAGTAATTCTGTTTTGTTTTTTTTGCCAAACTTTGAAGACAAATTGTGTGATAAAAACAGCTTTCACTGAAATAAATGCTCTCTGCAGAACCAAATAAGACAAGCTTTTAAACAAAACAAAACTGCAGTGTAGTATACCTCAGAGAATAGAACAAAACAACTGGCTATGTTCCAGATCAAAACATCCCAAATCATGCATTACGCTGCAATGGAGTACTGTTCTTTATGAGTTAACAGTATTCTAGAATACACAGATTAAATGGGGATAAAATAGTCTCAATTGTTTTTCTTATAAATCACATCAAGTTTATTGGTTAAATTATGTGATGGTCCCACAAAGATAATGACTGGCTTCTTGTGGTCTTCTTTAAAGAACAAAGACAAAAAAGCATTTTGGATAAGGAAAAGACAATACATTTATGAAAGCATCTTAACAAAGACTGTATTCGACTCAGAATCGGAGCAGCCGAATCAGATTTGGAGGTTCAATATGAATATTTGACTATTTGTTACTGTTTTTCCATAAAGAATTTGAGAGTTTAAATGGGCCTCAGCGGGATGTTCAGTGTGACAGTGACGTTCACTGAATATAGTAAACAAATTAATTGTGCTAATGATGTGTCAGAAATGCAGCAACATTTTTTGCTGACACTTGATATCAAACAAAAGCCAGAGACTTTGTCATATGAAGTTGCTGTGAGCTGTAAATTCCCCACTTCTAGGCAGAAGGCAGAGGATAGAGTTATTTCTGTTGTCTTACAGGGCAAAGCCTCTCCTTCCCTGGGCAGCTACCTGCATGTCAGCAGCTGTCTCTCCCAGAGAGCAGTGTGAAAGTGAGGAGCGCTCACTCTGCAGTAAAATCTGGGGACCAAAATGTCCCCAGGAGTACGCTGCACACTGACTGCTTGACTTGAAGCAATCTCAGTTGACAGATTATTTGACTATCCGACATTCAAGGAGCAGACTTAATCTTAAGTATAATTTTGTATGATATCATTACCATCTTACAGTATATCCTCTTTAGATCTTCTGTCCTCATATGAAGACATCACATTTTGGTTTTTACCTTACTTCATTTTAAATTGTACTTAATTCTACTCAACTCAGACCTGTTGTCCTCGTTCGTGGACACTATTTTCTGCCATCTAGTGGTAGTAAGAGCACAATGCACAAGATGGCAGCCATCTTGACCAAGTCAGACCGCAGTCAATCCTGACAAATTTTTTTAGTGTTTTTTTTTTTAATGTGCCTTTATCTGACATACTTTCCCATTTGCTTGAGATTACTAATTTAGCTCTCTCATTGTTCTTTGTTTTTTTTTCTTGTTACCTCACTTGCCCTCTCCACCTTGTCTCGCCCTTTTATTGACACATAGACTAACTCCTGCTGCTTTTTAATAACTCCTCAACTCTCCCCTATGCATCTTTCTCTCCCTCCTCAGTCACTACTCAGCATCCCAGGCTCTCCCTACATGTCGCGCCACAACAGCCGCAGCAGCATCTTCAGCTTCAAAGGCCGTTCCAAGGACATGGGTTCTGAAAACGAGTTTGCAGACGACGAGCACAGCACGGTAGAGGAGAGCGAAGACCGCCGAGGCTCCCTGTTTATCCCTTACCGCCGCAACAGCTACAGTGGCTACAGCCAGGGCTCATCACGCATCCACCCGCTGGCACCGCACTCTGGAGGGAAGAGGAACAGCACAGTGGACTGCAATGGCGTGGTTTCTCTCATCGGCCCTGGGCCCGGCAGACGGCTTCTGCCTGAGGTGAAAATAGATAAGGCAGCCACTGATGACAGCGTAAGGACGTCCATGGGACACCAATACAGTTTAGGCATGATGATGGTGGCCCCAGTCTCTGCAGCTTCACAACCTCTTCCCCTTGGCTCTTGATCCTCTGTTCCCTAAACTCAGTAGATCCCTTTCCCCTCCAAATATCTAGATTCTGTCTTATGATTTCATCTCACACTGACACTTCCACTTCCACCCTGACCTAATGCTCTTTTTCCGCTGCTCCTTTTTTAACAGCTGTAGAAGGCACTAACCAGCTGAAACAGTATCCCTGAACCCACATCATTTCATTGATTAATATCTAACAATAATGCAATACAATATCCCCCCCTTAGTTCCCCCTACAATTCTATCACCCATGTTACGCATATACAGTCATTGTCATTCATAAAAAGCGAGACTATGAAAACACTGTGAAGGACAAAAACAACTACTTCTACTTTTATAATTTTAAGGGGCATTCCACATCCAGGCCCACACTGTTTTTATCTACCCCTCTATTTCTTTCTGTCTCTCTCTGCTTCTCTCTCTTTCCTTCTCATCCTCATTCCTCTGCTCCTGAGCCTCTGGATGATGCAAGAACAAATCTGAAACTTTATTCTTTAACAATATTTCTCCTCATTCTAGCTAGCATGATAGACCCCCACCCCTCTTTTATTCTCAACCAATTGGCCTGCTTTTACCTTTTTACCTCTCTTAAAATGTAGCATGGTGTATTAGCAAAGTCTTGAATTCCCCTCTGTACTTGACACGCATGTCATTGCATGCAGTTTAATGTTGCTTACTTCAGGGTTGTAGCTATGTGCACAGTAATCCATGAAGGTTTTAGAAGCTGTACCGTAAATTCTCAAATAACAGCCAGTACTTAAGTAATGGTCGCTTACTAAAATTTAACAAATACAAAACAGAGGAAATTAGAAAGTCCCATCTCAAATAAGAGTTTGTTTCAGTGAAGTCCTAGTTCACTCCAAGCTTGTGGCAATGATTTGAGAATTAACAGTATGAATTTGAAGTGTGTTGTATGATATCATCCAGGTAATTTGAGGCAATCATATATAATGATGTGATGTGAAAAACTGCATTCATCATGTTCTTCTGAGCAGACCTATGGCGTCAGTCATCAGTCATGCAGTGTTTCATGTGAGTACAATATCTGACTTACACTGTGTCTTTCTCTGAGTACAGACTACTGACGTGGAGATTAAAAAGAAGCACTCCGGCTCTCTCATGGTATCTGTGGATCAGCTCAACTCCTCCTTTAAAGGAAAGGACCGTGCCAACAGTCAGATGAGCGTAGTCACCAACACACTCTTAGAGGGTACAAACAGTGCACACACTTCCTTTTGCCTTTTTTAAATTTTGTACCAAAATATGACGCATATTATTCAAATGAAAACACCCACTGAGCGATGCATTTACGCCTGTAGTTAAATATGTGTTCTTATTATATATATGCATTCTCTCTGCATTAGATCTGGATATGGAAATTGAGAGTTGAACGGCGGTGTGATGTCTGCAGACTGTCAGCTGTCTAACGCAATTTGTGGGAAGATACTTACTAATAATAATTTGCAAGTTGTATAAGTTGCATTTAATGTTCACCTGACTGAGATTTGATCACAGTTCAAGCCAACGGTGGTCTAGGTGTTGCATTAGATAACTGTTTGCAGTTACACCTCAAACTGGCATTTTATTTACGCAGACTATGCATCCAGATTAACCGGAAAACTTCTAGTAGCCACAGTTACCTACAGTAGATGTCACACTTCCAGTTTGGAGAAGCAGGCAGGAGTACTGACACTGAAGCTAAGCAATAAGCTGCTGTGGAGGGGGGCAGCAGCAAAATGTATTTAAGCCACCCAAAAAAAAGTCCCACCTAAAAAGAAAACATAATTTTAGGTGTACGCTATATTTCGAATATTTTCACCGCTTTACCGTATTGTCAGACAGCAGTTTTGTACGGGGGACTGAGGCTGTTATATCACTCTCTACAAAACCAGACTCCACTGAGATAACAGCAGTTTAACATTGCTGAACACGGGAGCTGCTGGTCTACCACTGCCTCAATCCGTTAGTTTATTTGTGTTACTGTGTGACTTAGGGTATTAAGGGAGTTGTTCACCAAATTTACCAAAGTGACACGGTAACATGCGAAGCAGTAGTAGACCAACAGCTCCCATGTTCAGTGATCTAAAATGACTGTTTTTCGTCAGTGGCTTTGATGAGAGCACAGAAGGAAAACTGCAGCCTATAACAGTTTCCCTGTCAGTAAAGGCTGTCTGCATCAATTTAAAGTGGTGAAAATACTTTCAATATAGCATATACTTAAACTATTTTAGTTTTTAAGTAGGTTTTGTTTTTCTCACCCTTTTTTGTTTCTTCTTCACCTCTTCCCGCAGAGTTGGAGGAGTCTCAGAGGAAGTGTCCTCCCTGTTGGTATAAGTTTGCCAATATCTTCCTCATCTGGGAGTGCTTTCCCATGTGGCTGAAGATCAAGCACATAGTCTACTTGATCGTCATGGACCCATTTGTTGACCTGGCCATCACCATCTGTATTGTCCTCAACACCCTCTTCATGGCCATGGAGCACTACCCCATGACTCCACATTTTGAGGAGGTCCTGTCTGTTGGCAACCTGGTGAGAAACTGCAGTTCTTCTTCTGTCCTGTCGTGTACCGCTGCCATTTGTCTCTGTAACTTTTTCATGCCTGCATGAACCTCATCATCTCTCTCAGGAGTTACAGAAGCATTGCAGGTTCAGTTTGCCCTAACTACATAACCTCAAACCAATACATCAATGCATCATTTGGTATGTGCACTTAAGAATACACAAACGCATAGTGTATATAGGACTCTGATGGGGTCTCATTAAAGATTTAGTTCCATTTTAATGTAGCCAGCCAGCCTGCTCCCCAAACTCTCATCACCCCCACTCAGGTCACTCTCCTGCTTCCGTTGCATCCTGCTTACCTCAACTCTACTTGACTTTAACTCTCTCTCTCTCTCTCTCTCTCTCTCTCTCTCACACACACACACACACACACACACACACACACACACACTAGCAGTCATTTAGTAAGGCTTGCTACTGATCTGTCCAGGACTGGTTTGGCAGAGTACATATTAACCAAATGTACAGCAGACATTTTGATTTGTGCTCTGCCCTTGCTGTCCGATATCACTGTAGCACAGCTGTCTGAGGGCAGCAGTATTGGCACAGTGTCAGTACTAAGACAGGAAATGAGGTCATAGAGATTGGCATGCTGTCAGGACTGAAACAGGAACTGAAGTCAGAGGAACCAGCGTGATGGATGGTGCAGTATGAATCATTCTCATTCTCTGCAGCACTGATTGGGCACATGATTAGCTGTTGGGTGGACAATATTTAACAGGCTAAAACACTACAGCTCCACACAAGTTCTGCCGGAGCTCGGCGCCACTGCTCTGTGACCTTGCTCTGTCAGAAGAGTCCTCATTCTAAGCAAATCCCAATCCATTTTTAATCAGCACTACATCAAATAAAATGCAATGTAAGCAAGCCAGCTTTTTCATTCTGCACTCAATTTTCCCTTTAGACTTCGAGAATGAGGAAAGGAATTGAAATTTTGCTGTTTTTTATGTTTGCTATTAGTATCATTATGGCTTTGTTTGATATTTTTACCAGTTACCTGAAAAGATTTAATCGTTTTTGTCAAATTTTAAAGTCAGATTTTACATAGCCACAGTCTAAAGAAACAAAACTGCAATAATTTGTGCTAATGTCATGTCGCACTAGTAGGTGTGGCTAAATGTCTAACAAGTAACGCAATCATAAATCCCATTGGCTTAACCCTTTAGATTCATTGCGAACTGTATACATCCTCCCTTATCCTCCTGTTTCAACATGTAATACATAACAAAATTTCATGGCATCTACTTACACTTAACTGAAAATGTAAATTAGTACTGTATTTATGGAGTTATTGTGATGTGCATCCTGTTTGTTTGTGTTTTTTAAAGAAGAAAAAATGATCAACTTTACATGATAGTCTGTGTGGGTCCACAGGTCTTCACAGGCATATTTGCAGGGGAAATGTTTGCCAAGCTGATCGCCATGGATCCCTACTACTACTTCCAAGAAGGCTGGAACTGCTTTGATGGCTTCATCGTGACTCTGAGTTTAGTTGAGCTGGGACTGGCTGATGTGGAAGGTCTGTCAGTGCTCAGGTCATTCCGATTGGTAAGTGGAAGAGAGTAGAGACGGGGATGAAAGCATTTGTTGAACTTCTTCTGGCCCTCATGTGCAGGCTGAAAAGTTTGAGTAAAAACAAAAAAAAATCTGTGTCAAAGTGTCACACTTTGCATAATGCTGATTTCTCTTTATCATCAACAATTTTCTCTCTTTAAAGCTCCAAATTATGGCTGAGTTTAAGCCATGAAAGAGCTTCTATAGCTTGAAAACAATCATTTTTTGTAGGGATGAACCAGTTTATCAGATGAACATCAGTATTAGCTGATATTTGCCTTATTGACTGCCATTGTAGTATTGTCAAATAAGACGACATTCACCAATGGCAGTGGCCAGTGTTTTTCTGTTGTGTCACATCAGTTTTGCGCAGGCTAAAAAACAGGGCTCGATACTAACATCATCCTGTTGTCCCAAGACAACAGAAAATGTGTTTGGGAGGAAAAGAGATCTCCTCTGAGACGCTGTCTGGATGAAAGGACGCCGTAAACTCACTGTCAACACATCAGGGGATGCACCCTGTTTTTTTCTTGATAATGTTATATTGTGAACAACAAAACAACATGGTGAAATGGGCAGGAGCAGAGCTACCTAACAGTAGCTGTCAGCTGTTAGCAGTCAGTGGCTAGAACTTACAGCTAACAGAGGTTACACTGAGTTGCATTATGATGCGTTTAAGCTCTGTTTGGTAAATATGAGTATCAGGCAAAGGTAGATTGTAACTTTATCCTTATGTGTTCAGACGTAATCTTGTAAAATTTATAGGGATGCACCAGCTGTGAAGTTCTGGGCTAATACCAATGTTTGAAATAGAAATTTTGTCAATACCCAATACCTTCATTTAAGAAAATAACTGTTTTAAAGTAACTAACTTTGAATGAGCACAAATCCTATTACACACGTTTATGAATTAACCTTTAAAATAACCCCTTTTCACATGAAAACATTGAAAGAAAATAACAGCTTTAAAAGCCTTTTTACTACATATATTATACCATAATTCCTTCTCTAATATCTGTTTTATATTACTTTGAAAACATCAACAAATTTGTCCTTCAGACAGCTTATTTATTCAAGTTTCTCACCAAAAATTACATGTTTTAAGATCACATATGAACGCATCATGACAGTGTTATAATTTACATTTGTGCAGTACTCATTTTTTAATAGAGCTTTCACACATCATAATATAACTCAATGCAACCTCTCTGAGCTGCTAGTTCCAGCCACCTGCTGCTAACAGCTAACGTTAACTAGCTCTCACCCTGCTGATGTCAGCACAAATTTGTTGTTCACAATGCAGCATTATCAGGGAAACAACAGGATATGTCACCTGATGTGTCGATAGTGAGTTTACTGCTGTCCCTTTGTCGCAATGACATTCTGGAAAAGATCTCACACTTTCTATTGTCCCTTTGACAACAGGACGCTGCTACTCTCAAGCCCTGTTTTTGACACAACAGAAAAACATCAGCCACTGCCATCAGTGTATATCTTCTTATTTGCCGAGAGGCTGGTGGCAGTCAATAAGGCAAATGTCAGCCAATACCAGTGTGCAGCTGATTACATGATATATCCATAAAAATGTAGTTTTTGGCAAGAAACTTGAATAAATCTAGCTGTTTGAAGGAGAAATTTGTTGATGTCTTTACAGCAATACAAAACGGATATTACAGGGAGACATGTGATATATATATAGTAAAAAGGCTTTTGAAAATGTTTCTTTGTTTGTTTTGTTTTTCATGTAAAAGAAGGTTATGTTTCATAAATTTGTATGACTGAATTTGGGCTCATTCCTAGATAGCGTAATGAAGGGCTGAATGACTTTAAAACAGTTTAGTTCTTTTTTTTATATAATGAAGAGTTCTTCTTAGCACAGAAGGGGGAATAGATAACAACAATAACAAAGTAAAAAAAGACAACAACAACAAAAAAATATTGGTATTGGCCCACAATCAGTGCATTCCTCTTATATTGTGTAAAACTGTAAACACTGTTAATGTAGATATCTTGTGTGTGTCCTGGATCAAATGATACACGTGTTGACAGTTAGTACATTTGCTTCTCATGACTTTTCAAAGTGAAATTAATAAACACAAGTCAATTCATATCAAACCACTTTTTGATCATGGTCTTAATATGAATAACTGTGGAATAACCCTGTGTCCTGTTTCTCTCGTAGTTAAGAGTGTTCAAACTAGCCAAATCGTGGCCCACCCTCAACATGCTGATCAAGATCATCGGTAACTCAGTGGGAGCTCTGGGTAATCTGACCCTGGTGCTGGCCATCATCGTTTTCATCTTTGCCGTGGTGGGCATGCAGCTGTTTGGAAAAAGCTACAAGGACTGTGTGTGTAAGATCGCCCAGTCCTGTGAACTCCCCCGCTGGCACATGAATGACTTCTTCCACTCCTTCCTCATTGTGTTCAGAGTGTTGTGTGGGGAGTGGATTGAGACCATGTGGGACTGTATGGAGGTGGCAGGACAGACTATGTGTCTCACCGTTTTCATGATGGTCATGGTCATCGGAAACTTGGTGGTAAGAAATAAACAAAGATAACGTAGATGCTATTGGGTGATAGTTACCCAGATGTAAACCATCCATTTACTGTGAGTGCATGGGTTCCAGCATTTGTGGTGTTTGTTTCCAAGGTGCTGAACCTGTTCCTTGCCTTGCTGCTGAGCTCATTCAGTGCAGACAACCTTGCTGCCACGGATGACGATGGCGAGCCCAACAACCTCCAGCTTGCAGTCGCCCGTATTAAGAAAGGGATTGCCTGGTTCAAGGCTAACATGCGGCTCTTTATAGCAACAGTGCTCAAGAAGGTACCGAATAATTAAACGTCTTTATGCATGAGCAATTCTTGGTTGTTTAAGAATTTGAACTAGAGCTGGGTAATATATTGATATATTGATATTGATTTATTGAGATTTTGGATAATATAATACCGTATATGTTATTTTTTTCTTGGTTTTAAAGGCTGTAAAATGATGTAATTTTCTGAGCTTACGAGACTGTTTTAGCTGTTCTGTTATTTGTCCTTACCCAGTTAGTCATTATATCCACATAACTGATGATTATTTATCAAAAAGATAATTGTGTAAATATTTTGTGAAAGCACCAATAGTCAAATCTACAATACCGTCGCAACATCAATATCAAGTTATCTGATTAAATATATTGTGTAATTTGATTTTCTCTATATCGCCCAGCCCTAACTTGAACTATAACTGTTGTTATATGAATGTGTGTTTTAGAGAGTTTTACAATGGCATACTTGTTGTCTTACTGTCTGTTTCTTTCTCTCTGACAAGCAGCCTATAGAGGATGAACAGAAACCTCTGGATGAAATGTACGAGAAGAAACTCAACTGCATTGCAAACCACACAGTGGACATCAATCGGGAGCTGGACTATGCTAAAAATGGCAATGGCACCACCAGCGGCATTGGGAGCAGTGTGGGAAAGTATATGATTGATGAGGACTACATGTCCTTCATCCACAACCCCAACCTCACTGTCTGTGTTCCTATCGCTGTTGGTGAGTCGGACTTTGAAAACCTCAACACAGAAGACTTCAGCAGTGAATCGGACGTGGAGAACAGTAAAGATGTGAGTATGACGGACAAATGTTAGCAGAGAGATGGCAGCTGTGTTGCTCTTGCTTAAGAGTTTGATGATAATTTGGGTACATTTACATCATTGCTTGATGGAAGGAGATTATGTGCTGGTTTTACTTTGGATACTGTTTATTTGAGAGCTAAACCAGTTTAGAGATATACCATAGCTGTGATATTTCTTGTGTTTAAAGAAATACTTCACCCCCCCCCACCAATCACAATTTGTATATCACTTACTCACCCTATGTTACATTGAATTTGTGAAGAAAACATTGTATTTCTCACATGCCCCCACAGTGAATGAAGAATCCAAAAACAGTGAAAAAATTCTTGATGAATTTAAGTCATAGGGTTCCGTGCTGAATAACAGCAAAACTACAGCAAAATATCCGTTTACAAACTCTCACACAACTCGTTTAGTATAATCCAGGTCTTATTTATGCATTCATATGCTGAGTAGTTCCCAAACAGACAGCCCTTTCCAAGAGGGAACTAAACTAGAAATGAAACTTATCTATGCTCTCTTCAAAGCCACACTCCATTGACAAAAACAGAAGTTTTACCCCACTTAATGTAGGAGCAGCTGGTATACCACTGCCTTGACTGATAGTATGTGTTATTTTGTGACTACGGAGTGTTAAAAAAGTGGTTCATATTTACGAAAGTCACACAATAACACAAACAAATTTATCGAGGCAGTGGTAGACCATCATCTCATGTGTTCAGCGAGGTTAAATTACTGGGGTTTTTTTTTCAATAGAGCTTTGAAGAGAGCATAGATAAATTTCACTTTCAGTTCAGTTTTAAATTCTATGGCTTTAATGACAAATGCACGTGTCTAGGCAGTACTGAGCACACGACTGGGTAAATGAAACCTGGATTATACTGCACGAGTTGTGCGAGTGAGTTTGTAAACAGATGTTTTTCTATAGTTTTGCTGTTGTAAAACATGGAAGCCTAACTGAATGGTTTTTGGATTCTTCGTTCACTGGGGAGGCAAGCAAGAAAAGCTTATTTACAAGTTTAAGATTTTAGCTTCTATATTCAGCTTTTAACATGATCTAAACAAATGCCTCAGTACAGTTATGTTTACCAAAATAGTGACTTAATTATGCAATATACGGTGATGTAATCAGTCGGAGTGCACATGTGTAAATGTGTGTGTTTGTTTGGCTTTGATCCCACGTTGCATCTTTTGATCCATTAAGCAGAGCTGGTCTGAGCTGCCACACTGAAGACATTTAGTTTACTTGACATTTCAGAACATCCATTTAGACATGAGAGCTGTAACACTGAGCCTGAGTGCTGACCCTGCAGACATATAGAGGCAGTCCTGAAGAGACGACAGACAGACAAACATAGTGTCTACTGTGTAATATGAATGTGGGAGAAGGGTGAGACAGACCCAAAGCTCGTAGAGAAGTCTGATGCATGGGTCACCTTGACCTGGTTTGTAGTAGGAAGAAAGGAGATAATGCAGCAGTAGCATCACTACTGTACCTGCACCAGGTTCATATTCCACTGGGCTCCCTCAACCAACCACGCAACACTCTTCCCTGCACCACAGCCAGCCATGGGGTACACTGCAGGGAGTAGACACAGACAGAGCAGCCAATCAGAAAAGCAGGGATCCATCTGGCTGTTTGGTAGAGAGAAAGAGAACAGAGAAGCAGCAGAAGAGAGTGCGAATGCGGTCCTTTGCTGACGACTTAAGATTATAAAGTGCAGTATCATTCTCTAGTGAATTGAATTGGCTGAGAGTCTGCATGTGTGCAAGTGTGTGTATTCTTTTTTGCAATAAGGCTGCTGCTATGCTGGTGTTTCACTAGTTTGCCCTGCCTCACTATGACCTATTGTTAAGATATGACATGATTTACTGGTACAGTGAACCTCACTAAGCTGGGGTTTAATGCCTAAAAATGAGAGATTTCCAATTCCTCTTGAATATATTTTACAACTCTGAAATTCATATTCAGAACACTTCTTATTCTAACACATCAGTAACACAGAAATAGGCATCCAAAAAATATACTTGGTATGAAATTTATTAATTGTATTGTATGTAAGTATGTGTTTAATAATTCTTTCCTCACAAGTAAACGAATCCTTCATCACTGAAGAATCTATATTTATGCATGTGTAACAATGACCATCATTACCAGTACAATCAATCACTGGTCAAGTTTAATTACTTCCAGTTGAATCTATTAATAACTCTGCAGAATATGTGTTGGCAGAGATAGCTACACTACATGGCCACAACATGCATGTATACCTCCAGCAATAAATCATGTCATGCATATAAACCTGAAGGGGCATTATTGTAATGGCTGTGCTGGCAGTGTGCAGTATCCATACGCTCTGGCGTCTCACTGCTGAGGCTGTAATGTTCAGAGCTTGAAATGATCTCTTCGGTCCTCTGTTTGTCCTAGCTGGATGACACCAGCTCGTCTGAGGGCAGCACAATAGACATCAAGCCTGATGTGGAGGAGGTTGCAGTGGTGGAGGTAGTGGAGGAGTATGTTGACCCAGAAGCCTGCTGGACAGATGGTAGGTTGTTGTTTATTATCTGACATTGTGGTAAATAATAACAGCAAACAGATGGGAATTATTATTAACACTGAACATTGGAGGGATGGGCGATATAGGGGAAAATCCGTTTGATGTAAAATGATTGTGAGTTAAAACAGATATGGTTGTATATTACAATAAGTAAAATGGCTGAGGTAATATCAATATTAACGATATTGTAGGGTTGACTTTGCTTTCAGAAAATATTTACACAATGGCATTTCTAATAAATAATCGTCAGTAATGTGGATAAAATGACAAAGTGGGTAAAGGCAAATGATAGAACAGCTAGAGCAGTGTTAAGTTCAGGAAATTACATCACTTTGCTGTAATGCAGCCTTTAAAACCAGGAAAACGCAACAGTTACGATATTACAATATCCAAAATCTAAGATTATATCTAGTCTCATATCACAATAGTGATATAATATTGATATATTGCCCAACCCTAGTACACACTATAGTAATGGCACTGTGACACATTTTGCATTACGCCCTTGGTAGTATTACACATCCGTCTCCTCAGTGTACATCAGCAGCTGTGTTTTGTATTTGTCGTACAGAGTGTGTGGCCAAATACAAATGTTGTGACGTTCCCATCACGCACGGCTGGGGAAAGCACTGGTGGTTCCTGAGAAAGACCTGCTACCTCATTGTGGAACACAACTGGTTTGAAACCCTCATCATCTTCATGATCCTGCTCAGCAGTGGAGCCCTGGTAAGAGCACACATGTGCACGCACACACAAGTATGGGTGTCCCCAGTTTTGTATACACTCATAAACATCATAGTAATGCCTCTACGAGTGCCTGTAATTGTTTTATGAAGGACATATTAAAACAAAGTGTTTACAACATGATGATAAATGTAGGAGATAACATGTTAACAAAGAAAATTTACAGATTAAATAAAAAAAAGAATGTAGCATTCATTTAGAGCAAGTGAATCTCATAAGGATGGGCACGAGCAAGATCATCTCCTACTTTTTGTTTGCAACTGCCCTTGATATGATTGTTGCTAATGGACAGCAAAGTGCTGTAATGCACCAACCTTTCAACGGGCAGAATCCAGCTTAGGTTTGCAGCTTTCTGGAGGGGGGAGGCCTGTGGCCAAATCAAAACACTTATGTGCTGAAGAGTGGATACAGGCAATGGAGACTGGAAGAGCTGTGGGACTGATCAGTCTAGTTTGAGTTTGGAAATGTTTCTTTGTCAGATAGTTTTCCTCCTATGTGTAAAACAACTCTCTGAAAAGGTAAACAAAGCACATAAGTTGCAAAATCTAACAGAAGTAAAGACGTTTTAGAAAAATAAAAATCTAGGTCTGCTATTCCTCAGTGAAATTCAAAAACATGCTGTGTCAATAATAGTCAATCAGACATTAAAGAGGACATATTATGATAAATTTCTGGTTCATACTTGTATTTTGGGGTTTCTATTAGAACATGTTGTCATGCTTTCATGGTCCAAAAACAGCTTTATCTTTGTCATACTGGAACACCTGTATTCACCTTCTGTCTGAGCTGCTCCGAGAGCACCTGTCTCTTTAAGCTCACAACTTGAAAAAGCCCACTCTGGTCTGGTTGGTCAGCGTGTCTGGGTCTCAGTATCTTTGCACTGTCATTGCAGACAGGAAATGACTGTAATGGAGAATAGCAGCTCTTTCTACTGTAGAAAAAACAATAAAAGCTTCTAAACACAACCGAGCATGTTTCGGCAGGAATATGATCTGATGAGAAATTAACATCATCATCAACCTACACTACTTGTTTCACTGAAATTAGCATGTAGCTTTATGTAGCAGTGTACTTGCAGAGACAGGGAATGACCCTGTATTGTGGGGCTTTCTCTTGTTAAAAATCACAGATATAAGGTTCCAAACACAACCGGACACGTTCCAGCAGGAATATTACCCAACACTGGAGAGAAATAGCCAGCATCAGCAACCAAGATTACATGTTTGCCTAAAGTTAGCATGTAGCTACATGTAGCAGTGTACTTGCAGACAGGGAAGGACTGTGTATAGTCGCACTTTCTCCCATTAAAAATCACAGATATCAACTTCTAAATGCAACTAGGTATGTTCCAGCAGGACTATGATCTGAAACTGGGGAGATATGATTTTTTTTCAGCAGCCATGATTACGTTTCCCTGACATTACCATGTAGCTACATGTTGCAGTGTAGGCTACATAATGTACTCCAGTGGCGTGCCTGGCGCAGATGACCATATAGAGAAATCTGTCACAGTCTGACATTAGCTTGTAGCCAAAGTAGAAAAAACAATTGGAAACAGTATGAAAAGTATAATAGGTCCTCTTTTAACAAAATGTTGTAAAGTGTGGCTTACCTCACAGCTTACTCATTTGCAACAATAACATGTGCAATGTTTCAATACAATGACCATGTGATGATTCTCCACTGCTCTTCAGGCCTTTGAGGATGTGTACATTGAGCAGAGGAAGACAATCCGCATAATCCTGGAGTATGCTGATCGAGTGTTCACCTACATCTTCATCCTGGAGATGTTGCTAAAATGGGTGGCCTATGGCTTTGTCAAGTACTTCACTAATGCCTGGTGTTGGTTAGACTTCTTCATTGTGGATGTAAGTACATTTGCATACCATGTTGTTGAATACTAAAGTAATAGTGCACAACTGTGCAACTTTTGAGATTGCAACATCAAAGGAAGGTGTTGAATCTGAGAGACTGGCTCATTGGTTAACTGTTGAGCAGGACCGTATGTGACAGTTTTTAGGAGTCAGAACTGATGGTAGAAAGGTTAATTGTAGGTCAAACATGGATTTTTTTTTGTCTTTAATATGAACTAGACTACATAAAAAAAGCCTCTATGTTATATTGAGTAAAAAATTCATTTTTTTCAGCGCATTTTGTTAATTCGTGCACACATGAGATATTATTATAATTAATTAATAGATTTGTTTCATGCCAAGAGATCATGTCAAAGGTGACCAGTAAATTCTGCTCACCACTACATGCAGTTGGGCCCGCTAAAGGAGAAGTTATCTACTGACTCCAACAAATATCCATTTGTCACTCAGGTTTCAGCTTGTCACATTGAACTTTCTCCATATGATGACAGTATTCTTTTTAAATCTACAGGTTACACTAGGGCTGATCTGAATGCTTCAAAGCTTCAATCATTACTATGGTTATCAGCCTCCAAATCAGTATTTGAATGCTTCAATCTTTGTTTTGCTTTTTCGCCACAAAAATGCTTGGGGAAAATGAAGGGAGGTGGCAAGTGTCACACACGATGAGGCCAGTGTTCTCTACAGGTGAGATGAATTACGGGCGTTCATGTGCTGCTGCTAACTGTAATGAAGCACTTGATTTGCATCTAGTAATGAGGCCTGACCTGCAGCATTCCAAGTTATTAATAACCTACAGAAACATTGCTTGAAATAGTCCACCTTCCACTTTCTCTTCTGTTTCTTTATCACTGTCTCCGTCATACACACACACACACACACACACACACACACACACACACAAGTGGGCAGCGGTGCCAAGTCTATATGAATATGATTGATTACTTTTACCCTGCCCCTTCCCAGGTCGAAGCTTCAAATATTTGCAGGTAATTATCACTGAAGCTTCGAAGCTCCTAAAATGGTATTCGGGTCTGCCTAGGTTATGTAATAATAAACACTTATAGTATCCTTTTTATTACAAAAATTTAACTATATTTTGGGCTATCACCTATAGTATTAACCTACCTTGTCTAGTATTAGACTACCTAGAGCACATTGATAAGAATTTCTGTCTATATATTTCCAAACTGCAGAAATTGAGCAACTGGCTCAGGATTTCAAAAACGTTGTCTCTCCCCTGGTTAAACCTTGGAGATATACGCAGCTCTGATAAGCTAGTGTTTACTATTTTGAGTGCCTTTTGTGTCAATATTAGGCTGTAATGTTAGTTATGTAACAAAGTATTAATCGGTCACAGCTTTAGAGACAAACTTGATCTGTTTTCTTTGTAATATCCAGGCTTTGCTGCAGTGCCTTGTGGGCCACATTCACAGTCAACAAATGCTGCAACTTGAGATGTTACTGTTATAAATGGGAGGGCATTGGTATGGAGTCTGATGTAGAAACACCAGTGTTCACAGAAATTTAGACAGCAGAAGCAGGCATATAATGTGATATTACTGGTGCTCCATGTCAGTGTCACGGCCTACCATTACCAGGGTAGCACTTGAGATTTTGGGCCCCCTGACAGCAGCACAACAGCAACCCTGACACAGTAAATATCTATAAACCCTGGTATGTTTCAGAGCTTCTGTCTAGCTCTGGACTGCTGAGTCATTCAGTGTTCTCTCACTTGACAATTACTATGGCACACAATGTGGTTTGTCCTTTTATGTCGGTTGTGCGTGATGAGTTTCTCACTTGAATTTCTTCCTGTGTCTGTATTTGAAAAAGGGAAAACAAACATTACATGGTATGCTTAAAGGCCCCATGAAATGGAGTTCCTTAAAATGCAGCCAGACTGAACATGGTAAGCTAGGCGAATGGCAGGACATTGCATGTGTGAAGCACAACAAGATAACAGGTTGCAAGTTCTATTAAACAAACTGTGAGAAGGAAGGGGTAGAAAATCATGGTATGGTAACCAATCATGTGTGATGTTCATAAAATACAGCTTTTTATTTTGCTGCTGACTCACTTCAGATGCAGCTCCTCATCAGATTTGTGTCATTTCTACAACTAAATTGTAACAACTACAGTAGAAAGCTCTGAACTGCATTTGGATTGAGAGCACGATTGATCTTTCCACAAGCAGCTGATTGTGGGAGGTGTTAGTGGCGCCTGGCAGCCTCACTATGTTCCGTCTGGCTGTACCTTTAATGTGATGTATATCCTGTTGAAACAGGAAGTTGAGGTGGGACATAAAACAGTGCAAGATAATTGTTACCGCAAAGCCAAGGGGATGTCAGTTAAGAAGAGACAGCCAGCTGATGAGCAGGATTTCATGTTCATACCTGCAAGTGAGCTCACCCTGAAATATTCACAGCTTTCCAGAAAGTCACACTTTTCCGGGAACTTAAAGCTTCATTTTATGGTGTCTCTAAATGTCATGGTGTTTTCATAGACTGAAGAGGAATAGGACTATTAAGAAAAATATTGAAGTTTAGAGACTTATCTCAGACTTTTGGAAAACAAAAATCAATTGATGAAAAGAGTCATATGGTGTCTGTTGACTATACAGCATAGTCCACTGTTTTGTCTGCCTGCCATTTTGTAGTGTTGTCTAAATTCCCAAATGAAAATAACTCTGCCCTACTGTATAATGTTCTCAAGTTATACCACCATGCAAAAAGTAAAAAGTAGTGAATACGTGATGGTTACTTACCAATTTCTCCTGTATCTGCTATCATGCATCGTGCATGCCCTAAACAATGTCCAAATTATTTATGACATACAGTTTAAATGATTAGTGATGATAAGTTTTTATTACAGCAGACTTTTTCTCATAATTTGTTTTTTTTCCTCAAAATATTGAAATGAATCTGAGAACTTATATTTTTCTTGATGTCCTAATCCTCCTACATACATCTGATGATGTGTTCTGTGTTGTGCCTCGATCACCAATTTTTCACCGTCCTTGACTGTGACATCCTGACTGTGTCTGTCTGTGATTCAGTACTAGCATCCTTTATCACATGAAAAGGATGCACTAATTCATGTTGTGTTTGCTGTTGGTTTCTTGACCTTGTCTTTGGGTTTGTCCCAATACCCACACTTGCGGTATTTGGGAATAATCAGTTGCCTACTTGTGTGATGTGTTTCCAGTGACTCTGTCAGTGCCACAGTGCCCGTTAAGACCACAAGCGTGCGGAAGTTTATCAGAGCTTAATGGGACACACTTGAAGACATTCTGCAGCTTGCACAAATACAGGTCTCCGTCGAGTTTAGATGTTTTGTTGATTTAATTTCATTTCCCAATGATGAACATATAGGTAGGTTGATAGATCAACCATAGAGTATAACAAGTATTACAATTAAAAAAGCACATAAACCAAGTTTTAGCATGTAGGTCTTCTATATATAACTGAGTAATAACATATAATTTTAAAAGGTTTTTATCAGCATTTTTACATTTCTCAAATATATTCTCAAAAGGACTTTTGCAATGTAAATAATTCAGTATTATTTCTATCAGTCCAGTTATGAAGAAAAGATAGTTTATTGTAAGTGATAGGCGCTGATAAACTTCTTTGGAGTTTTTGCCATAATCGTGCAGTATTTGGACATGATTATTAATGTCAAATATGTCACAGACCTACTTCTTCATGTCTGCTGATTATTGTCTGTCCTCAAAAATCTTAAAGGGAAACTTCTGTGTTTTTCTACGAGGACCCTATTTTCCCATGTTTGTGTCTACGTGACTAGTGGAAACAATTATTTTTAAAACTGGCCCAGTATTGAGAGAGACAACTGCAGCCAGCAGCTGTGAAACTGGCTGCAATGTAAAAACTCTGGGCATTTGGCACCATCAATTTACGTCCAGTAAAGTGCTTGTTTCCTCCCGCTGACAGGCTTAGATTGTTATTTTAAGTGTCTGACAACATTATGAAAAGGAACCTATAGAGAAATAAAACATTATTCTTCACATTTCCTTCGATCCTGTCTGTCTGTTATTGTGACCAAGTCTTATTCAAGGAGAAATTTCATGCTGAAATCTCATGAGAGGTAACTTATTGCAGGAAGACAATGGTGGAAACATTAGTGAGAGTTGGTGAGAGGAGTGCCGGGAAGAGTTTGTTGTATTGGAGTACAAAAAGCCTAGCTAAGTGTTATCTAAAAGATTTTCTTTCTTTTTGTAATTCTCTTTTTATTGGTTTATAGAAGCAGTATAAAATGTTAACAAAATCCAGAACCAACTGAACATGAAGACCGTAAGCAGAAAAGGAGAAGATAAACATAACGTAAATAAAAACATAAAAATACAGTGGGGGGCTAAAAGTCACATCACAGGGTTTCTATTACTTATCAGACAAAGTCAGGTCTAATGTTTGATACATATACCAGCCATTTTGTCCTGTTCTCAATAAAAATGTCCTTCTGGGTTTTCAAACGGAAAGTCAATCTTTCCATCACATAGATAATATGAACCAAGTCAATCCATTCATCAACACTAGGCATATTTCTTTTCAGCCATTTCTTGGTTAAGGATTTCTTACCTGCCACCAATAGTATTCTCAGCAGATATTTATCCTTTTTTCTCCATTCGAATTCCTCCAGACTAATCAGGTACATCAGTTCAAAGGTTATTTTGGTCGAGAAAATGTTTCAAGAATGCCATGAATTTTAGTCCAAAAGGGAGCAACCAAAGGGCACCCCCAGAAGATATGGAAGTGATTTGCTGCTTTATTCCCACAAAATCGCCAACAGTCCATTTGGCTTGTTTTGCTGCTACCAGCTGCAGTGCCCTCTCAGTGCTGAACCAATTTCAAAATGTTGTCCCTATTGGTCACTTAGACACAAAAACATGGAAAAAAATAAGGTCTAGGTTGAAAAATACTCAAATTTCCCTTTAAAAGAACATTACTGCCAACAACTGGACTGGAATTGCACAGTAAACCATGGACCAAAGTGGAACTTTGGACCAAAGTAGAATTAGGAGCATTAAGTCCATCAAGTATGGGTTGGTGTTTTTCAAACAAAGGACACACTTGCCCACTACAGCAACAAGGGCTGAAAATGCTTGTTTTCCCTGAGGGACTACTGTAGAAATGACATTGGGTTGTTACAATTAAAAAGGGTTTATGCCATTGAGAACATGTGTGTAAATGTAATGAAAATCCAGCAGTCAGATTCTGTGATTGTGTTGCTGACTTTGTGGCCTGCTGGTGGCAGATCTTGATAGGGTCATGCTTTCAGGAGTGTGAATGTGGTCAGTAGATGTGACCACAACTGCCTGATGAAAGCCTTGGCATTTGAGAAGCACTACAGGAATGGTCTCAAAAAACATCTGGATTCAACCTAGCACTAGCAGGACGAAAATGTATTGTGCAAGTGTGTGTTGTCACTGTTTCATCAGTTGTAGTGTATACAGAAGATTAGATAATGAGCCACATCCTAGAGATTTAACACAGCCTACCCCGTTTGGTAGAAGCTGAAAGTGTCCACTGTTACAGCCCGGCTGAATATTCAAGACTTGGACAGAGCATACAGTAGGATGACAAATATAATGCAACGCAATGCAGAAACCATAGACTGTATATAAAGATGGACACCGCATCTTCACGCCCTCCCACTATACGAAAATGATCTTGCACTTTTGAAGCCAGAGTCTGCACCTTAGCATTCAGGAAGTGGAGCCGTGTTCTCGAGTTCAAACAGATACACCAGTCCAAAGCAGCGCCACTGACACCAGTTGACACACACAGCTGTCAATCCTGACATCACAATTAAAACCAAACGTATCCGAAAATTGAACACTGGAACATACATCTGCGTAATAAGTACCTAAAATAACAGAAACCATCTTTTGAAAAACATGTATTTGATGTGATTTTTTTTTTGATTGGCCCATGTCTCATCCTCTAACATGGAGAGGGCGGGGTTTGTGACCTATACCGCAGCCAACCACCAGGGGGGGAGCGAGATGTTTTGGCTTCACTTTTGTGCAGCTGACGTGCTCTATATTTAAATACAGTCAATATAGTGCTGCAGGGATAACATGTTTTTGTAGGTCGATAAGGAAGTATGCATCACCCCGGTTCCCTTGTCAAAAAGTCAAGAGGATTTTTTCAGTGGTTTTTGGATTACTGCAGAAAATAAGCTCTGTAGCAAACACAAGTTTATGATACTTACAAGTTTTGTTTAGCAAGATAGTCCTCGCAAATGAACACCACTTTTATGATTTTCAAAGCATAAATGCAATCACCAGAAATAAAAAGCTAATGTTAGGCTATAAACCAACTACGCTACAGTCACATGACTTCAACGTCACCACCACAACAAGGCTGTAAAGCTGTGTTTGGCACGATGACGTTCTGTAGTCTCATTTAACCAGTTGTAAGCTTCAAAATTTACAGTTGGGGTATTTACTGACATATTTTATGTCATAGAACAAAACTTGAAAGTCTCTTAACCTTGTGTTAATCACAGACCTTTTTTCAGGCATCTAACCAAAAATCCATTCAAAGAAAACATTGACTTTGAGACGAGGGAACCGGGACTGCAGAACTGCTAACTCATTTTTGGGTTTTAGGGCTCATTACTGCACCACTCTACAACCCTCCAATACATACTACTTTTGTGAATCTTATTTGTAGTTGCTGAGACTGCACAATAGAGGTTTTGGCAATTCCTCAGATTTCAGTCTATGGTCTTGTCATATTGGAATGCATTATATTATACAGTGATTCTGCTGATTTGTCCATCCATTGTATATATAAAGTAATAATGGCCAATGCATTTTGATCAAAATGTTTTATTCCCAAATGTCTGTATTGACCCAACAATTGTTACCAAAAGAACTGAAGAAAAAAACTACATTATATAATTAACTTTCTCTTCCGAAATAGAAATAAAGACAGCATCTTATTTCTACCCTTTATTGTTAGAAGTCAAATGTATAAATAAAGCTTGTGATGAGAGAGAAATGAGTCAAGTTTTCCAGGTCATGTGATGGGATCCAATGCTTGTCAAACCCCTGACTGATTCTCTAATAGAAAACCTCACATATGCAGAAATCTCAGTATGTTCTGAATTGGCTCGTGTGTTGTGCAGATAACTTCTCCTGACTTTCCATGCAAATCCCTACCCTAATATTGACCTGTCCTCTCTCTCACAGCAGGTGCCTCTAACTGTGTCTCTCTTTAAGTTAAGAGAGACATTGTGCAGCTGTCGAGAGGGACTGAGGGGGTCGGTGTTTGAGGGTCCAGGGTAAGGTTTGTGTGCTGTGTTGGGACTCGTACTTTCACAGGTTATCCTCTCTCTTCTAACCCTGAAAGTTGTCCTCAACCTTCTGCGTTTTCTCTCCCCCTCTTTAAGTAAGATGCTCTCTGGTGTGGAAACTGTACTGTTCTGTACTGTGTACTGTGTGTATATTATTGTGTCACATTGATTTAGTGTTTGTGAATACATCTCTCCTCTAATTTTTTCCCTTTGTTTGACTCTTTATCTTCTCTCCCTCTCACTGTGTCAACCACAAGTTTCTTTCCAGGTGTGCTTACTGTGCTGTTAAGCTGGTTATCACGCTAGACTGGCTTGCCAAACTAAACCAAACATAAGCAAACAAACACATAAAAAAGGAAAAAAGAGAATTTGGGTCATGTATTTATTGACCTTTGTCTATTGTAATAACCCCTGTTTGACCTTATGTTATATAGATACATATACTTACACATATGGAAACTATATATGTACTTATATATATCTGTATATAACCATTCAGCCATCCTTTCAGTATATTAAGGGCCCACCCTTCTCTCTATATCCCCTCTAACTATGTGGGTCCTCTCTTCCTTTGCCTCTGTCTTTCCCTCTCCTTCTGTCCCTATCTGTGTAGGTGTCTATAGTCAGCCTTATAGCTAATGCGTTGGGCTACTCCGATCTAGGCCCGATTAAATCACTCAGGACACTGAGGGCCTTGAGACCCCTCAGGGCCCTGTCACGTTTTGAAGGGATGAGGGTAAGACCTAAGATACCAGACAGCTGGTCCTTCTGCATGCCGATTAAATAAAAGCATCAACGCATGCTAGAGATGGCAATTTAGAAAAAATTTAAAAATGTCGCTAAAGGGAAATTTTTGTAGGTAAAAGCTTTTATCAGTGAGAAGCTTTTTTGCATGGATGCAGATCATCTCAGATGGTCATAATACATCTGATTTGATTTATCATATTTCATTTCATATATTATAAATTAAGTGCTATGTTAAGGCAATTTGCAGTCATTAAAATAACAACAAAAGACCTAAAAAAATCTCTCTTGTGCCTTATGAAACACATAACAATGGCAGGGATTTTGACCTGAATGATGCAAGACGTTATAATTATTCCTAAGCTCTGAAGTGATCAGTGCCGGCTGAGAGAACAACTAGAGGTTGGTATGAACCATCACACAGAAGCTGTTCAACTGAATCACAGCACTGGGTTAGTGTAAACTGAAGTCATGCAATCCAAGCAAACAAGCCAATTAAAGTGTTTCTGAGCTACAGAGCCCTCCAGTTGTCGTGTTATAGACAAACAAATTGATGTAGAAGGTTGTGCAGATGGTCAATTAATCTTTGTGTGCACATTTATTTTACAGTGCACACACTTGATTGAGCCTTGACCGTATGTACAGTTTCCACATCAATCATTTTGTAACCACGTGACCCCTGGTGGGCTCTGAACTGAAAAGAAAGACATATTGTCTTTCTACAGTGGCAATTGGGTTCCTCTGATCTTTATTTTAACGTGTGATGGCTTGGATCAGCATCTGGTTGTTGCTTGGCGGAAAAAAAAAGATAGAAATCTTGCCAGTGTCTAAGCTCAGCATCCACTGACTGTTGCTCTGCCTCAAGTGTCCTGTTATCTGATCTTATCACAGTTTGGCTTTGGCATTGTCACACTGGAAGATCAACAAACTTCTGGTTGCATATCCCCCCTCCCCTCGCCATCCTCGCTCACCACTCCTCAGTGAATGTCATCACCATGATTTTCATGATCTCCATTTTGCAGTAGTTTTAAGAACTGATCATGTGGATGCTTTGTCTCTATATTTTTAGGCAGAACTCTGAAATGAAACCTAGATACTTTTGATGTTTGATGTTTGCCTGTAAAGTTTTTGGTTTATTTGGCTTTCTGTTACCATGGCACCTCTGTGTTTGGAAATGCACATTCTTAAGGTGTCCTCCTACCTTAGCTTTATCTCCTCCAATATGCACACTCTGGTTTAGTGCAGAATAATTTCTACAAATCACATTTTTATGCTTAATTGGCAATATTTGTGACCCTGGAGCAGTTAGACACAGACACTGTTTGGGAATATTTGGCAATATGTGTTTTCTTTACATTTCGTTAGGGCTGGGGGATATAGAGAAAATCAAATATCACCATATTTTTGAACAAATAAATCTATATCGATATTGTGATATCGCAGTATTGTAGGGTTGAGTATTGGTGTTTCACAAAATATTTACACAATAAGATTTTTGATAAATACTGGATAAAATGACTGTGGGTAAAGGCAAATAATAGAACAGCTAGAATAAAATAATAACAACAAAATCTGGTAAGTTCAGAAAATTACATTACTGTAATGCAGCCTCTAAGGGGAAAAAAAACAACACTTAAAATATTACAGTATACAAAATTTGGGATGGTATTTAGTCTCATATCACAATATCGATATATCAGGATATAGCCCAGCCCTATGTTCAATGTAAAAGTGCATTATTAGTCACATTAGCCTTGCAGATCTAACTCAGCATGAGAGTTATTGTCTGCTACAGTTAGTTGTTGACATGATCGTGTACAATTATTCAGTACATCAATACAATCCTTGGTACAATATTTGGATATGTAGGTAAAGAATAATTGCATTTGCAAGGGATGTAACAATATCTGGTGGCACAATACATTGCGATACAAAAATGGGATTATATAGATGTGGAGCTGAAATGGATTGTAATGTAACCAGTTTAAAATGAAAACCAAAAGGGACATGTGCTCTCCATCTGCATCAGCACATTGTTAACTAAACTGTTTTTTAATTTTCCAGTTTTATTTTAAATAGCTGAAAATTTGGTTGTTAAAAAAAAAACGTATTCATATTTAGTCGATTTTATTATTTGACAAATTTAGCACCAAAATGACAATGAAAAAATGTTTTAAGACCAACTTATTGGGAGTAGGGATGAGCAGTTTAACCAATTTTCCTATTCAAGTACTTGCATAAAATTATTATAGAGTACTTGCAAAAAAAGTAACTTAAGAATAGTAATGTAACCTGGCCAACAACACTTAAGTGTGATTTGAAAAAAATCAGCAAACTTTCTGTTGCTGCCATTACACAGGTTAGACGCAGCACTGAAGGATTGTTTACAGAGATGCTCTCCTACCGGTCTGTTCACCATCTGCCCATCGGGGACAAGCTGACATCCGACACAGAGCTGCTTAACTGTTCCAACAAGCTCTCACCAATAGTGAAACAGCTTGACTCTGTCTTAAAACCCATTAGTAATCATTTGGGCATGAGCATTCGTTCGGATGTTAATATTCGTTCAAAGTATAGAGTAATAGCCACCCAACCTCCTACATGTGATCATGACTTTTATACTTTCTTTACTATTTAAAATGGGTAACATCTTATTTCATTGTAGAGCTGTGTGCAGCGTATTACTTCGCTCAGCATCTCCTTGCCCTGCAGTCGCTCTCTGTCTGTTTATCATGTGACTGCTGCAGCGGGAGTATGAGGCCTGCCCTAGGGAAAGTGGATGAGTGTTTGCACGCACGCACGCACGTGTGCGCATACACACACACAGTTAGCTAATGGTTATTAATGGGCTTAACAACAGAATCGAGCCATTCCAGTGTTGGTACAAGTTTGTTGGGACCGTTTAACATCTCTGTATCAGATGGTAGCTGCCGCTGGTGTGTTAGCTTGTGACCGGATAGACGATGAACTGGACTGCATCCTACCTACATAACAGCAGCAACAGAAAGTTTTTTTTATTATTTTCTATGTTAATGTTAATTGTTTATGGTTTAAAGCTTGGTTGTTTAATAAATGAATTTCAAATTTCACATCTTTTATTGGCCAATCTACATTACTAGTCTTAAAGTCTGTAGTGATCCAAGTGTCCTGAAGCCCCGACATAAAACGTTGTTTGTTTTTAGCCTCATTGTAGCCTGTAGCTCTAACTGCCTCCCTGTGCACCATGCTCACATGTGCGCACTTGTGCGAAATGGTGAGACATGGGCACCGCTTTTTATGTCGGGGCTTCAGGACACTTGGATCACTACGGACGAGCAGTATGGAGATATTTTGTGGTTTCAATTATGTGTTTTTGGACGTTTGAATCTGGGGCCCCGTAAGCATTTGGACAGTCACATTTTGTTTTTGTTTTTACAAATATCATAATGAGCACATCAAACCATGACTCTGAACTGTGTCATGCCAAATCATGAACTGACAGTATTGTTACACCCCTAGAATTTTATTGTGATGGTTTCATCTTGTGCCAAGAAATCAGATTACACACCTAAAGCCTGTAATGGAGGGAAAGAAAGTGCATTTCTTTGTATTTGTGTGTTGATGTGTATGTGTGAACATGCAGTTGGTGTGTGATAGCTAAGTTAAAGCATCTCTGTTTTCTTGCTGTTCTCTTCAGGTTGTGGTGAACGCCTTGGTGGGTGCCATTCCCTCCATCATGAATGTGCTGCTGGTGTGTCTCATCTTCTGGCTCATCTTCAGCATCATGGGTGTCAACCTGTTTGCTGGAAAGTATTACTACTGTTTCAATGAAACAGCTGAGGAGAACTTCCTCCCCGACGTAGTCAACAACAAAACGGAGTGTTTTGCACTCATTAATGCAAACGTGAGTGAAGTCAGATGGAAAAACGTCAAGATCAATTTTGATAATGTGGGTGCAGGATACCTGGCACTCTTGCAAGTGGTGAGAAACCTTTCGTGACACTTTTGACACTGACATTTGATTCTCTCCTGTGATATCAGGTATTTAACCTGTTTCCTCACAATGTGTCTGCCCACTTTACAGGCAACATTCAAGGGCTGGATGGACATTATGTATGCAGCAATAGATTCTAGAAGGGTACGCTTTGTGCAGTTTTAAAGTTGGACTTTCAGGTTGTTTAGTAGTGCAGTTTTGTACGAATTTTCTCTTTTGCCATGTTACAGGTGGAGGACCAGCCTGTCTATGAGGACAACTTGTACATGTACATCTACTTTGTCATCTTCATCATCTTTGGCTCGTTCTTCACCTTAAACCTCTTCATTGGTGTCATCATTGATAACTTCAACCAACAAAAGAAAAAGATAAGATTGATTTCCTCACTTTCACCTTTTGAGAATAAGCTGCTTTGTAGATTATTTGAAGAGATCGTTTTGGAAAAAATGCTTAATCGATTTCTAGATATTAGCCAGATGACAAGATCCAATACTGTTATCATCTCTGTTCATTAAATAGGAAGCCACTGCCAGCAACCAGGTAGCTGAGCTTAACATAACAACTGGAGGAGAGGGAAAATGTTAAATAAAAGAATACTAAACCCCCAAAGTGATCATTTGTATGTCAATTACTCACCCTATGTTAGGTTGCATGTTCATGAAGAAACCTTTTATTTTCTCACATGCCTCCACAACAAAGAATCTATAAACAGAGAAAATTCTCAATGAATTTAAGTAATAGGGGTTCACGTTTAACAAAAGCAACACTATAACATACATTTGTTTACAAACTCTCACACAATTCGTGCAGTATAATACCAATCTCATTTATCCATGTGTATGCTCAGTACTTCCCAAACACATGCATTTTTGCTAAAACCTTTCTGTTTAAAACACTAACACTAGGGCGCGTTACTTTTCAAAGCAGCTTCCTATGATGCACTCATTCACGCATATCTAGTGTCAGCCAAAAATGTTGTTGCACATTTCCAATCCATCATTAGCATAGTTAGTACACATTAGCTTCAAGGGCGACTTGCTTACTGTATTACACGTCGCTGTCACCCTGAACGTCCTGCCAAACCCAACTGTATTAGAAAAAAAGGAATGAATTGTCGTATATTTGTATTGAACAGCCAAATTGGATTTGACTGACATAATTCTGAGTCAGGTACAGCCCTAGTTTTGATATAGCTGCTGCTGTTGTTAAATGCACCTGCCTTTAACTTCACTTTATCAAGATTTGTCTCTGTTTTTGAGTTCATGTGAGAAAAGCAAAGTTTTCTTAAAGAATTTAAAGATACAGTCAGTAACTTTTCTGAAAATAACCTCTGTCATATTTGCTCAAAACTGTCAATATGTTTGAAAGAAGTACATGAGACAGAAAGTCTGTGAAAAAAAAATCCTGTCCCTTCAACTTTTCCTTCTGCGTGTAACGGCAATCAAGATTCTGTTACTGCCTTGCCTATTTTAGTGTACTGTTTAGCTGTAAAATGAGAACATTGGTCCAGCTGGTGAGCGATTCTTGGTACTCCCGATTAACCTTTATCTGCTACATACCACAGAATGAGTAATTGATTTACCAATTGTTATTGTGGGACTTAAGTACTCCTTTAATGAGTTTTAAGGGAGTTAGTGAAGGAGCTGGGCTATTTCCCTGTTTCTTATCTTTGTGCTAAGCTAAGCTACCTGGCTGCTGGTGATAGTGTCGCATTTACTGTACAGACATGAGAGTCGAGCACGAAAGCGTGTAAGCATATTCCCCCAGAAAGTCAAATTATTACTTTAAGCTCAGAATCCTAACATTGTAAACAAATATAAGAAACACCGTTTGTATTCCACTTATCACAGTTAAATGAAATGTGAAAGTGTATTTGGATTCATACAGAATAAAAGGTCTTAATCCTTGCATATTGTAACCAAATTGTTTTTGCCCCTTTACTTTGGAGGTCAGGATATCTTCATGACAGAAGAGCAAAAGAAATACTACAATGCCATGAAGAAACTAGGGTCAAAGAAGCCACAAAAACCAATCCCTAGGCCTACGGTAAATATTGCACTCTTCATCTTTACCGCCAAGCAGGTTTGTATTCGGAAACCTCTAAAGAGTAAGAAAATGACTCTAAATATCCCTCATTCTATTTCTTTCTTTTCTCCCCAGAACAACATTCAGGGCATGGTGTTTGACTTTGTGACGCAGCAGGTGTTCGACATCTCCATCATGATCCTCATCTGCCTCAACATGGTCACCATGATGGTAGAGACAGACGATCAAACAGAGGACACAGAGCTTGTGCTTTACTGGGTCAACTTCATCTTCATTGTGGTCTTCACTGGCGAGTTTTTATTGAAGCTCTTTGCGCTGCGTCACTACTACTTCACCAACGGCTGGAACATCTTTGATGTGGTTGTGGTCATCCTTTCAATTGTGGGCAAGTATTCAAAGGGGTTGTTTATGAATGGTAAAAGAGGTGTGAAGCTGTTTGATTGGAAATAGCTCAGATATTGCCCATATAAATGGGTTGTAGAAGCACGGCACACACACACACACACACACACACAGATGCTTTAAGTCAGGCATGTCAGAAGTCTGGCCGGGGGCCAATCATGTCCTGTGGACCATTTGTCTGTCAAATAATACTATGATACTTTTAAGGTATTTTGTCACTTTCCTCAAGTGGTATGAAGCCATGCAATTCATTTTGGTTTTGAGATATCTCCAAAACAGACAAAAGGCTGTAAAGTTATCAGACAAGTCAAAATGTCTTAAAGGGACATTGTGTAACATTTTCAGTTGTTTATTGGCAAAAATTGATGTCTGCATTCATAAATATGTCATCACTGGTGTACTATTACCTCCACCAATAATCTGACTTATTCTCGTAAAAGGAGAATTTCGGATTTGTTTGTACATTGTGCGGGTAAGTCGTCTGTGGGCTTCCATTACGTCTTGAGAATACACCCGCCAGCAAGGGACATACAGCACCGCCTTCGGCGTTTTTGTTGAGAGCCAGGCCAGCACTGCGTGACTGAGGAGCCGAAGAAGAGGAGCAAGAGGCGCTTCGCTACTACCCTGGCAAATTTCAAACAAAGTCCCACTCTTTGAGCATAATGCAGGATCACGCATATGCAGCATCATGGGAGACGGAATCCTTGTCGCCAAGAAAGCGCAAAAGGGAATAGAAAAGGCAGCGTGACTGGCGAATTAAAAAAACAAGGGTCAGCATTGGGGTTGCCTTTCCCAGGTGGAGAGAGCTGCTGAAGGAGAAAGATAATACAATCACAGGCCAGCGCTAACAGCGGCTAACAGCGGCTAACAGCGGCGCAGTGATGCGAGGAGAGGGATGAGGCTGTTAGCAACTGGCCACTAACAGCGGCTAACAGCCAGCAGCGGCGCTGGCCTGTAATTGCATTACCATTCTCCCTCAGCAGCTCTCTCTACCTGGGAAAGGCTACCCCGATGTGGGCCTTCGTTTTTTTAATTCGCCGGTCGCTTACAGCCTCATCCCTCTCCTCGCATCACTGCGCCGCTGTTAGCCGCTGTTAGCCGCTGTTAGCACTGGCCTGTGATTGTATTACCTTTCTCCTTCAGCAGCTCTCTCCACCTGGGAAAGTCAACCCCAATGCTGACCCTTGTTTTTTTAATTTGCCGGTCACACTGCCTTTTTGATTCCCTTTAGCACTTTCTTGGTGACGAGGATTCCGTCTCCCGTGATGCTGCATAATACATGATCCTGCATTATGCTCAAAGAGTGGGACTTTGTTATGCGGCAGTAGTGCCGCTGGCCACTAACAGCTGTTAGCGGCGCAGTAATGCGAGGAGAGGGATGAGGTGTGTGAGGTTGAGCCACTTGTCAGTTGTCAAAGGACAAGACGTGATCGGTTTGTTTCAATTTACATCCGCCCCAACAGTCCTACGTTGTAAACACAGCCAGCATGGTGAGGAGGGGGTTTGTCAACTCGCGTCACGTGTGTCTGTGTAGGAGCCTGAATGAGTACTCCATGTAGTATCGGATGACATGGTTTCATCAGTGTTATCATAGCTTTTTGGTACACAGCGGCTACAGTTGTTGCAATACGTGTTTGAAACAGTGAGGCGCTAGAGTGCGCCATCTGTTTGAACACAATATATTATTTCAACGTTAGATGGGAGAAATTCCTACACACTGTGGCTTTAACAAAATATATCATTAAATAAAAAGATAAATCATTAACCATGTTCAAAGACCAAGAAAACAAACTGTAAAACTAAAAAGCCAATAAATACAATGAGCCAATGTAAAATGTCCTCCATTAGTCTGGATAATCTACAGACTTCACTGTGAACAGATTTATTGCAACTAATTTACATAGAGACACTCTCCCCCATGTAAACTGTTAACAGTGTGTCTTTGGTTCTATTGATTTCTTTCACAATTTGCACAAAACCATGAAAGCGCTGTTCTTGCTTATAGGCATGATAATACTGTATAAATACATTATGTTAAAGGAACAGTCACCCCAAAATCAAAAATACATATTTCTCCTCTTACCTGTAGCGCCATTTATCAATCTAGATTGGTTGGTGTGAGTTGTTGAGTGTTGCAGATGTTGGCCATTGAGATATTTGCCTTCTCTCGAATATAATGGAACTAGATGGCACTTGGCTTGTGGTGCTCACATTGCCAAAAAATGCATTTGAAAACTCAACAGCAATGTCTCTTTCCAGAAATCATGATATGGTTACTCAAGATAATCCACAGACTTTGTTGTGAGCAGTTTCATGTAGGAACTGTTTTGTCACTGAGCAAAAAGGAAGTGTGCATCTACTCATGGACTAGAGGCTCGTGCTTGTGACAGCACATTAATGACATCCTCTCTGGCTGAGCTGTGGCGTTAGCTAGCTTAGTAGTGCTAGAAAAGCTAGCAGTAGATGTGTAGTTCAGTGGAAAGAGAAAATAGTTCCTACATAAAACTGCTCACAGCAAGGTCTGTGGACTATCTTGAGTAACCGGGTCATGATTTTTGGAAAGAGATGTTGCTTTTGAATTTTTCAAATATATTTTTTTGGCGCTTCAAGTACCACAAACTGAGTGCCATTTAGTTCCATTATATTAGAGAGAAGGCAGACATCTCTACGGCTGATATCTCCAACACTTGGCAACTCACACCAAAACAATCTAGACTGATAAACTACAGGTAAGAGGAAAAATATGGATTTTTGATTTGGGGGTGAACTGTCCTTTTGAGTAAAGCAGTCACTAGAACAAAATTCCCCAAATTTTAACCAAATGTACATTGTGTCTCCTTTTCCTCCCTTTCAACTTCAGGAATGTTTCTGGCGGACCTGATTGAGAAGTACTTTGTGTCACCAACACTCTTCAGGGTGATTCGTCTGGCTCGTATTGGCAGGATCCTGCGTCTCATCAAGGGGGCCAAAGGAATCAGAACTCTGCTGTTTGCCCTGATGATGTCACTTCCTGCCTTGTTCAACATTGGCCTACTACTTTTCCTGGTTATGTTCATTTTCTCCATCTTTGGCATGTCCAACTTTGGCTATGTGAAACACGGGGCTGGAATCGATGACATGTACAACTTTGAGACCTTCGGCAACAGCATGATCATCCTGTTTATGATCACCACGTCAGCTGGTTGGGACGGCCTGCTACTGCCCATTCTTAACTACCCTCCAGACTGCGATCCCCTATTGGAGAATGCTGGCACTCCTGCCACAGGAGACTGTGGCAACCCTTCTGTGGGCATCTTCTTCTTTGTTATGTACATCATCATTTCTTTCCTTATTGTGGTCAACATGTACATCGCCATTATCCTGGAGAACTTCAGTGTGGCCACAGAGGAGAGTGCCGACCCACTCAGTGAGGATGACTTTGAGACCTTTTATGAGATTTGGGAGAAGTTTGACCCTGATGCATCCCAGTTCATCACCTATGCCAAGCTTTCTGACTTTGCTGATGCACTTGAACACCCACTACGAGTCCCCAAGCCAAACACCATTGAACTGATCGCCATGGACATGCCTATGGTGAGTGGTGACCGTATCCACTGCCTGGACATCCTGTTTGCCTTCACTAAGCGTGTGCTGGGAGACAGTGGCGAGTTGGACATGTTGAGGCAACAAATGGAGGAGCGTTTTGTGGCGGCCAATCCCTCCAAGGTCTCTTACGAGCCAATCACCACCACTCTGAGGCGCAAGCAGGAGGATGTGTCGGCCAGAATCATTCAAAG
This sequence comes from Epinephelus lanceolatus, assembly GCF_041903045.1. Lineage (NCBI taxonomy): Eukaryota > Metazoa > Chordata > Actinopteri > Perciformes > Serranidae > Epinephelus > Epinephelus lanceolatus. The sequence continues at coordinate 14,058,626 of NC_135734.1, forward strand.
GGCCTACCGTTCCTACCTGGCTAGGCGGGGTTTCGTCTGTAAGCGCAAGCCAGCCAATAACAAAGTGGAGAATGGCGGGAGCAATCCAGAACAAGAAAAGAAGGAGGGCACCCCCTCAACTGCCTCCCTGCCCTCTTATGACAGTGTAACCAAACCTGACAAGGAGAAACAGGATGACAACAATGAGGGCAAGGGAGGGAGAAAAGAGAAAGGAAGAAACCAAAAAGACATCAGGGAATCTAAATGTTAGAGCGTTGGAATAATAATCACAGTAATAACAATAAAAATTATAATAATGTAACTTCAAGCAAAGCGAGAGGAAACTCACCCACACAGATGTACAGATTATTTCATTTGCAAGTCAGAAAAAAATAATACTCAATAATTTTGTTTACAGACTTCATTCTTATATTGATGCAGAGGGAAGCAGCTTGGTCTGTTACAGCTTGGAGACTCTTGAACTTCAGTCAAACCAAACATAATCAGCATACTGTGTGACATTGTTGTATCTAGACTACTGATCTTAACAAAAGGGAATGAAAAAGCAGACAAGGGAATGTCTGTGTCTGCTGAAAGGCAGATTGGTCACTTTACCACTGGTCTACAGATAAGACAAGAAACTCTACACCAAGAGGTAGAATGAAAAAAAAAAACACTTAAGGAATCCAGCGCCTGGACGCAAGTCATGGATTCCTATGGAAGACAGTGTTGTGAAGGAAAATCAAGGATGCTGCTTGATGCTGAAGAATTGTCCTCTTAAAGCAGCCAATGAGTGCTTCTGTGTCATTTAGTACTGAAATGTATTAGAGGAGCAAAATGACACGAGAGCAAACAGAAGGATGACTGGTGAGTGAAAGACATACATGACAGAGCGTTGGAAGTACTTTTCTGTTTTATTAAAGCTAGAAATTGTTCATTTGAGCAGCAAAAATGCAAACAGACAAAAAAAAGAACAATATTCAACATTTTGCCCATGTCACTTAACTCTTCTACTCATTTTATCTTTGTTATACCCACATCGAAAATGCTTTTTTTACATGGGCTTTCACACCAATTGGTTAAGGGTCTGTTTATTATGGGGTCAACTCGGGCCAAGGGCTTACATTTACTCAGAAAGATTTCCAAACAAATACATAAATAATTGTGCTTGTTCAATGCATAGAAATGACTTGCATGATGGCATGTTTTGATCAGAAATCTTGCATGAATTATCATAGTCCACAAGACATTAATACTCAGACCACAACAGTGGCTCGACTGTAAGATTGAGACATTGTCTAAAAATTTGAAAGCTCAGAGTTCAGAGTCATTTGTTTAACAAAGATAAGTGATATTGGGGTTGATAATCTAAAATGGATCCGAATTTTTAATCTCATCACTCGACACATCTCAAATGTTTAAATTGTTGCCTCTATAGACAGAAGAATTGAATGTGTTGGTGAGTTATACCACCGCAGTGGATCAGTGGGTGAAATCCAAACAATTATTTGCTGCTCTGGAGATTTTGAGTGTGTAAGATGTGGAAAAGGATGGTGTGTGTTTCATGGGACTGAAATGTTTGTTAATTTGGTCTGCAATGTTTTCAAGGGCGCAAACACTTTGAAACTTAAAATGCTTATATTTATAATTTGTATGCACCTATGTAATGTTCATTACCATCTGCCTTTAGTTTTGTGTGAGCGGGCATTTTGGGAGTCCTACAGTTGGTTTGTGGGGATTTCACAGGTATGGCAAACTCCTATCTATTTGTGATGTTTCTCTGTGGATGGTTAGACCTTTGTGGAAGGGCTGAGAAGAGTTTTACTGTTGAGTTTATATAATTTGATGTCATGTAGCTTATTTACATGTCTTTTTTTTAATCCCTGATGTAATTATCATGTGTTGGTGGGTAATGAGTCTTATTTTACACACTTTTATAAGCCACATCAAAGATGATGTCGAGGGTCTTGTGCTAGAACATGTCAGGCGTTGGTTGTATCCTATTTTAATGAGAAACAGAAAACAATGAATGGGTGATGAGAACATTGTGTGTGGAGAAGCCAAAGAGATCTGCCTTGTTATCCCTTGTTGCCCTTTGTCCATGGAGTGGGATTGGGTGAAGTATGCCCTGCCCATTCAGTTTTTTCGCTGTCATTCTTCGACAGAGAGACCCTAAAAATGTATGCAATGCTTGAAAAATCCATCCCTTTTTCTCAGGAGATATTATAGATGTACTATTATGAGCTCTGCAACAAAATGCAAGTGAATGTGATGGGAGTATTTATGAAATCATGTTTTACTCTTTTTGTGTTTTATGCCATGTTGACGGACAATGATCTCGGCTGGCTGCCTTAAACCGGCAGCCTCCCGGTCAGGGGCCAGTTTGGCGCTTCCTGCTTATGATGCGTAGAATTATAGGGCTAGAAGCATCTCAGTGAAACAGCAACATTTCGCTCGCTTGTAATGGCGGCGTTTATATTGATAGCAGATTACATTTGTGGTTAAGTCATTATGGACTGTAGTCTGGTTTCAATTAATTTCGATTAAACAAAATAATATTGTTCACCCCCTCCCCCACCCCCTCGATAGCAATCACAGATATAGGAAACACTGTGAGGAGATGTCATGAGAGTGAATTGGGATATGTTGGTTTGAGCAGCACACTGAATTCCTTCCGAAGCAGGAGTGGCATGCTCAGCGGATAGGCCCCAGATTTCAGTATTTAACAACAACACGTGCTCTGAGCCTCTCATTTGCCATTTTTTCCTCATACTGCTCTATTGCATAACAAATACCAAATAACCAACAGAGCACCGGATGCATTCTAATGGTACTGTGAGCCTAAGCACCACACCACGGCTTTTGCACTTCCTGTTGTGCAGTGATGTCACTTCCTGTTTATGAATAACTCCCTCATCCGTTCTCAAGTTCTATGGTCCAGTTGCTGCATGAGATCTCCAAAATCAGTGTGGGTGTTACCTTGAACCAAATAAAACTCTGAATGATAAGCATAAAAGCTACCGCCGTCCATTTTCTCCAAGATCACCATGGGTATACAGTTGCGTATTACAGAAAGAAACCTAAAAAAAGAAAAAACAGAAAAAGAAAAAAAAATAGACACACATACATCCATTCGGGGGAAAAAATAATAAAACAAATACAGTTCAGGCTATGTTCTATACGGCACAAACTGCAAAAGTGAAGAATGGACTTTTTAAGAAACTATAAATAATGTAATATATTATTTTATTTTAACGGCATGTGTAGTTTTTTGTAAATACAGGATTACTTAAAAAACTACAGCTATTAATCTAACACTAAATATTAATAACCATAAATAGAATGGCTTCCAGCTGACACCCCTCGTCACACTCATTAGGCTGTGACACATTTTGTTAGATGGAGTAGATTTTTTTGAGTCACTTTTCACAAAAAAGAGGAGAGTAAGCTAAAAGAATCTATATTAAAAAGCAGAAATTGTATTTAAAACTGTATAAATCAGTACATACATACAGTATACAGAGCTATATTACATATATATTATATATATATTCTACTATATGTATATATATATATATAGTATATATACTCTCCTGTCCACTCCTTGCATTGAGGTGATACCAGAACCACAGAGTGTAACTGTTCATGCTTCTTTCTTTGTGTGGTATGTTCAGAGAATAACCAAAACTCTGGCCTGCCCAGGACTTCTGCATACTGGGTACCAGCGTACAATGCATGGTGTTGTACTGGCTGCTTGCTGAGAATTGTGGAGCCTGCCTTGGTGAGAGGATTGCACTACCAGCATACCCTTTTGTACATGTGTGAAGATGTCTTGCCCCTAGTTTCCTATATTGTACACACAAAGATTATACAGATGGAGACACACATACTTACACACATACGCACACACACACTCATAGCCTTTTGCAGGCAACCACTGGTGAACCAGTGTGCCCCAGTATGAGCCACAGCTCACTTTGTGTGACAAGTTTTTGCTCGTTTCAGCTCTAACCCTCCTCCATGTCTCCCCTTAACACACTGCTGCAGTTTGGAGTTGATCTTTAATTTTGCTGTCACTTTCAATATGATATATCTAATGATTTAAGGGTTAGTTGTCTTAACTGTCTGTATGTTTGTTTATGGTGCAATATCTCTTAACGGCACGTGCCTTTTTAGCTTCCTATTTAGTCTGTCAATAAAATCAGCAATGAGGATCTCAAAACCCATGGGAGTGAATCAAAACGGAGCACGATAGAAACGATGTATTGAGTTCAAAATTAACTTGTAAACTGAAAACTCACCACCTAGATTAGACTGTCTGGACTAACATCTTGTAGAGTCATGTAGTACAAGTGCTCTCTCTGTGTGTTCTGTTTACCGGCTCTTGGGCTAGTAAGGGAACAGCTTGCCTTCTGTTTTACACTTCTGTTCATTTCCAAAATGTTGGTTTACCGATCGGTATATGAGGCCATTCTTTTGTAGCATGACTGAGATAAATTTCTTTTCTTTCCTGAAAATAGGCTTACTGAAAAAAAGAAAAAAATCTTTTGACTGTCATTATCTCTTGCCACTAATACAGTCAGAGAGAGGACGTGTGTTGCACAACCACATGGGACGATTAAATGAGAATCAGTGAAAGAATATCTTCATTTGAGCACGAATCTATTTCCAAACAATAAAGCAGCCTTCCAGTTACACCTCTGGCTGGTGTCGTTTTTTGATATAATATTAATCACTGTCACTCTGTCTTGCAGAATATGTTCCATGTTGATGTCTTTGTTGCTCGTCAGCCATCTCATTGAATGTGACAACTGTCAGAATATCAGTGTGTAAGATTTTTAAGCAATATGGTACAAATTGACACTCTAAAGGAGGAGTTTGTTTTCTTTTATTTTGCTAATAATCACTAAAACTGCTTGTAATGGATTACTGAACAGGCCTACTGGGCACAGGACCAGGGGCCCAAAGTGTCAGGGGCTCCTCTGGCCTTCAACTGCAAAATGTCACTAAGATAAACACATACCAAACAGAAAGACACAAAATGGCCACAAAGAGATGCAAATGAACTGCAGAGACACAAAATAACTACAAAAAGTGGCAAAACAACCACAGGCATAATATGACTGAAAAAGACATAAAATTACCTCAGAGAGGCACAAAACAACCACAGCGACACACAATGACCACAAAAGATACAAAACAACCAAAAAAGACACAAAATTACCCCAAAGAGGCACAAAACAACCACAAAAAGACAGAAAATGTCAGCAAAGAAATGCAATATAACAAAAAAAGCAGCAAAGCCACCACAAAGTCTCTGTGTCTTGCTCCCATGTAGGAGAGGTGGTGGGGCCTACTGCATGACTGTGCCCAGGGGCCCATTATCTCATAATCCGCGTATGGTTGCAAACACGGCTATGGCTAAATACTTGAAAGCCACACAAGACAGGGAGGGTGAGAGACAGTGCAGCAAAAGAAAACTACCATCAGTTCAGGTTTAGAAACAACAACACAACATGCTTCAGAAATGCCTTCAGAGCATTGCCTTTTTACATGATTTAACAATACTGGAATGTGATTATTGTTGGAGTTAATGTGGTTGGGTGTGTCATGGTGCAACAGCACTGAAATGACTATAAAAGCAGGTGTGTGCGCGCACGCGTGCATGTGTGTTTCTTTCCTTCCTTCCTCCTCTGTGTGTGTGTGTGTGTGTGTAAGGTGGCGCACTGAATGAGGGAAGGAGCAGGGAGGGGAGGAGGCGTGGGGGGGGGGGTAAGCAGAGACAGCACTGCAGTGCAGATAGATGAATGCAGTGGCCTGGGCTGAGTCAGCAGCATGTTCCCAATAGGCTCAGACTGTACAGTGCACTGTGTAGCACCTCCTTACCCACAGCAAGCGAGCAGAGGGAGAGCGAGCTACAGCAGGAAGATGAAAAGTAAATGAGAACAATGAACAGAGGCACACACAGTAGAAAGGCTAGTTTGTTGCTATGGATTTATCCTTTACCTCCTACCTGCAGTGCTGCATGCGTTTGGAGTGTAGCACATTATTTTGCACAGTTTGATGCTGTATCTTACACTGAGTTGTTGGACAACGTAGGAGGTGCATTCATCAATATTTTAGTGCTCTAAAAAGATCAATTTTAGATGGTTATAAAACATTTAACTGTTTATTGTATATGATTTATATCCAGGAATTGTTGATTTCCATACTTTATGTTGTCTGAGTGTGTGGCTTTCCTGTTTAGACACCATCAAAATGTCACATATATGTCTGGGCTGTACATGTGCTTTGTCTTGTTTTTGTTCCCTTTAGGTTTCTGTCCTCCTTGCATCCATCTGAACAGCAGGACTTCATTGCAGAGGTGGGACATGGATTAAGTAGGACATTGGTGTGATCTGTCTGAGCAAGTTTGTGAGAAGGAGGGAGGGAGACCGAGGGGAGGAAGTGTGTGTAACGGATACAGAGAGAGGGAGATTGTATGTCTTTAAGGAATCAATAACATGTAATTTGCAGTACTGCTATGATCAAGCATATGGGTGAGGTAATGGTTGTTCACTTATAGTTTTTCTTTTTCTGTGTCATGTGTGCTCCACCGTGCAGAAGACGAGTGGAAAGGAAGAGGGTGCGTGGATCAAATATATATACATAGGCCCAGTTTAAGAGAACGAGCATGAGATCAGAGGCCTGACATTATTGTCTTAGGTTAAACAGTTTCCCCGTAGTTTCTATTACCTATCTGAGAAAGGAATATAAATTAATTCCATTTAGCCAAAATGGAATAAAAGATGTGATAGTTTTTTGCTGATTACTCCTTGGTTTAGCCCTCTATGCCGCCACTGCCCCATCCATCTTAGAGCAGAGCTGTGTCTGCCCCTGTTGGGTTGGGATTTGTGTTTTTCATCCCTGCCCCGTGTCTGTGTCTGCAGAGATCACAGCCTCTATCTACTGTGTTTATTGCTGTAACCCCTCCAGTAGACATTAGTAAAGTGCCTCAAATGAGGCACAGCTATCTAACACCCTCTAGTGGGACTTGCAGGAAATAGCTCAAAACTGAGTCACTGCCTCATGTTAAAGGCACAGTTCGTATGTGCAGACAGTTAAAGTTAGTCATTGATGTGGTAGTGGTGGTACAGTGTATGCATAGTAGCTGCAGCAGATTATCAGCAAATGGGGCTTATCAAAGTGAATGACGATGGTTTCCCAGACCAAATCCAACATTTTTATTTTTATGTACCTCATCATTTGTAAAACCTCAACATGGACACAGGCAAAAGATTCATTTATCCTTGGGAAGTAAAGCCTTCTTGAAGAAACCCACTTGGGTTAAGTTAGCTTTATATAAAATGCACTTAATAGCGTGCACCAGGAATACATCCTAAAACCTGGAAATGACTTGGCATTCTTGCACTGCTGGTTTCCTCATCTTGAAGTCAATGGGTTTTTTTTGAATGGGTCTTTGTTTTGATGCCTGTAATAAGGTGTGTTGTGAACAAGCTTAAGAGACTTTCACGATTTGTTCTTTCACATGAAATACATCAATAATACCCCAATTGTGAATTTTGAAGCTTTTATGTGACTTAAAAAGGACAGTGGCTAACAAGTGGCTAAATGAGACTACAGAACGTCATCAGGCCAAACACAGCTTTATAGCCTGATGTAGTGTTGCACGGTATACCGGTACTAAAGTAGTACCGCGGTACTAGAGCATTCCAAACAGTACTATACTGCATTTGGAAAATACTGGTACTTTGAAATTGATTCAATTCATTAATTTAGTTAATCTATTTTACTCAACTATGCACACAAACGCCTTTCTTGTTCCTATTGGAGCACAGATTGCACAAGTGGTGTGTATGACAACACCTGTATCAACATTCGCAGCTGGCACATGTGAAAAAAGACAAGAGAAAGTCTGCCTCGCAAAGGGAGACAACACAAGACAACACAAACTTGGTGGGACATTTGAGTTACCAAACTGTGACGTCCGTACCGAGGTACTTACCGAACCATGATTTTTTTTGGTACCGTTACACCCCTACTATTTATTGTTCTAAAGGTTTGTATCCAAAAGGACTTTTCCTTAGGAAAAGTACCAAAGAGTATCGAAAAGTATCGAAATTCATATTGGTATTGGTACCGAAACAAAGATTTTGGTATCGTGACAACACTAGCCTGATGTGGTTGAGATGTTAATTCATGCGACCTTGGGGTAGTTTGTTGATAACCTAACATTAGCTTTTAACTTATGGTAATTGCATTTAAGCTTCAAGAATCATATGAGTGGTGTTTATTTGTGAAGATTACCTTGCTGAACAAAGCTTGTAAGTAGCTAATAGCTATCATACATTTGTTTGCCACTGGGCTTATTTTCTGCAATAATTCAAAATCCAACAAGGGAACCAGAGCTATGCTAACTTCCGCATCAGCCTACAGAAACCCTATGAGACCCACTGGGTCACCAGCAATCCGACATTCCTGTCTTTCAGAGGCCACAGAGGGCTGAGTTTTAAAGCTAGTGATGATACTGATATTATATGAAACTGGAAGACCTAAAGAATCCTGTGGTACCAACTATAGGCCCGTTTCCACTGAAGAAGTTCCTGGTACTATCTGGGGGGCAGGAACTACTACAGGAACGTCCTCTCACTCGGCCCTCTCAACCGCCGTGTCTCCACTGAGAGAGCGGAGTAGGAGGAAGGTTCCTGTAAAGTTACCGGGCTCTGGATGTGACGTGATCGTTGCGCGACCATTTTGACCGGGGCGACGTAGTGGCATGGGGACACTGTTAGCTGTTAGCGGTGTCTATAATAACTCACTAAACTCACAAAGTGGCCCATGAAATTTTTTTTTTTTCCAGCGGATGTCTTAGTTACAACATGATTGAGCTAACTGGAGTAGTTTCATGTCGTATCCGACAACGGGAGGCTTTTAACAGATGACGTCCTAATGTTAGCTTTGCTGCTGCTGTTAGCTGTCCCTGTCAGTTGATGCTTTCTAGACAAAGTGATTTCCCAAAACTGAATAAATACCACACATAGCAACACAAAACTGCTTTGCTAGCTCAATTATGTTGTAACTAAGATATCCGCCGGAAAAAATATGTTTTTCACGGACCGGTTATTGAGTTTGTTTACATGGCGATGGCAGCTATGAACGAGCTAACCCTCGTCTGCTGAGTTTTAAAAATGCCGGCTATTTTGTTGCTTTCTGTTGACGTCACATTCCGCCTAGAGTATATCCAATCAGCACCAAGTAATCCCCAAGCCCCAGCCAAGAGTTTTTCAGGCCGTTCTGAGTACCTACTCGGAGGCAGGGACTTGTTTAGCCCCTGTAAAAGTTCCGGAACTCTGTCCTTCGGGGGTGGTTCCTGCGGTGGAGACACACACCAACGGCCCCGGCCCCGTAAATTTACCCCGAAGTTCCTGCGGTGGAAACGGGCCTTATGTAATGCTAGCGTCTCAGGAAGATATTTGAATGGAAATTGGTTCTTTGGGTACTCACGCGTCTCAACTACACAGACATGCTCAGCTTATGCTAGTCCCAGTTTGGGGCACAAACTATGCACTTCTTTGCATGCAGTGTACAATTTTCACCAATTGTATTTGAATATTTCTGCACACTCGCCCCGTAACAGTGTTGGAATTGCATAATCTGGGTCTAACTGGAAAGCTGAGACTCTTGTGGATTAAATTATGTCAATTTTATTCATGTGTCATGGTGTCAGCCCCCAAAGCAGCCATTTCATTGTTGTGAGACCATTTTTTAAACAGACATCGCTGTATAAAATGACCTACAGTGACCTCGAGGATAACTGCAAACTTAACAGCCACAAACTATAGACCTTGTGCAATCAGAGGATGTATGGCTGGATGAGTTTCCAGAAGAGAAGTGTTCGCCATCCATTTGCTGGAAAATGCAGCTCTTACAGAAATCATCAAATATCGAAAGTTTTTGACTCCAAATCACAGTGTGGATTTCTCTGTGGTATTCTTTAATTTCTTGGTGTCTTCATGTGGAATTATGGAGGGATTTTTGACCATTTTTTATCAATTCTTGAGTGGTAAAACATGCTTAAGTTTAGCACCAAAACTGTGTAACAAATACTAACAACCCAACAACCCAAAAATTACTGCAACAACTTACGAGACATTGTTGAGGATGGGAATGGCCATCATATACTTCCATCAAAGTTTTCTAAGGCTCTATATACTAAACCTTTGATATCTTGAGGTTCCCAGCTGTCAGATGATGTTTACCACCTCTATGTGGCATATACTGTTTACCTGCTATCTCCCCAAAAAGATCCCCTGTTCCCTGCAAAAATGGGACACAAAATGGGTCTATGTACTTCTAGGGTTAAAGAATAATGACAGAGATTTAAATCAGGTTTTGCCCAGCCTTCTACTACGCATTCTACATACAATACATTATGGACCGATTCGTTGCTATTCTGTTGCTAGGGCAACAACATTGGTCCCTGCTTACTTCCTGTCAGCTTCTGCATTAACATACATTCAAACAGGAAATACAGAGGGAACCATTTAGAATGTTTATGTTGTCCAGTTTGAAACGGTATACAATACCAGTCAAAAGTTTGGACACACTTGAAAAGTGTGTCCAGTGTGTCAAAAGTTTGGACACACTTGAAAAGTGTGTCCAAACTTTTGACTGGTACTGTATATTCTTTTTTTTTAAAGATGTATTTACTTTCAAAATCGTTTAAAAAACACTGAAAACTACACTGTTAAAGGTGAAACGACCTTTGCTGGTTTGCCTGTAAGACAAATTTAAGGGCTAAAAACCTGCTAGCTTCCAAGCTAATAGGTTCAAAGCTAAATTCATTGCTGCTCACTTCCTGTTCGGATTTTAGTTAAAAGATCTGCTAGATTTAATTAGGAATAGGCTACGTTAATTTTACAGATAAGATATCTTGAAATGGACGTAAGTCGAGTTTCAGTACTTTACCCTCACAGCTCACCTGCTGGTCGGTTTGTGAGACACACTCGCGGCCTTCCGCCGTCCCCCGGTCCTCAAGTACCGGATGTAACAGAGCCCACCACCGGCCTGGAGTGGTTTGAAATGACCGCGTCAAGTGGTATTAACACGTCTATGTAGTCAGAATATTACTAGTAAAATTAATAATGCTAATTCTTGACCAAGTATCTTTTTATTGCCACAGGTCCTTCCAGTTCAGACCAAGGAGTCCCAAGGTCGCCTGTGGTGTTAGCTTCAGCTAGCATCCATAGCTCCCCTCTCTACAGTGAGTCTGCTAATAGCTAATAGCCTAGCTGGCTACCGATTAGCACATTATGATTTTACTGTGAATATTGATAAGTATTTGTCAGATACAGAGAACCTAGTCAAATAAAGAGGAACATTTCAGCTAACGTAAATGTGATAGAAATATTTTAATTAGGAATGTTAATTTTTAAACTAAAAGCAATCACAAAATGTGCTAACTTAAACACAAATAAATATACTCAAGTTTACTCAAATGTACTCATCTTTACTTGTGCTTGAGTATATCTACAAGGTATGTTAAATTCCACTACATCAGCATCCATACTTACTGGTTGTAATTTTCCTGATTCATTTAAACTACCCTTGAGTATTTAAAGTTGATTAAATTACTGACCATAACAGTAAAATTCTGCCTCTGTGTTCATTTTAATGCATGAGTGATAACACCCTGATAATGTAATTATATAAAAGTGACAGGGGCCATTAATGCCTTTACTTATGTCAAATTAATTTTAAATTGAAGGGCTTTAATTGGTGAAGGAATGTTTTACAGCTTTTTTTCTAATTTGACTTAATTAAAGGATCTAAACGCTTCTTACACCACTGCCCACTCTCAACCAAGGTTTGAACCTCACAGTAAGTTTGTCCATATCTGATTCAAAAACACATGGAAACAAATACTACTGCATTTTACAGACTTTGCAGTCCCATCCACCCCAGTGCAGGAAGCACTGACGTTTCCCCTCAGCCTCAAGGAAGAGTTCTGCACACCACCCAGCAACAGTATGGTGTCACCACTGGGTAAGATCCTGAAACATGAGGATAACTGTGTGCACTTTATGAATAAACATTGCCATGTATAGTGCATAGTCCACGGCATAATTAATAGACAGCAGTTGTGTTATGCCTTTTTATCCTCATACTTTTTGTACAAACACCCACAGTTCAAACTGTGCCCACCTTTGGAGAGCAAGAGCCTTTTTTGGAAAGAAAATACTCTTTCAAAAGTGGATCCAAACCCAGTGTAGAAATGGCAAAAGAAAATGGAGTAAAGTAGAGAAAGACATCATCTGGGAATCAAAAAGAAAAGACACAAACTGAGCCTGGAAGCTGTAAGTCATGTTTTGTTCATTTGTTTATGATGTGTTATGACCAGCATCTGTGCCGATTGTTGAAAATATATTTAGACTCCATTGGTAGGTCCTTGAATTTATGCTTATGTGTTTATATTTATTTGTATCTTCACTATATGACTGACTCTCTTACCCCTATTCTTCCGTACTGCCCATCAGTCATCCTTGTTACTGTTACAGTTGTCATACAATGAGATACTTCTTTATCAGAGCCTGTAGGTGTCACTGTTGTACTTGTTATCTGGCACTTGAGCAGCTGCTGTTGTTTGTGTAAGTTGGTGGAGAAACTGATATGCTTCTTAGACAGGCAGAGACACTGTATTTTGGTCAAATACATGACATTTAAAGTTAAATATTGTTATTTAACACAGTTACTTTTTGGTGGTTTGCTGAGCTGGTTGCTCAAAATGAGAAGTGATACTCTGCAAGGCTCCTGAGCTCAGGTTAATACAGGGGAATAGAAGCTTAGTGAAATGTTTTAATGAAGATGGCTGGTTTAATGCCTGCAGCCAGTAACAGAAATGTGGTCTGAGGTTTCCTTAGATGCAGGACTTTAGGCGATTGATTCTAAAAGTTTGGGGCAAAGAGGGTTTCGCTGGGAAATACTTTGACGCTACAGCAGGGTTAGATTCACTGTGGACAAAGGACAAAAGTTTTAGACATCTGTCACACGCCAGCGCATGCCCTCCGCCCTCCAGACAATAAAGCTGTGGGTAGGAGGGTGGTGTCCGGGGAAGAGGGTCAGGATCTCCTCAACTCTTCCTGTCCATTTATGCTACGCTCTCTTGAGCTTCTAACAGGGTCTTTACATAACACAAATGACTCCCTTACCAGTTTTACAACATGGGCTTAAAATAATACTATGTAGGTATCACTTGATTTTACTGGTACAAATTTTAAGGAAAGGGGGACAATGTTCAGAGACTGATTGTTGAAATAAATTACTTAGTTGGGTTTAAATGCAGGTTTTGTTTTCCTGAGGAATTTTCTTGAAAGTATTGCTCCATTTAAATCCAATTAAAGATGTATAATCTTTAATTTATTATAGAAAACTTTATTCCTCTTGTATGTTGAATTGAATTGTATGGAAGTGTAATACATTCGGTTGAGAAAAAAATGCCCTGTTTTTTTCTGAATTAACATGATTATTATCTCAGAATTGTAAAAAAAAAAAAAAAAAAAAAAAGAAAGAAAAAGAAAAAAAGTTTTCATGAAAAATATCTGCTGTTTTTCTGAATAATTAAATTATTATATTGTTAATTTGGAAAAACAGCACTGTTTTTTCCCTTTTTTCTTGAAAAAAATAATACCTCTGTTATCAGGACATTTGGGGTGCAGTAAACAGTTTTGTCAGTGTCACATTCATGTTGCAATACTGGGTAAAGTTACTTGCTATCATGCTGCAACATGAAGTTGGACCTGGAGTCAATATTTTAAATTGAAAACAGTAGTATATTTTAGTGAATGATAATGACACTTAACATTTTCAAATTACATGGACAAAAAGACAAAGTCAGACCTTTCTTTGGTGTGATATCTTCATTTCCATGACACAACAGTCTTTAATGAGGTAGACTATAACAGGTCAAGAGTTAGAAGCATTGCTCGTTAAACTGGCATGTGAAATGACATGAAATAAATATTTCCATGTACAATGTCTTCAAAATGAGGTAGAATTGGTTACAGAGAATGTACAAGATACAACAAAAGTACAACTGGATAACAGAGATAACACTGAAATGCCATTTGCCATCAGCTGGACAAATTCAACTCCACTTACTTCAATGAATCAGAGTAACACCAAGAAACAGCAAACACTGTCGTTTGTTGCAGTGTGTAGGTAAATGTAATGCACATTCTTTGTGTGGCATTGAAGAGCATTCAATTGTTGTAGCTAAGCGCTGAAATACTTTTAAAATCTGGGGGTAACAAACAATATTATTTGTGTAACACCTTTTCTTTAATCTGTTTTCTTTTCTCCAGAATTTTTTGAAGGTAAATCTTTGTGTGAGGTTTATTTTTCACACTCAACCACATTCTGAGTTCAAGTTCAATTTTATGAATGTGCTTATATTTCCAAATTAAAATACTTTTAATCACATTTAATTTCAGACTAAATCTGAAGCTGCATTTCAGCCTAAATCTTAGTATTAAAGGGGATCCACTCTGGGCAGGGTTTTAGGCAAGACTTTTGTTTGATTTTAACAAAATAATAGTATGGCACAACTGATGAAGGGGTGACATAGAAGAGCAACAAAGCTACAACTTGGCAAAAAAACAAATGTTTACGGCTGTAACTGTACATAGTTTCTGACAGTGCACATACTTGGTAAATTTTTAACTTCTCCCTTCTTCATGGCCTCATGTTAGAGTTGAAATCAAGCTGATTGCCTGGTGACACTGTCAGCAGTTTTAAAATACTGATATGGGAAAATGGAGACTGGACACTTTATTAAGACATTTAATAAACACCTATTATAAAGCATATACTGTAGCATGTGTACGTCTTGATATGTCAAAAGTTGTTTATCAGGAGTGCTTTGTTTTTGACAGTTTGTCCACAAAAACCGTTTTCCCACTGCTAACTACACTAACACTTAACATGTCATTCAATTCTCCACCAAAACCTAGAAGAGAATTACATCTATACATGAAGAAAATATGTTTCATATATCTAAAAACACCATTGATGTACATTATGGCATGTATTGTCCTTTTAAAAAAAATATCTGAATTACATTCAACATTTCAGGCCTTGGTACAAAAACCTCAAGTTTAATTTTCCCAGAGCTAAGAAGCAGTGTGTGTGTGTGTGTGTGTGTGTGTAGGTGTGCATGCATGTGTGGGTATGTGCATTTTCTACTAGTATCAAAGGCCTTGTAAGTTCATTGTTTCCCTGAAGTGTTCAGAGTATGTTTTGCTCTTAATAAAAGCCATGGCTCTGTTTTCATCTTGCTCCATAAAGCTCCCTACAAACACCCTAAGGTAATAACATACATTCTTATTTTATCATTCTGAGGTAACAATATTTTTCCTGAGTATTCAATAACACGACTATAAATCATCCTTTTGAGAGGCAAAAGTAAAGAGAATGCATATTTAAAAAAAGTAAATCCTGTTGCAGACGGGCAGGTGGATCTTCATCAAGAATGTAATGTTAAGTGACAATTATTTGAGGCACTCAGAAGCATTTATCCTCCATTGAGATCTGTATGCCTCTCAGTCTGGGCTGTGCATCCAAACAAAAGATAAAAAACAGGCTTACGTGCCTTTAAGCTTCTCTGAGTGAATGTTATCATTCATGTCATTACTTCTTTTTACTTTGAGTATTAAGGTGTAAGTTGCACTGTTATTCACAGATTTTTCGAAAATAGGTTTAGGATCAGCAGAAATCTGCTGTAAACAACACGCTTTGAAGACTGTCTGCATATATGCTGTCATTGAGTGAACGCTTAATACGTTTGAACAAATGAACATAAAATCTTCAATTCATTTCCCCACTCTTTCTTTACATCAAAACTATTTTAGAGGGCGGCTTCATGTATACTATGTAATCATTTGATAAGCAGCTTGTTATGTATAAACTGGACAAAAATAAAAAGTTGTTCAGTAATGAAGAAGGTTGAGAACAAGAAGCAGGACCCCAGGATAGAATACGATAAAGACCATGACAAGAAGAGGTTAAGGAAACTGAAAAGACAAGTCAAGTTTGGGGGGAAAGCGAGTGCTGAGCAGGAAAACATTCATTTCTCGAGGCCAGGTGACAGACCAAGCCTTAGAGTTAGAGACTTAGAGAGCTGTGTAAAGAAGCAGTGATTGTACTGAAGTACTATGGCAACCTCACCATTTCAGTTATTGCTCTCCTTACTTTTTGGTCGGTAATGATTTTTGTGGTAGAATGTATTGCAGTCAAAGGCCTTTTGCATACATAATGGCCACAAATAATTACACCAATTTCTAAAGCAGCAACATTGCAGTGCTGCTGCCGCAGTAGCAGAGAGGAAATAAATAGGATCCTGAGAGAAACAGACACTCACACGTTTAGACTGTCTTAACGCTAGTTATGTTTAGAATGCCTTACCTTAACCCCTAAAACTTACCCTAACCTTACGGAGCAAAATGCCCCTGTGAATCTTTGGGAAAACATTAATAATGAAAATGTTTAAAGATGCACAAGAAATCCCAGTCTTGTGCCCTCTTGTGTCTGTTAGTGAAACTAAACCTTTCATTGACAAATCCAACTTTATTCCCCCCAAGTCTGTCATGATTGAGAACCCTGGTTGGTTTCAAAGAGTGCAAGAATCTTCTCATGTCCAACCAGTGTTGTCAGCGCCCTGCAGTGGGGTCCTCGGATCGTGTGTGCGATGCGGGTATCTTCATAGACATTCTCTGTTGCTGAGGAAAGTTGTGCTCCCCTGTCACGCTCTCTCCTGCTAGGCTTGATGGTGGGCTGTAGTCCCCTGCCCCGCCATAAGGGGGTGACATCATGGGCTTTCCTGGTTTGTAGGCCTGTGGGTCCGAGGCCGAACCGCTCATGTCGTAGCCATTACCGTGCCCTTTGCCATGACTGTTTCCATGGCCATTGCCATACTTTCTGTAGCGTGATCCCTCCACCTCTCCAGCCTCCTGTCCTTCCTCTGCCATCTCAAAGGCCTTACGTTTCAGTGGCACCCCTCCATCGGAGCTCCCTCCAAGGCTGTGAGATGGGTAGCTGTAACTGCCCCCCACCATTGTGGGCCTAGGGGCCAGAGGAGTGGGGGCACTAATCCCAGGGGGAAGGTAGGAGGCACTGGGGTGGCTGTATCCAGACGACAGGCTGGTTTGGGGATAGCAGCCTGGAGGATAGTTGTAGACTGGAGTGCTGGCGCTGTAGCTGGGCACAAGAGTAGGTGCGGCCTGCAAAGAGTGTAGGGGGGCAGGCGGAAGTGCTGCGCTGGGCTGAGGGCAGTATCCTGAGGACAGGTAGGTGCTGTTGTAGGCAGGAGGATATTCCTGAGATGATGGGGTACTGCAGGAGCCAGCGCCACTGTAGCCTGGCTCGGAGGCCAAGTTACTGCTCACTACTGTCACACTTCCTGTGGCTGGGATGCCCACTGATGCAGAGCCGACCTTTGTGCCAGTTAATGCTTCTAGTCCAGGGTAACACTCCATGCCCTGACCCAGAGCCCATGGCTCAGATTCAGTTTTTAGGAAAGTTCCAGGCTCTGAGTATGCCCCTGTAGGAGGGCGTTCATAGGACAGCTCCAAGCCTGAGTACTTCTCAGCATAGCGTTTGAGCAGAGAAGAAGCAGTAAGGGCAGATATGTCATCACTTGCCCAAGGGTAACCTGCAGGGGCATAGCTGCGGCGAGCAGCTGTAGCATAGGGGTCGTGTTTGTGGGCAGACGGTGGTGAGGTGGTAGAGGTGACATCTAGGTGCTGCTCAGGCCACTGAGATAAGGGGGCGGCGTGCTCCGGGGACCAGTGCATCTTCAACAAACCTGACAGAAACGAGAAGCTGAGTTAGTCCAGACAATCGCGAAATTATGTATCAGATGTTTCAAATTAGCAGTGCAGTAATTTGTGTAGCCCAGTTATTTTAGGTGTTTTACCTCCCCTGTCTTCAAAAACTTACAAGCAAGCTATGAGTCCAGCCTCATGAATATCTGCCCTCATAATCACATCAGCTCGCTGACCCTTTTCCAGAATCATGTCAATGCTTAGCCTGTGCTCTTCTACACAGTTTCATCCAGGCAGGGGACAACTGTTCTAATCTTTATGTGAAGCCGAGAAACATAGCCCCCAGCCTGGTCTCCACGGCGATAAGCCTCTATCAGCCTGTGAGCTGCCCGCTGCCTTTGCCTCTCTCACATTAGGGCCATTGTTGTCTCAGTGACTCTCTTAGTCCACAGAGCCACCCCCACTGAGTGTGTGATCTAATTCGGCCCAAACCTCAGGGGTCTGCTGAACAGGGGGGGTCAGAGTAGCTTTTCATCATACAACACATAGAGACCGGACTAGTATATCTGAAAACACTTTTACAAATACACAGATTGATTGAGCAGTCAAAAAAGTCAGATTTTCATGTGCCATGTGTGATTATGCATGCACATTTACACAAACAGAGTAATCCACTGGTTTAGTGGCCAGGGGCTTTGATTGGCTTTTGCAGGCCTTGTCTTTTTGAACTGGCATTAGGCTGACATTCCAGGCATTGCAGAGTATTATTAAACTGTCCTGACCCCAGGCCTGAGGCTTCTCTACAACAGCACTGGACAGAGGAAGAAGTTAGTGCCTCATATGTTATCAATAAATTGGTAACAAAATCATGGTACATTCTCTAGCAATGCAGACAGGCATAAATATCTTTCCTTTGTGACTTTTTTCTGTCCTTTTGCAGTCTCTGCAGTTTTTAACACTTTCTTCTCAGTTTTGCAGAATTAAAACGACTTCTGAATAAATGAGGTCTATTCATTCATTCTTTCTTTTTGAAAATAATCCTTACACTTCAAGGAATGTTTTTTCTTCATTTTGTCAGAAAACAGCATGTTGCAATCAAACATATTGTGATAGTTTCATGACTTAAGCTTTGATTTAGGATAGGGTTGCGACTAACGTTTAATTTCATCTTTGAGTAATTTGCCAGTAATTCTTTTGACCTACTGATAAATTGTTTTTTGATAAAATGAGGAAAAATGCCCAGTAAAACCGACCAGAGCTGTCTGAAAACCAAAAGAAATTTACATTCTACAGTGATATTTAAAACAGAAGAAAACAGCAAATTCTCACATTGGAGAAGCTGGAATCAAAAACTAATTAGTATTTTTGCTTGAAGAAAATGATAATAGTCAAAATAATTGCTCATTAATTGTCTGTCCATCGCGTAATCGACTATATAGTTTCAGCTTCATTCAGGCCCCTGCTCATCCAGATGTTTTAGGAATTGGGCCACGCCTCTTTTCAAAAGCTGCATTAGGAAAAAAAAAAAAAGGCAGGGAATAATAGCAGCAGTGGTAGGTGTTTATATACATACTTACTCGCTCACACGTCTGGTCTGAAATGGTCTACATGTGGATTATGTCAGGTTGTGTCACATGTCCACTAGGACCACCAGATGGGCCTCAAATGGGCCACATGTTGATCCCTAAATTAAATGAGCCTTCAACCCAATAATCCCACTCATCCAATCCAGGGATCGCAGCGCTCTTGACCAGCCCAGGCTCCACCCTGGATCAGAGAAATCCCTATCCCTCTGGGAATTCTGACTGGTCAAGGTGCACATCCCGGGCACAAAAACATGATTGGCATATTATCACCAACACACAGTCATACCTGTGTAAATACCGTGCCACAAATAAATGTTCAACAGAAAGTTCTAAGAGAGATACTTATGTAGTTAAGAATCAAAATAACTATATATCTTGATCCAGGAAAATACTTAACCCTGACCAGAGGGTGTTGAATCATTGTATTTCACAGTAATCTACAGAAGATCAAGGCTGGATTACTTGATGGGTCTTCTGGGCACAGGGTTAGGGAGCCCTTAAGTCCCCTAACCCTGAACCACAGTGCCTACTGTGAAGTTAACATTTCTCATTACAGACCCCAAAGGTTCAGTCATTTTTAGACAATATCAGAGCCCAAAGTCCTTCTGAAAAACCTGAAGAAATATACTAAATGTTTACATGAAAGACACCATTATAACATCTCATGAGGAAGTGTTTATCCCCTTGTATTTTCTGTCGATGTTAAGGTTTTTTCCTCTGTATGATCATCACTTCCTGAGCGTGGGATTGTTTCTCCTCCTGATTTAGGTTTTATAATGATAGTGTAATATGTTGAACAGATTGTAAAGCTCTTTGAGGCAAAATTGTGATTTTGATCTATATGGGTAAAATTAACTTGACTGAATATTTCCTCTCAATGAACATATACCCAACACTAGAATTCAACTGAGGAAACAGCAAAAAACCTGTGTCTTTATAAACTCTACATGTCACCTCCCTAGTTCTAGGCTGAAGAGAAAGGTGTCAACTTTTTACATAAACAGTTTTAACGTTTAGCTTTGGGTATTCTGGCAACAAGATAAGCATCATCTTCTCTGCCACCCTAATGTATGAGAGTATCACTCAAATCCCTATCATACACTTAAATACAATGAAAATGCTTTCACAGTACCAAAGTCCAACACCTTCTTACATCTAAAGACCATTTGTCATAGGTCAGAGTGTTGTTAGTCACAGACTATAAGATTATGCAGGGCCACTATTTGCACGATTGCTACCTTGAAGTGGGAAAAAAGTGGACAGAAATTGCTGCAGCCCTTGAAATCCCCAGTCAGTATGGTTTATGCCATAGCTAGCTATCTTAACACTGTTCTCAGTGGGGCGTTTTGCAAGCTAACGTTAGTGACTGGACTGTTTGCTTTAACATTCTGCTTGTTTTAACCAACGAACTAACTGTATGTTTCAACTGAAGATTGCTCGATTTAATCATATATGTATGACTACACCAAATATAAATTTTCATTCATGATTTTACATGAAAACAGACCCCTCCATGTTTTGTGTCTTCCCAGTTTGCTATTTCCTGTTTGATGCTGGATGAAGTTGTTGACAATGTTCATGTCATTGAACATTGGAAACTTCTCTGTCTCCATGAGCTTGGACCAAAAACCAATTATCCCAATTCAAGTTAGTGGAGCATTAAACAGGAAGTCAGTCACTCAGCTGATTGAAGATGGCCACGTGGCTGCATTCGGCTATGTTTTGCGGCCGTAAGTCTCTAGTGTGCTTGCTCTATGAACCCCACTATGCTGAAATATCTGGGTACTTTCATTCCATGGTAACTGAGCATTTTTGGCTTCATCCGCCACTGAGCAACTTTCATGGTAATGAATGGGGTTCAATGCTGTACCCAGGTATACACCCATTCTAAAACTTGTGAGATTATTTAACATGTTTGATTTTATTGGAACGTCAGGATGATAAAAGGACTGACTTGAGACAGTTCAGACTGAGTTTTATCACCACCTAACACCAAACGATTGAGATCACAGAAGCATGCCAAAACTCTAGCAAAATTATGATGATTTTATTCCGACATTGAAAATTTGTCTCTAACAATAAAACTGTTTCAGATTTTTTTTTGGTGTAAATCTGGTATGAAGTGTGCTCATGAAGTTTAAGTTGAAGAAACCATTTGTTAAGTGCTGTTTACCCAACAGCAGAACATTTGACAAATCTGAGGTAGATTTAAAACAATTATAATCAACATAATGTCAATACATTAAACCATCAGAAATCTTAATTCTGGTTAGGAGCATGTCAGATTCTCTGTGCAGACAGTTCAAAACATTTTGTAAGTGTTTTAGCTGACAGTGTAAACAGGATAAATAGACAAAACCAAAGCCTCAACTGTCGTCAATACTTACTACACGTTTTATATCCACAGTTTGTAATTTCTTCTGTTTCTCAATCTAAATAATGACAAAAGACGGACTTTGATGACGTTGTGAAGTAACGTGCGGTAATATATTGTCGATACAAATCTATCTGACGTGAATAAGGTAGAAATTATGTTTACAGACGAGGATAAGTATGAAAGGTATATTCACGTTACCTTTAGTTAGGTAATGTCCAATCATTTAAATGAAATAGCTGGTTAGTCAGTCACATTAAATTTCCAACAAATAGCATTTGCGGGGTCAACTACACAGCTGTTGTAGCTAACATTATGTGGTGAATTCAGTCATGGGGTAGTGCTGACCTGTGGTGGGTGGTCGCAACAATTATTGTATTATCAAATGACTCTCTGTATTTAAATAAGGTTTTATCTGCCGATCCCAATGAGAATCCGCAGCTCTTTGCAGACTTTAGCCAAATTCTTAATACATTATATTAATTTGATTAAAACTGCTTTAATGAATACAAACATCTTTCAGACTTACAGAGCATTCATCCACGATGTAAAGTCCATCAGTGTGTGAAGAAACAAAAACTTTGTGCTAAAAAACATGGCAGCATTTACCACTTATTTGAATCCTAGCATCATGCAAATGGACAGACACACATACTGGGTCATCAGATTAATACTCACTGGTCATGCTGATTGCAGGCATGAGCCATTCGTTTGCCGCTTTGCCTTCAATCTACTCCTCTCACCCAGTCTTCACCCGAAGGTCCATAATCTACCCAAGACATATTAGAGCGCAGTAATCTAATGTGTCTGGAATCCTCATCAGAACACAGCGGAGTAATGTAAAAAACTGAGGATCACTCTGAGGTTAGACTGTAGAAGAGTTAACTGGAGGGTCTGGATGAGTTAAGGACCAGACTGAGGAAACCAGACTAATGAAGGATTAGAGCACACAAGGCTTATGGGAGTGTCGGTGCTGTGTGACAATCTGACAGCCATGGACCAGAATTAAAGAAACATCACCACTGCTGAGCTTACTCCTTATGTTGCCAGTTAGCTTGTAACTTAGAAGAAGACTTTATTCAGTGTATTATTATTGTGCAATAAGGCAAAAGGATGATGCTAATGTAAACATAAATAGACATTAATTATGCAGTTACAAATATATGGCTACAAAATAAGACTGTTTAAAGCTGTGCTGACTTATGCATTAATGCCGGTGATCAGTTCAGTGTCAAACCTATTTCATTTTGAAAGAATTTTTTTTTGATTTATTGGCAGATGTTTCTCTGAATAAAAGTACATAAAAAAGTACATAGTAGATCTACTTTGTAATGTGATTAATTATTACAGTTACGTTCTGTAAAAATGAATGAGATGTCTCACAATTAGACACTATGGTTTGTTACTGTAACTCTACATACAACCTTGCTCTGTTTCAGCTGACCAACATTTCGTGTCGAACATTTATTGAACATGCTCATGTTTTCAGTAAACAGTGAACTGCACATATGAATTTACAACTAATGAATGTAAACATGGGCATTGTTCACGTCGTGACCGTTACCAACACTCACACACTGTGTTTTATGGCATCAGAGGATTTAAGGCATCCAGCATGCTGCTGCTGTGTCAAAGACAGTTTCCCCCTACCTAAATCTAAACCAAAAATTTTCCTTTACATAACATACAAAACCACAGAGGGTGGCACTGATGCATTTTAACAGGAGGGAAACACTGCTCAGCTGTGGAACAGACTTTGACACAACACCTGCATGGCTAGTACAACTGGCAATTCAGGCAACGCAGCTTCTGAGTCTGGTGAAGCCAGTTCATAAGAATATTTGAGGGAGTTTTATGAACAAATCAGTACAGATTCCAAGTGAAGAATCTCACATTTTTATGCAAATTGTGCCTGCTGGGTCTGAAAAAACAGTGACAATTCATTGCAAATTATGAACTATTCAAATTATGAACTATGAATGTGAACTAATTCATTTTAAACTGTGTGAACTGAACTTTGAGTTACCTCTTGAGAAGTGTAAACCTGCACAACACTGCTGATATAGCACACTCAGTTATGTTAAAGTTACAGTCCCTTATAGCAGAAGTTCGTTGAGAATTTTACTGTGTATACAGTAAAGATAGTCTTAGATTTTTTTAACCCTTCTTTATAAGATGAAATGTGAATTCTTGCGACAGATTAAAACCTCTTACTGTTCACAAGTGCTGTAGCATCAGACATCTGTGTCCAAGTGAGGATATTAGAGAACAGGGTTTGGGTATTAGGTGGGATGAGTGAGGAAGCCCCTAACCCCTAATCTAGCACCTCATGTTGGCTTGAAGCTTGGAAACACCCCATCATTCATGGCAATGCTTGGCTTACCAAGAGGCAAAGATGAGTACTAAGTCGGCTTGGTATTATGACAGCTTTTCTTAATCAACATGATTATCATACTGTCGACCAGCACCAGTGGTGTCTCTTTGTCTTGCAGCAGTGTGGCTATCAGACACATCAGAGGGGAAGGGGAGTCTCATAGGGATGAGAAAACCAGTGAAACAAGAAAAAGAACTTAAGTTATATCTTTCAGACCATTTGGTTAATATAGAAAAAATTTTATTGGGCTGTCACTACAGTGTTCTTATGTGTGCCAAGGTCATTTGTAATACTGTGTAGGCTCTAACTTTCTATTGCTGTACACAGCTGTTAAAACGATCACTTCTACTGTTTGGTGATCTACAGACACACTACAGTCAAACGCCACTGTAATATAGCAATATAGTGTGCAGTTACTCAATAGCCCCTTTTACACCACCTCTTCAAGATGGTAATTCCGCCTCACCGTTCTGTTCAAAAGGTACAGTTGCGGAATGGGGGTACAGAGTTGTCTCACATGTAAGCTGGTATCGGAGGTAGTAACAGTGCTGAAATGATGTTCGTATAAAAAGCTGGCTGGATCGGACCATGGGCAGTACGGGGATGACATTTTGGCGATGTGTTGTGTGTGACCCACCATGGGAGATTTAAAAAGTAGCTGATAGCAGTTAGCAGCTAACTCAAAGAAGATGAAGACGGAAAATGTCTGCAAAATGGGAAAACAATTAGATTTGAGTACTCCTTACCCTCCAAGCAGAGGATGAAATCAGCCGCCATATAACAAACATGGTAAATGATTGTTGTTGCCATGTTGATGCCATTTTCATGGTTTAAAGTGCTGCCGACATGTGTGTTATATGTCACACTACAGGCTAACGCAGCTGTGTTACATTATGCCCATAACGCCCCTTATGTTTCCATGATGCCGGCATGCTGTCTAAAATCACAGACAGTAGCAGCATGATACATTATTTTGATTCTGTATAAAAATGCAAAGGCAGCATAAAGAAGGGACTTTGTAAAAGAACTATAGCATGAACTCTGTGTAAAAAGGACTAATTTTTTTAGAGTAACATATTAGCACAGAGAAAGAGCAATAAAAACCTCCATAGACACGTCCTAACATTTCCTGCAAGTAGGAATGCACAATAGTGGATTTTTGCCAATATCTGATATACTGATCTTTTCCACCTCAGTTTGGCTGATTGCCAATAGCGATTAAAGTGCTTTTTTTTTTTTGCCACCTACTTGCAGAGAACAATAAGTCTCTCCAGTGGTGGAATTAACATATTATTATGCCTACTCTTATTGTGTTGGCCCACTGGCAGATGCAGACATAAGTAAAAGTCCTTCAAAATTTACACAATAAATGGGCAAAAAAGGAAAACTACTTTAACTTAGATGACATGTAAAAAGTGCCATATTTTTTTTTATGTAACATTTTTTAACAAAACTGTAAAATCGATCCTATGTTAACAGGCTTGGCTGATGCTCTCATTGAGACAAACCTGACAATAGTCATAAGCAGGGCAAATCTGACCTATTTCAGCTGCTTAAAGTCACATTATTAAAGTCTAAGTCTTATTGGCCTGTTATATCAGCAGAAATGTTCATTTCCGGCTGAATGTGATTCAATCTTTTATCTGCAGATACCCATGACATACACATATTATATTACATCCCTGCCTGCAGTGTAATTCATGCCTACACTGTTAATCTCTGTGTTCAGTATGTTTTAAACATCTTGAAACATTTGTTAAAAATATGGTTACACTGCTTATGTAATGCTTGACATTACAGTTGTGATTTTGCAACAATGTATCTAGAGAGCATGGTGTATCCTGCCTTTTCTTGCCTGCTGTGTATTTTATGACACAGTTGTAATGTTGGGCTGAACGTGGCCCTTAACATTTGTATTTATGCAGACAACTCAGACACCTAACCTCTAACTAAGGTGAGGTGACACTTAAAAAATCGGTGTCTGTTCAAAACCCAAAAGTTACTAACTAAAAAGAAGAAACTGAATGATAATCTAAGCAGCCCCCTCCCTTGCTTACCAGCTGCCTGCAACAGCTCAGATGAGTGCTTGAGTAACAATTTGAGGGTGTTGCTGTAGGCTACTATTTATTGCTATGCAGTTATTCTAAATCCAAATGCAGTTATGATTGCGTACTTTCACATCCATTTCTTCACATACACCAGTAACAGCTGTGAAGAGATCATTTAAGCTTCAAAATGGCTTCCCTCCATGAAAAATAATAATTTTGTGTAACATTATTGAGAAGAGCGAGATTACATCAGAAGAGGAGATGGCCTGTCAGAGCGCTGAACGTGTTGAGGCAAGAGGGGTTCAAGAAAAACGAAGTTGAGGGAAAAATACTAACATTACAAGCAGACCAATCCTGCAGACACTAAAGTGAACACTGAAGTTATAAACATGTGGTTAGAAGCGAGTGTAAGCTGCACCAAATTCCCCTGGGAAACACGCTGTCCCCTCCATTGTGGCAGCCATGACACTCACACTCAAATCTGCCTTTAGTTTGCATGTAATTAATCGTCCCAACACAAGCATGAAAGTCTCCTTTAACCTACCCAGAGAAGGAAGTGAGGTAAAGTAACAGCACTGTGGTAAACTCCTCCTCCTCCTCCTCTCTCCTCTTCAAGATCTGTGCACGAATGCTACATGGCATCTGGGTTCACCAAAATGCAAAATATTCAGTGTATGTGTGTATATGTATGCAGGGAGTAGGGTGTTTGTAAACTGGAGACTGATCCATCCAATTAAGAGATGGACTTGATCAGCTCTCCAAATGACTGTCAACAACTTCCACTAAAACCAGTTTCAGTGCTCTAATCATTACTTATAAATGAGAGTTATCTTCAGGGATATGGGGATATATAGGGACCAATTCACCAAATCTCTTTCAAGGAGGCACAGTTATGCAAGTCATGCTTGCTCTCTGTGCGTCAGTGGAGGCTCGTTCGACTCGTGGTCCACTGCGTGGTCAGTATGAGTAATTAGGGGTTAATTAGATGAAAGTAGGTGTGGGGGAAGGGTCAGACTGGAATGGGGATTTGGGGGTTGCGAGGCATCAGAGGGCGTCTTGCTAGTCCGGCTGGTTGGCTAGATGTGGAGTGGAAACAAAAATCACCCCTCTGGAGCTGAAAGGTCCTCTGTTAGGGCTCTTTACTTCACTCACAATAAACAAAGACTTACATTTCCTGAGGATGGACAGACACTCTGAAACTACACACACCAAGACGCACAGGCTCAGGCAAACTGCTAGATTGTGCTTTTGGTGCTGTGTTTAGCCTCAGCTGGCCAACAGGCAGAGGAGCTCCTCGGTCATCTATCCGATGAGTCAGGCGGCTGGAATTCCAGGAATCCAACCTGAGATCTATTTACAAAGCACATATCCTCTCCATACGCTCTACATGCACTGTCCACTCTCAGGCTGAAGCAAGGGAGGGAGAGAACATGCTTACTTACAGTACTGATAAATGACCCTATCAGCTGTTTGCATTAGAGTTAATTCACACCACTGCTTGTAAGATCAATACAGAGCACATTAGAGGAGAAATTAAGTATGAATATACGTGAGGTAGTGGTCAATGCACTACAGACACACACCGCATATATCTCTGTCCTCCTTGCTTACATGAGGGTTAGATTGTTATGTAAGAATGACCATAGTCTGAAATGCAGCCAGTGTGCAGGAGGATCTGCTGAGGAGAAAACCCTCCTCTCTCCCCTTCCCCCTTTTCTCCAGGCCTACACAGTCCACCAGGCCACACTGCTGTCAGCCAATCAACTACTGTACCATATCTGACTCAAGTTTTATACATGTCTAACCTACAAGTCATGTCTGTCTACAAATCACATGACAGTTTAAGCCAGACTATGGCTTTTCCAACTTTAACAGACACACCGATCAGGCAGATTTATCTCAAAGCACCACAGAGAAACTAGTTTAATTTCTTTTTCTCTATTTTATTAATTTCTTTCCTTTCCTTTCACTCTATTTTTGCCTCCTAGTCTTCCTTTTCTTGAGCCTCCCTCTTTCTCTCCATGCTGTAGTAAAGACAGGACCGTGTGTCCGAGCCTGTGTGGTCAGTTTCCCCCTCCCCCACTGCTTTAGCTCACACACACACACACACACACACTCACACATACAAACATGTGGCAGAGGCTGGCCTGGCCCCTCTTTGCTTATTGTGTCCACTCATATATCAGGCTGCAGCTGACCAGTCCCTCCTCACGTCGCCTCCATCTGCCCTTCACTTTGCTCTATCTCTGTCATTTTACCACCAGTAGCACAGGTCCTTTACTATGACGCCTAATGAGAATCTAAGGTGTGCTACAATTTACTTAACAAGCTTTCATGATGGAGCACTACTATGTGTGTGTGAATGGAGGTGGAGGGTGATGTTTATTTGCCCCTCTATACAGGCCTAATGAGAAGCTGGTGACACAGGGTTACTAACGATCTGGCTTTCATTCACATAATGACTTCACCCTGGTAACTGGCAGCTAAAAAGGGCTAAAACTACTAATAATCACTGATTATCAGTATGGACAGAGCCCATAATGAGGTGTGGGTGATTGGATGTTTGCTTGTTTGAGTGTGTTTGTGTGCAGATGGACAAGAAATGTGACAATTTTAGTTGTGTTTGTAAAAGAGGGGAGAAATGCCATGATAGGATTGAGTGTAATGGAAGTTTCTGTGGGAAGAAATCTATCATGACGCTGTGAGTCTTTTTAAAAGAGGAATTTGACAGACATATGTTACTAAAAACTTCTGTCCGCTTTGAAAACTCCCTTCCTCTCCCTCCAAGATTTCTGTTGTTTTTATCTCCGTTCATCTGTGTAGCTGTTTAGAATATATATAAAAAAGCTTGCAGTAAATCCCTGTTGCATTATTCCAATCAGTTTAGCATTGTAATCCTGTTAAAGCTTGGTCTAATCAATAGCCCAGTCAATCAATATAAGCATATTCATCAGCCTGGATAGCAACCTCTCATGATTAGCACATGTGCAAGCAAGGCCTGTGCTGTGATGTGTCACAGAGATTTAGGTGATGTAATCAGCTTTTACATACTAATGTTGCACACACAGAAAATATATCAGTCCACTCTGATAACACTGGAAACAAAATATGACGCTACGATGTGTTTTTATGAATATTTCAACATAAAACACCATCCTAGTTTGGTATTCACACTTTGACATTGAAACATGTTATTTTCCACCTTAAATAAACATACATGAAGGTTGTCCCCAGAATCTCAAGGTGTGATGGTGCTATCATCTAAAAAACACGCATAGCAAACATTTTAACATTCTCAAAGAGCAGCTCTGAATACGACCAAGTGCTCCACTCCTCTATCTTCATGTTCCTTGTTAAAAGAAGACAGACAGTGTTGCTTTAGCTGCTCTCTGTTTAAACAAATTACTATACTTTATTCTCATGGAGGGGCTGAAAAAACAGCGACTGAATACTTTCTGTGAAATTCCTTAATGCAAGACTCAGCTGTTAAAGCCATTAGAATATCTGCCTTCTTGACTTCTCAGAGACCCCCCCAGCCCCTCGCTTCCCTCTGCTGAGCCACAGGAGATAGACAAAAGAGGAGCCGAAAGAAGAAGCTGTACAGAAAAACAGACTCAGACCAATCGCGATCACATCTTTCACGTACAACATGCCAAACAGAGCCATCATTGGACGTGACCTTACAGCTCATCAATCCAAGCACAGGCTGTAAACAAAATAATACAAAGCAGTGCAGACTTACTGTATGGGGTGACAGGACTGAGCATTCTGCAGCCCTGGCCCCAGATGAAGAGGAGAGGACCGGGTCCACTTGGTGCTATTGAGGGCCCAGCTGCATGCTGCGGGGCCTCCCTGGGCTACTGCTTCTCCTGCGGCTGTTGGCTCGGCTAGTGACTGGCCTCCCGGACCCCTCCATGGTTCATTTCACAGTTCAACACCACTTTGACACGCTGCCACCTGAAGAGCACACACATGCCAACGTCAGAGCCGTAAGACACAGTGAAGGAGACGACGGTGTTTGTTTTGCAGCCACTCAAAGTAAGATTGCAGGGAACTTTTGAGAAATTAATAAATTTGTAAAACGCCAATAATCAAACATATTTGTTTGCATTGGGCACATGTTAAATTCACTTCCTTTTAAAAAGACAGTTGTAAAAATAACTAAATATCTGGAGAAAGCAACTGATACTAACTCATAATGAGTTTCTCATGTGCTCACTTTTGCTTTCCTCTGTTTTTTTCAGTCTGTTTATGTGCATGCACGTGTGAGCGACCGATCAAGAGTTTGAACGCTAAATTCCCTGACAGAGGAGGCTTTTACCCTCAGCCCACGAAACCGCACGGCCAGCGGAGACAGGTTTCTAATTCTTTGAACACAACCACAACAGCAAAAGGAACTTTGTACTCTGCAGAGCAAGGAAGCTATCATGTCCAACATGGATTATATGAATGAGGGAGGAAAAAGAGCAGGAGAGTGCACAGATGTGTAACCTGGTTTGACATTTAGAGGACAAACTAGTGAGAATGTCATACAAATGTATGAAGACAGTAAAGCAGGCACAGTGGAGTCAGCTGCACATATAAGAGGGCATATCACACGTGAAGAGAGAACAGAGAGCATTGGAAACGACAGGAATGTGCAAGAACCATCAGAAACATTGTCATTACTGCTGAAATGAGATAAAAGCTAAATCTTTTCCAACAAGTGAGTAAGTGGTTACTGACCTGATCATGCCTGGATTTGCTCGATGAGTGGCTCAGTTTAGAAAGTAATCCACTATTCCACGAAGTACAACAGGGGAGCCGACGTGAATGTGTATGTATGTGTGTGTGTGTGAGGCTGGTACTCTCTTGTGGGACCCTATCCTTCTCTCCTACACTCCCTCGCTCGCCCTCTAGCTCCCTTCTCCCTCCCCCCTCTTGCTCTCCCTCGCCCAGTGACAACAGAGCAGCACATACATCCCCTCCCCCAACCACGCCACCCCTCCCCCTCCTCCTCCTTCTCCCTCTCTTTTGTTAAAACTATTTCAGCAGGAAGGGAGAGAGAGGGAAAAAGTGACCAATCATGCAGTGTCAGAGAAGAGCCTGTTTCCCCCTGCTGCGTGTGTATGTGTGTTTGTGCACGAATTTTCTATGTGTGTGCAGTCGAGGGTGATCTTATCTGCGAGTGTGTACGCACCGCATGTTTGTTTTTTAATTGTAGACCTTTGGTGTGATGAATGAGCATGTGGGACACATGCTGCTGAAAAATACTGAATTTTCTCCTTCACTGATCACATGAGAAGTTCAGTTATTGTCAATGACTTCTATTGATCTGTTACATTGATCTTAGTGGTGTTGGGAGGGTGGAGTTGAAACAACCATGTCAATATTACCTAATTCCTGTGGTACCCCCCCCCCCCTTGTACACACTAGCCTGCACACATGCGTGGGCCACAGCAAATGACCTCCACATCGGCCTCAAACCTTTGACTAAGCAGTTGGTATATTTTTTTTCACCTGCAGTTTATCAGTATCTTATATTTGAATATCTACTCATTCATTGTCTTTCCAGGGGCTTTTTTTTTTTAACTCTTTCCCTCTAGTCCCTATTTTGCTCCCCAGTCCCTCATACATAGAAACACAGCTGTGGTTCTGCATTTAGAGTTATGGAGTAGGCGGGACAAGTTGGTCCACTCCTCATGTTACTCTGTTGTAAACACCCAAGGCCCTGCAGGACACACTCCTTCTGCTTTGGGCCCTATCCCAAACACACACACACACACACACATACAGGCACATGTTTGACATGTGTGAGCCATGTTTTAGAAGGAGATCGCTCACTGCTCACACTGTAACTTTCCTTTGTGATTTCATTTTATTAGACTCAATAATACAGAAATTAATGCTTTTATTACACCAATCTCACAATATTGGTTGATTGCAGTCCTTTTGATTTATGGAGATAAAGTGCCCATGAGCCTTAAGTGGACTATTATCTAAAAGTACCATGGTTGTTGCCAATAATAGCAGTGGAGGTGGAGGCTTGTTACTGGACCTTTCATCAGGTGAGGAGTAATGGCTAGTGCAGTGCTCAGCTCTTTCCCTCCCCTTACCTGCTTTGCTGACGGACACTGAAAAAAAAGCCACACTGTGATTTTGCAGGCTAGGAAACAATACATCTAAACAATCCCAAATGTGCTGTGGGGGCTTTTCTTTTCATTAGAGATAAGGTAGGCTGTTTGATACATTCTCACTGCCATAACGAAGCCCCCCCCCCCCCCCCCCCCCCCCCCCCCCAGATGTGGTCTCTTGTTACGTCAGGAACACCTCCAAATGTAGCTGTGCCGCCCTGAGCAGGTCACTGAGACAGGCGGAGGGACAAAGGGCAGAGTGTGTGCTAATGACAGGCGAACAGAAAGGTGTGGCTATCAGCAGGTTGGAGAGCGAGTTTACTGGCAGAGACACAGGAGAGAAATTCCACTTACAACTCAACTACTGGAACATATATGACAAACAGGAAGACAGATTTAACCGTACACACATAACGGCCATGCTGGAAATTGGACATGGTAACTCTAAACGTGGGTCCCTTTGGCCCTGTGGGTGGGATAGGTCACATGATAGCACCCCAGAGAAGCTCAGCTGTTTGCCACTCTAATTCTGTCTCAAGCAGCTGAGCACTGACCCACTGCTCCACTGAACTGTCCCAGTAATGATAATTGTGTGTGTGTGTGTGTGTGTGTGTGTGTGTGTGTGTGTGTGTGTGTGTGCGCGCGTGCACACGGGGAGGCAGGAATGGGGTTAATGATGAAAATACATCCATGCCTTCAAAAGCCGGACTGCTGTTGTAGCTACAGAGTTAAATACCTAGAGTACAATTTTCATTTCCACATGCCCGAGCATGTTCACATACATGATTTGAGGGGTGAATTATGAGGCAGAGAGCGAGAAGGAGACAGCGAAAGGGCAAAACAGGAACAGGAAATATTTGGGAAAAGAACAGGAAATGTGTGTATTGTCTCCCACAGGCAATGTCAGTGTCAGCAAAGTACTGGGCTTGCGTTTAATGGATAACTGTGGTGATATTTTATATTTTTCTGACTGTTAACAAATCCACCTACAAGACCAAATTAAACAATGAATTGATCCTACTAGCAAGCACTGCCGGTCTTTTAATCCTCTGGGCCATAGAGGTTCACTCAGGGGCGTAAATATAGGCAGTGTGTTCGCGCTGGGGCCCGTGGGGCAGGGTGGGGTTGGGATTGGGGGTGTAGAGAGAGAAGGCCCTCCAATGATGTGCTGAGAAGAGAATGACCCCCCTAGGTGTGATTTAAATTCTCACCTCGGGAGTACACCTGTGTTCAAAAAAGAACTCTCAGTGGCATTTGCTATACATGTCCTTGACAAGGGGAATTTATTTTTTTTTTTTTGTAAAATAGCCAGTAGCACTGTGTAGTAAAGTTAAAGAAACTCTAAAAACCATGCACATATACAGATATGTATATGTATGTCATATACACATGTACAATAATGATTGCTGTTTAATATCATAGACTGTATATAATATATGTAACATGGGTAATATGTATATTTATGTTGTCCAACATCAAGTATGTATATATTGTAGCTAGTTTGGTTTATATATACGCTTAATGGTGTGTGTGTCTCTGTGTTAATGCTGCATAACTAGTCATCATTGCATGCACTGGGCCCTGTAATAACTACCTTGCACCACTGACCTTATTGTTGTTCAAAAACTATTAAAAACACGTCAAGGTTGCACACTATTGCATTGGGTCATCACCTTTTTTTTTTGTTTCTGGCGCCAGAATTGACCATATTTGGGTGAGAGGGTGGGGCTTTGGAGGAGCAAGGGGTGGATCTGACTTAAGCCCTATTCGGACAGGATTAGTTTTACATAGGGACGTGGGGTAAAGTAATAATTACCAGAGATTTTACTCCCGTCCGAATGTGCCATGTCAGTAATCATTACCACACCATGTCAGTAAAGATTACCGCGACTTTTACCTTCTGTAAAAGGGTCCAGGACAATTACCTCAGGTAATACTAATCCCGTGCGAATAGACCAGCAGTAAATATGTGTGTTAGGGCGGTCAAAAAAAAAAAAATTGAAGTTAGAAATATATTCGAATATATATTTTTTTTATATAAGTTCGAACCTAAATTTGGTAATTCGAATATCATTAATAATTAATTAATACTATCGATAATGTTGTATATCACGGCGAATCCCGTTCGGGACGCAGCGGGAGGGAGAGGCGCCAACGGAGGAGCCCGCTGCGCCAACACCACCCACTGCACTGTCCGCGATGTGTGACCTGTTCAGGGAGACATACAGGGAGAGTGTTGCACCTGCTGCCTCCCTGCCTACCCTTTTTGAAGAAGAGATGAAACGTTACCAGAATGAGACACCACTGCAAGCCGACCAGGATCCACTCTTGTGGTGGAAAACTACGCACTGAAGTATCCAAACATGCGAGGCAGAAGTATACCTGGCACTATAATGAGGTCAGAACGGGTGTTTTCATCCGAGTGTCACGTTCATATTGCGCCAGCAATAAGCATCTCATTTTTTGTGGGGGTTTTTTGTAAAAAAATAAATAAATAATACTAATACTAATACCACTACTACTACTACTAATAATAATAATAATAATAAATTCTAATATTATTCGAACTCTACTAAATTAATTCGAAAATATTCGAACTCAATTTCATGGTGCTTTTGACAGTCCTATCATACGCACATGATGGCAGGAGGGGACGGTGGTGCGTGAATGAATTTACCCCTCTCACTTGTGGTAGTTTTACTGATATTTCTTATCCCGTGCGAATCAGCCATTAATATTACTGACGTCCTGTGGTAAAGTGACATTACCTCACGTGCCCATGTAAAACTAATCCCGTCCGAATAGGGCTTTAGAAGGAGAGGACACTATCTGTAGACAGCCTGTCACTAAAAGCAGTGACGCCCTTACATATGCGTAACTTCGAGCCTTAATAAAAAGCAAACAGGCATGTTTTAAAAAAAATTCACCATAATGTTGTCATGCATGGGGAAATTAGCTATAGAGTTCAAAACTGTTTTTTGTACCAGGCTGTAAACATGTTTATTTCTGCTGTAAAGTTGGCATTTTAACATGGGGCTCTATGGGGATTGACTCGCTCATGGAGCCAGCCTCAAGTGGCCATTCAAGGAACTGCAGTTTTTGGCACTCCTGCGTTCTGCTTTATTTTTCATACCTGGAGGTTGCCTCTTGGTACTGTAGTTTATTTTACACAATGCACTATCAATCCTGTTAAATTACATTTGCTACAAAATAAAGTGCTCATTCAGGGGCGGATTAGACAATGGGCCCCTGGGCACAGATATGCAAAAGCCCCCCACAGGGTGTCTGCAGGTCCTTAAAGGGGCAAAAAGCGAAATCGTTTCACCGCTACATTTGCTGTTGTGCACTGCCTGTAGACCAAAACAAAGTGTGTCATGAGCCACACCTCTGCTTTCCACCCCCCATCCCACTCGCCTCGTCTGTGCAGCTGAGCACCGCAGCCTCTCCACGGACTATTACATCCAGACGGTCCCGGTGTTTCTTCCGCAGGCTCCGCTTCACTGAGCTTCACTCAGCTGCCCGATATACCCGCTGCTTCTTCCCACATTAACCTGAATAACAAACCAGGGCTCGGTGCTCCGGTTGGATCCAAATGGAGAGCCGGGGCTAACGTTAGCTGGGAAGCTAGCAGAGGCTAACTGGCTGTGCTGACAGCAGCAGTGAAGTGGATCCTGAGGAAGAAGCACCGGTTAGGTTTCACTACAGGCAGATTCACTCGCCACAGGGGCGAGGAAATAAAACCTGAACAGCCAACTTAGTTTGGCTTAGTTTAGCCCTGCTGAAAAAACCAGCATGGACCAGCATAGAAATTATGCTGGTCCATGCTGGTCTGGTCGATACTGTTTTTTTCAGCAGGGAGCAGTTAGCGATGTCTTTCACTCACTCTCTGTCTCTGCTGTGTTTAGCTATTTCCCTGCTTTCCTATTAGCGTTAGCACTGGTCGGCTGCCACGCTAACGTTCCTACCGTGCTCACGACTCTGGCTCACGCAGAAGAGTAGGAATGTTAGCGTTAGCTCCTGGAGTTAGCACTAGAGCTACTACGGCTACTGGAGTAACTTACAGCTATGGAGCGCTTCTACCAGCTCTTCTAGTCACTGAGCCTCACCTCCATCTCAGCAAATATATTACATTTATTACAGGTACCATCATCATTGAAGTAGGCAGGGAAATAGCTAAACACAGCCCACCAGGCTGCCCGCCGGGCTACATTTTACAATGCTAATTGCAAATGTTAGCTGGGCTGCCGGGCTACTCACCTAACACAACCCTAACGCCTGACCCATTGCTGGGACTGAACCGCTAATAACTCAAGCTCCGGACATTAACCCATGCTACGATTATAACATTAAATTTAATTGAATCGACATAGCGACATGTGCCTAACATTACTGTAACACTAATTAAAACAGAGATTTGACTCCTCCATTTCACTTTGAAAATACGCGCTGCCATTGCTCACTGGCTGTAGTCTTTTATAGGGAGGGAGGGCCAAGGGCTCCGAGAGGAGGAGGGGGTGGGGGGCGGATTCACATGAATGTACATGAACGCGCAGCCGGACCGGCTTGTAAACAATGGGCTGGAGATCAACAAGGAGAGAGGGTGTGTGAGGTCATGCTATACTCCAGATGAAATTACACCTCTAGTTCTTCACATAGCAATTTTTTAATTCCTTCAATCTAGAAATGATGAATTTCGCTTCTTGTTCACTTATTGCCCCTTTAAGAAGTCTTGAAATGTCTTATATGCAACTGTGTAACAATTAGGCCTGAAAGGTCATTAAATAGTCTTAAATTTGAATTTGTAAGGTCTTAACTACTATAAACATTTTTATCTAATATCATTTATACATCTTTAAATGCCTTTTTGTAGAGATGAGTTAAGCCTTTCCATGTAAATGTCCACATTTCTAATGTTACAACTCTTTAAAAAACTATTATACTGTCATTTTACTTCATACTTGCATTTAGCTGTTGGCAAAACTTAATTGTCTCTAATAACCATATTTCTACATAACACATACCTCTGCACAAGACCACTTATAACTTGCTTGAATGAGAAAAATATGATTTGACCAAAAATATGTCCTAAATTTTGTTTAAAGGTGTCTTGAAAGGGTCTTAAAAAGCATTTGATTTAACAGTCTGATACCTGTAGACACCCTGCC
Organism: Epinephelus lanceolatus; assembly: GCF_041903045.1. NCBI lineage: Eukaryota > Metazoa > Chordata > Actinopteri > Perciformes > Serranidae > Epinephelus > Epinephelus lanceolatus. Next base: position 14,096,081 of record NC_135734.1, read on the forward strand.
CCACCTCCCCTACACAGGAGCAAGACTCACAGACTTTCTAGGTGTTTGGCCTCATTTTATATAATTGTTTTGCATCCCTTTGTAGTCATAATGCATCTTTTTGTAGTTTTGTGTCTCTTTGTGGTTGTTTTACCCCTGTTTCTAGTTCTTTTTTGTCTCTTTACAGCTCCTTTGCATGTCTCTGTGGTCCTTTTGACTCTCTTCCTGGTCAGTGCATGCTAATATGAGTGATATTTTGCAGGCGAGGGCTGGGGGGCCCCTTACACATAAGGCCTTTGGGCCTTTCCCCAGAAGGCTTGTTCAGTAATCCACTTATGTTCACAGCTATATTTAGTAAATCAAACTACATATACGGGAGCTGATTTTAAAGATTTACTTCTTTAGTAAAAACAAATGTGCTTGGGGCTGAGTGTGGCAGGGTAGAAAGGTCAGGAACTAAAGCACTGTTGGTTTGAATCTTTTCATTTGTTAAAAGGAATTCATGTGCTGTATATAAACATTTACACAGTAACTGGAAACAAGCACATGCACAGAGGAGTACACGTTTATTATGCTATTAATATTACAAATGGTGATGTTTTTGTTGACTCTTTATTCTCATGGTCGCCTTGTCTCGGAAACATGATATTGACTTTAATTCATATCCTTAAGAAAATCAATAAGACAGAGCTGAAAAGCACATTGCTACACAAACACACACACATAAGCACACACCACACACTAATATCATGTATCCTCTCTACTCATCAAGTGAATGTCAATTATGTCAATTAGCCAGGCTCACATTCAGCATACTGTCCGTCTCTTCAAGGTTAAATGGCAGGTAACTGTCCGCCAGAGGCTTTAACTGCTGTGTAATATCTTTATAAAGGCAATAAAACACAGAGACTAATGCTGAGCAGACAAATGTGGATAAAATAGGACTTTGATTCGTTTTAATCAACAAAACACACAAGGAATCTTACTGCATTCATGCACATATGCATATGCTCTTTCCCTCTCATAAACACACACATGCTCTTTCCCTCTCATAAACACACACATGATTTCACAGCACACACACACATGCAGCGCAGTGCTCCATGTTAGAGTGGCTTATTGTTCTCTGCTATGGCGAACACAATATCCAAGTCTAGTAATAGAGGTTAGATTAATTGCTGACAAATCTGTATTCAGCAGTTCCCTTTCTCTCCGCTTGACAGATTTATGACAGAGATTGATGGAGGGGAGGGACGAGCCGAGGGCCGCCTCTGTTCAGTGAGAAAAAAGGACAACAGCTCAGTGAGTTAAATAGAAACAGAGAAAAGAGAGAGAAAAAAGACACAACTGTTTTGGTTGGATTTTACACGATCAACAATTTTGTCCTTGAGATTGTAGGAGGCATAGACTATCATATTTTATGATGTCGTAACCAGAAAAGTTACCTTCATAAAATGGTGTTCATCATTTTATTCCTCTTACACTCAGCACGTTGAATGTTAGAGTTACATCTTAAAGTCATACCTTTAAATTACTCTTTAATGAGCAGTATGAGGAACAGGCCTCTTTCACTGGTAGGATCGCAGGAAAAGCAGGTGTTACGAATAACATTAACGATGGCTCTGTTCTATTTAAGTATCCCAGTAAGCCATGACAGTGTGACACTGAGCCAGCATGCACATTGCCAGGACCCTGAAACTGTTGCAGCTAAATGGAATTCAGCTGTGATTAATTTTATTATGTACACCTGTTCATGTCAAAATATCTTCAGGTAAATCTGGGAAGCACAATTCAGTCATGTGTTACATAAAAAAAATAAAAAATAAAAAAAAATGTAGCTAATGCTGAACAAATTAAAACCATAAGCAAAATTAAGATTTATACCTTTTTTAAAGGAACTGTTCCACATTGTGGGAACTGCACGTATTCCTTTTCTTGCCAGAGAATAAGAAGAAGATCAATATCACTCTCCTGTAAGATAATTACATAGGTGGGGCCAGCAGCCACTTAGCTTAGCTTATCAAAAAGACTGGAAACAAGAAAACAACCAGCCTGGCTCTGTTCAAAGGTAAAGAAATCTGCCTACTAACACCTCTGAAGCTCAGTGAATAATACGTTATATCTCATTTGTTTAATCCATAACAAAAAAAGTGTAAAAACAAGTACACAAAATGTGTTACCAGCCATGCTAGCTGTTTTCCTATTTCCAGTCTATACACTAAGCTAAGCTACCCAGTTGCTGGTTTTAGCTTTATAAACTCAAAGAAATAAGTTAGGTTAGATTTACGTATTTCAATCACATATAAAGTTTCCATCTAAATGAGTCAAGTAGTTCTAACATAAATCAAAAAATACCTCTTATGTAATTGAATCAAAATGAGATGAATAGTCTGTGAGAATATATATATATATATAACCATAGCTCATAGAATTTACCTAATTTACTTAATTAAAGTTGTTGTAATGTCTGTTAATACATTCAGTGTATTTCAGATATGTTATTGAATTTGTTAAGTGATTACATAAACCTTTATAAAGTACATTAGGTAAATTCTACGAGCTATTACATAAATTCATTCAGTCTATCTCAGTTTTATTTGATTAAATTACATGAATGGTACTTTATAGTTCATGTTAGAGGTATTTGACTGGAATGCAAATGTACGTATATGTTATTGAAGTACATATTTGACAATAGATCAGCTTGTAACTTGTAGAGTTGTATTGATCTACTCATCTAACTCTCACAGCAAGAAACCTAATAGCTTTAGTTCCTCTGGCCTTAGGAAGGACTCACAATTTTGTGCCCCATATTACAAAGTGTTACCAAATGAATATATGTATTTTCCAAAATGTCAGACCATATCTTTAAGACAGATGTTTAGATAGTCAAACACAGCTGTAACTACAGTAAAGGCCACATTCCATTCAGGTGTGTCACTTTCAGATATTAAACATGAGGCTCACTTTCATGGCTTAGTGGTAAACCTAGATGGGAACACAGCATATCATTAATATTATTGGTTACACCTGTGCTGTTCCTGCTGCGACACATCTGCTGTGAGAACCTACTGCACGGGATAACTCATGCACACAATCCTGAATCAGATCAGATGCTTTGTGACGAATCAAAGACACTGCAAACTATTTAAAAAAAATCATAATTACCCCCAAAATGACTGCTAATCATTTAGCATTCTGTCCTGCAGAAAAAAAAACATGCATTCCTGTCTGCATTCCAGCTCCAGTTGGCTCCATAGCTTTCCTTCACAAAAACCACAGGACCTTCACATGAGCACAAAGGATCTCTTTGAATGCTTAAGTCTTAGAACAGAGACATTAGGGCCAGGGTCCCTCCTCAGCTGATTGGCCCTGTGCTGGCCATGGGCCATAATGATGCTGGACCAACATGATAACAATCAGTACTCAAACAGAAAAGCTGAAAGTACATAGTGAGTTAATATGATATATGTGTTTATCAGCTGGCAACATTCAAGCACTGTGTGGGAGATCCAACACAGCCTAATGGATCAGCCTGATGTTCCGATTCAATTCATAAGGTAAATAAAAATCTGAAATACCCTATCCACCTCCCTCCTTCCACCTGATGTCACAGCCAACAGCTCCTCTGATTGGCTGAGACCACAGCCCACCAGCTGTTTGTAATCAGGAGCATTTGGGAGTCAGGATCACATGACACCCTCAAGGCGCACATGCACGCACAGATATATACATAGAGGGTGCAGTGCATCTTTAACCCCATACCCCTTCCCACAGGCTACTCTTTTGCAGCCAGGATCACCTCCAGATGTGCACACTGTGTTCTCACCTCAGGATAAAAAATTTAAAAAAAAAAACGGGGGAGGGGTGCAGCACAAGGAGGGAGGGGACAGTCCAGTGAAAATGGAAACAGCTCCAAGAAGTTGGGAGGGAGAGGAAGGAGGTTTGGACACTTCACATTCAGGATCTGGGGCTGGGACCAGTGTTTGTCTTTTTTAAACTGATCCAACAGTCTTCAATTTAAATAAATATTAGGAGGACAATGTCCTCATAGGGTGAATCTACTTGCAAGGATTGTGACTCTGCTGCCTCCTAGTGGCATAAGTCATTTAATTCATCTATATATAAAAGCTCAAACACACATCTTTGACTGTCTGATCAGATTTTTTAACAAAAAGACACGATACAAAAATAAAACAAAAAGCTTGTTTCATTTGAACTGGTATTATTTATTTTTCCGTAGTCAAAAATTAAATTACATATACATATAAAACATCCAGACTAATCATTCAGTGGTTGAAGAGACAAGGCATCGCTCTGTCTATGGCTCCATGACTATAAGATTAAGGTGTTCCTCTCCCTGAAAGCCTCCCACGTTCTATCATCTCTCTCTTTCATCCTTTTCTTCTGTCACCCTGACGCTGTCCTTGAAACAGACACAAGTTTAGTCTAATATTCATTTAAAGGACAAAGCCTCACACAGTGCACAGTTTTTTAATCTACACATAAAAATTAAGTATTCTGGCAGAAGAGATTTTGAAACATGAGTCTCTCGCTGTATTTTAATGCGACAAGGAAATTGTACAAAATGGGCACACAGTGACGACGTTTTCTCAACAACAGCCTGCACCTCATAAATGGCTATTCTGTTTTTGGTCAGATGGTCAACGGTCAAAAATGACAGCACAACAGGAAGTGGTTATGTATTCTATGACAGGCACACACGTACTGCACGTATATTTATACCCACATCCATCGAAATGTATGACCCCATCTTGGTCACATGTACACGCAATAAACCTACAGTACACTGAAGGCATTTAACAGTGTGTTTACCAAACATTCACATATACATTAATGATTTTAAAATCAACTTTAAGACACATGATGCTCATTAAAATTACTTTAACAATTGCTAAATAATTCTTTCGTTAGAGCTACAGTCATTGGATGTTTAAAAGTGTTTTCACAATTTTGTCTTTTCTTAATTTACACATCCTTTGTTTGCACTCATTCGTGTCATTTAGAATATATATATTTACACGAATAATATTTAGTCATGCCATTCATTAGTTTAGAGATGGGTCCTTGGAAACACAAAGACTACACATTCGTAAGTCAAAGCAGAGGTACATGACAGCAAATACAATGTACAAACTTTCATACACGTCTCGGAGGAGGTATTACAGCATGTGGTGTTACAGTGATAGATTACTGTACTTGTGCACTTTGCTTTGAAGTCACTTGAATAGAAATGATGGGGACTGTGGAGGAAGTAGCCTTGAAACTGGCAATAAAAGAACTCATGGATTGATATTTAACTGGATGGGAAAACAAGGAGTTAATAGATTTTAAACATGACTTCATTAATCCATCAATGAATGGATCAAAAATTTGAAATGGAGATTTTTTTTAATTGATTAATTTATCTATTGTGTTATATTTAACTTTAAGTGAAGATCAGGACATTTGTTGCATGTCATCCCTCGCACATGGGAGAAGTTTTCCTTGTAAGCTTTCTCCCAGAGAGCCCTTTCTGACAGAAATTTATTCATTTTAACTCAGACACCCACTTTTTTGTTAATATTAACCCCCAAAAAATCCCATTCTGGTAAAGCTCTTAAGGAAGACCTCTCCCAAAAGGTGTCATCCCTTCTCTGCCCTCATTTCCTGTCACCCTGCTGTCAAAATAAAGGCAAAAAATGCCTGAGAAAATGAAAAAAAATCCATATTCTTTCACTTTTCCTTTCTTTTATTATCCATGTTAATATCAATCAGTAATTGATTTACGAACAGTTTCAAGGCTCCCCCATCGAGGCCAAAAAAGGTGTGACAATCCCGATTTATTAGACAAACTCCTGATGTCGCCCATCTGAGCTCTTTGCTCTCTTTGTAATAACCTTTAAATGCATTTTATTGAATTAACTGTTATAAGTATATTAATTCCTTTTAGATCATCTTGCTTATTACAATATATACAGAAAGTAAAGAGAACACATTGGAATTTCATATCTAAAAATAAATAACTGTAATAAATTATTGTAAAATCATTTAATTGCTTGATAGAGGTCTTCAAAATAAAATATATCACAATTTCTTTATCTACAGAAAGTGCAACTACAAATAAAGTATTATTGGAGGTCATTCTTTCACACCATCATCTCTCTTCTCCCTTTGGCTCGCCGAGCTTCGAGGTGACACCGGTGTGTGAAACTCAAACAGAAGAGTTCCGTCCTAAATTAATTAAAGGTTACACTCTGATAATTAAAAATGAGGGGGAGCATGTGAGAGTGGAACTGTGTTTATCCAAAGTGACATGTCTCAAGGATCTGTATAATGAAGGAAAGTGTGACGATGTCAAAATATATCCTTTTAACCATGTGAGGCATTTTCTTTTTGGCACATGTTAAATGTTTTAGACGTTAAATGTTGCATTTCCCTGAACTGCCTCTCTTCAACCCAGGGATGGAGAAGAAAGGTTGCACTGGCAAAAAGGGCCTGACACATACAGAGGTGTGGAGAGGTCAATCTGGGTCGGATTTTGGGTGAATTATTGCTTAACAGAAATTCCTGCAGCCCCACAAAATAATAAAATAATGATTATTTTCCTGATACTCAAAGGGACACACAAACTCTCGCTCTCACACACATATACACACACACACACACACACACACACACACATACACACTCACACACACTATCTCTCTGCTCTGGTTTCCCCTGACCTGACATTATCCAAAGTCCCTTGCTGGAGCCTTCATGAACTCATCTGAGGTAAAGAAATAAGTCACTGTACTAACACAACAAATATTCTGTAGAACAACCTCCATCTTTTATGATCATCAGTTCAAAGACGAACATCCATAAAAGGAAAAAGACTACATCTCAAAAACACGTTATTGATGCTGCTGCTTCAGCTGAAGTTGGTCTTCTGACATTTACAGTTTTCAGTTTACATCATCACACAAAACTGACACAAAGTTTTATGCCCCAAAAGAGGATTTGTCTATGTATTACTGAACCTGCAATGTATTTTTAAAATCTACCAAATAATCGACCATATCATCACTATTAGAAAAAGTACACAGCCATGGCACATTAAATAAAAAGACAGTCTAGCAGATTTAAGGAATGATGACAGATGGACCTACTTAGATTAATAAAACAAACTGGTTTGTTTTCAAAGGAGCATTTACTCTCTATCATGAAGCTCAGCCAAGTGTACACTGGAGGGGTGAAACCAGGGTGTTGTCTCTGATGGAGTGAAAAAGTGGAGTAGAGAGGTTGTTGTTGTTGTTATGTGAGTGTGTGTTTGTATGTGTGTGTGTGTGTGTGTGTGTGTGTGTGTGTGCTTGTCTATCTTTGTGAGGACCAAATGTCTTTAAGGGAGCTGTAGGTGACATTCAGAACATTAACATTGCAGCAAACAACTATGTTGCTATGTAAAGGTAAAGTGGAGTAATGCCGTCCTGAGCAGAGAATGAAGTCACCCTCCCTCTGTGTGTGTGTGTCATAATCCAAGCTTCTCTGTTTGTTGTTACGGTCAGCCTGCACGTGCATGTTAGCCCATGTGAGTGTATCCCACTGGCTAGTTCATCGCTGTGGCTCTGCACTGCGTCACACAGTAGTTATTTCTGCTAACACAGACCCTCCGGTTCTCCCCCAGGTTAACACCAATAGCTCTGTCAGCACTGTTGTTGTTATTAGCGCCTTTTGCGCTGTTAGCACCGCTGGCTGCTAGCTGCCGGCTAAGCCACCTCGATGTTGAGAACCATGTGCACACAACCTGAATCATGATGTGCAGAATGTTGTATACAGCTCCTTTAAGGCAAATATAATTTATATATTTTTAATCAACAGTGGCTCACGTGATTACTTGTTTTCAAAAGGGATCGCTTTTAGGAATGAACTGATAATAACTTATCATCCAACTCTGCACCCTCACCACTCTCATAGTGTTGCTTTTAACTCCAACAGGCAGATTACTTAAGCAAAAAACCCACTGTACACTGCCTGCTCAGCACCAAACTAGCTGGTGAACATATTGGACCACTTAGCAACTAAAGACTCAGTTATTTCCCCCAGGAGATCGTAGAAACCAAAAAGTGAGCAAAAGGCAGAGTAAACATGTGACTTAAATTCATCAGGAGGCTGGAAACATGAAATGAATGCTAATTTTTCTCTGTATCTGCTGGATGTGTAAATAAGCATCCACTTAGCTCACAGTATCAACTTTAAATGTGATAATATTTCCATGTTGGGGTTATAACTTGTTTCTGTCGCCCCCAAGTGGCCAAAAAAATGCAAATTATTGCAGATTTAAAACAGTAGTAAAATAAGGAGTGTAATGATTACATTTAAACTAATGCAGTCTTTATCAGTTTAAATGGGGTGGACAAAATAATACAAACACCAGTGAGTATAATGCACTACAATGTAACAGTGCCATAAACTGCATCCTCCAAATAACTATAAAGTTGACTCAACAAAACTGGCAAATGGGCATATTCCTGGTTTATATCTGTGCTAGGGTTCAGTTTAAGGCTATCTCTAGTATTAAATAAAAAATCTGCCCTACGAGGGAATTTATTATGGGCTATTTTATGATGTTGGGCAGTAAAGTCAATATTTATAGACAAATGACAGCTGTGTCACCATGTGCTGAAAACAAACCATACAGACTTTTTGGCTGACATTGTAGACAGACCATTGACATTGTGAATTACTGACTGACTGGCATGTTGAGATGTTACATCCGAATGAGTGTAAAATAAATGGATGGCTTTCAGGTGTGAATCAGCCAATGTCCCCATATCTCAGTGAAATCACCAGGGCTGCCAGCAGCTGTCACAGTGTCCTCCATTATTTACTGTCACCGTGGAAGGAGCAGCAGCTCCAGGATGTGTCTCTAGATTACATTATCAGATACAAATTAATTAAAACCAAGCTATTCACTAGTATTGAGTTTTTACTGGTGGATGCTGCTGCAGGAGAGAATGCCTCGAAGTTTCATCCTCCAACCTCACAATTAAGATAGAAAGCCAAAGGCAGTGTACAGGGCAAAATGTGTCATAAAGGACTTCTTCCCTGTCTTGTAGCTGACAGCAGATGATGGTGGTTGAGATCAGAGATTTTACTGGTTAAATGGTTAAGAAGGTTAAGGAGTCAGAGTTAGGATAAGGTTAGCACTGATTTTAATTTTAGGACATAAGGTTTTAAAAATATTTGTGGTCCTCACAAAGGTATGTGCATGTGTGTGTCTGTCTATGTGTGTGAGAGTGTACTACCTTCTCTTTGTCTGTGTGTTTGTGGACAGTATTATGTGTTGCAGGTAGCTGGTAGAAATCATCCAGACTTGTTTCTCTAAGCACTGAGGTGCCTGACGGTCAAAGCAGCCAAATCGCAGCGTCCTGTGGTCCAGAGCTACAGTCTGTCAGGACTGCGGATATCCTTTAATCGTCTATGAACGCGATCCCATCAATCCTGCAGAGTTAAACAAACAAACCCTGAATCAACAAAGCTCAGAGAACAATTTGGCTGCCCCAGATTTACAACTACCAGTGGGAGCAAAAATTTCATAGCACAAAAGAGGTGGGTGACCACAGTGTGCAGCGGAAATATTTACAGATGACAGGGGGTTGAGGAGAAAGAGGGTATGGCCTTGCCTTTTTAGCAGCCACAGGACGAGTGTCCTTTTGATTGGAGTTGAGGGATTTCCACACGGTGGTTTTAGACATTTCATCAGATATATTAATATCAGAGGGGTCACACCTGAGGAGCAGGGAGAGGACAAAAAGATAGTGTTGGGAGTGAGTTGTGGTTTAGGGAGAGGTCAGTGTGTTAGTATTCACAGGGTGCACTTGAAAGCAGAACACCACACACACCAAACAAGACAAGCGTGCATGTAGATGAAAAATAAGGAGGCACAGCTCTCATTATCTTACCACACCGATCATCTGGTGTCCATCCGGTCCATTTGAGTGTGTAGGGGGGGTGCGTGTGTATGTGTGCTCACCTGGGGTCATGTGCTTTGGGAGTCTGAACGGGTTTGCTGCTCTCCATGGGAATCTGAACAACAGCTGTATCCTCCTTCTTTTTACTGAGCATAACCTGCGATTCCTACAAGACAAAATGTTTCCATGCCACAAACATATCTCGTCAATACGTGTGTGTTTATTTATGTTCATCTGAGTAATTCAAGCTGCCTTTTAAACCAGTGATTCAGTAAAAAAATTTAAGACTTTTATATAATCATGATATAAAGTTGTTGTTTTTTTGTTTTTTGTTTTTTTTAATACATAAGGCTTCATCATTCAATGAATATTTGATTTTTTATACCTGGTATAGGTCATAACCTTACAGTTTAATCTAACAAATTGTATATTATTTATGTATGCTCTAAGAATGAAACACTTCTGAAATGTACTTTAATTTACCCCATATCTCTTTATTTACGTCTGATATTTTGTTAAATTACAGTGTAATTTGCAGCTTATTGCATTGATATTAGTTGCATTGTTTTATCGGTATTCTGTGTTGAGATAGTCCAAATACTTTTTATACATGTCTAATATTTTTCTAATACATTTTTGTTGTCTTTTTCTTTCACATGTTTAAAACTATAGCACTGTAAAAAATAGATGAGGTTGGGTGTAAAACGGTATAAAGTAACGCACTACTGTGATCGCATTTGTCAGTGACACAGTAAAGTAACATGTTACTGTTCTAAATTCAGTAATCACATTACAGATACTAATTATACAATTATGTCATTATTTGCATTACATAAATTCTTCAATTATCAGCATAATGGATACAGTTCATCTGTCATTTTAACAAGTGTTTTTGCTTTTAAGTCTGTCATGTAATGGTGTTAGGAAGGCCAGTCTATGTTATTTTATGTAGGCTTAATTGTATTTTTTTTTTTTGTTGAGGCAATTAAAAGGGTACTTCATCAATTTTCAACCAGCTTTGTGTAAATGAGCTGTTGTAAACTTCCCTCCATCTAACCAGTACCTAGATCCTCCTACTTCTTTCCTAGCAAAACTCTGCTGGATGACACAACAAATGTCATTTGGCGGAATTTTGCTGGCTGTCGGACTGTTGCTCAAGCTACAGGCTGTAGTTCTGCATTTTTGTCAAGAAAACTATAAAAGAAGGAAAGGTCATGACATCAGTGACAGTGATCAGATTTTGCATTGGAGCCACAGTTTGGTGCTGATCCCATCTTCTCCCATGATGACAAACAGAGACAGAGACAGAGACAGAGACAGATTAACTGTTTGGAGACCAATAACAAGGAAAACAAACACATTTAGATAAAAAAAACATCATTCAACATTATGTAATGTATATATTTGTTTAATTTTGTGCAAGGATTTTTTCAGTTAAAGGTGAAACAACATAGATATGATGGGTTATAGTGTGATTTGGTGTGCCCGACTCATGGACTCCAATAGAGTTGGCACCAAACTCTGACTCCAATGCAAAATTTGAATACTGTCAGCGAAATCATGACCTTTCCTTCTTTTTTCTTTTTCTTGATTTCCCTATTACCTGCCACCCATGTTGCCATGAAAGACACAAAGAGTATAGAAGTGGATCAAGAGACAGACCCACCTCCCTCTCTCTCCTTATCCTCCACCTATGCCTAATGTTATATTACTGTTAACTTGCAATTGCATGACAATACATTTAAAGCAGTGTTGTGGAGTAATGTAATAAGTAGTGTGATTAATTATTTTTAACACTGAGTAATCAAGTAAAGTGATGCATTACTCTTTTTTAAATGTAATAAGTAATGTGTAATATATTACTCCTTTAGAGTAATGTACCCAACACTGAAACTAGGCCACATCATATTATAATATACATATACATATTCCCCAGTATATTCTCTATCTGGTAAAGGGGGCTTTGGTTGAAAAACAACTGAGAACCTCTGGTTTAGACTACCTCTTCCATTGTTTTGGAGGCATCATCCAGGTTCTTCTTCTTCCATTCAGGCATTAAGTCATCCAGGTAACTTAGCTCTCGCTTGGAGAAGCACCAATCCAGCAGTTTGCGAACGAAAACCAGAGCCAGCACCTTCACGCACATGTATAATAAAAATCTGTTGTTTAAATGGAGGATATTTAGGAACTAGTGAAGAGAGAAAAGTGATGTTGGCAGTGGTCAACTCACCATCATTGGGAAGACGATAGCGGCAGGTGAGGTCTTGATGACCCAGAGCAGCACCAGACAGGTGAGCTGAGTGACAGTGAACAGGTGCACCTTCCTCAAGGGCACATGGCGCAGGTAGATGAAGTCTGGCTGGTGTTTCGCCGGCATGCCGAACAACTTCAGACGGTCGAAGAACTGAGGAGTGAATGCAGGTGGTGGGGACGTTAGAGACAGAGAGGGTAAAGGAGAGAGAAGAATTAATGAGAGCAGAGCAGGGAGGCAGATGGCGAATATGGCAAGAGAGAGAAAGCGATTATGAATGACAAATTTAGTTAGATTAGTCTGACAATTAACTGTCAGGCTTCATTGAATTGCGACAAAATTAATTTGATCAGGAGAGGGCATCAGAGGGACAGCCACATTAATAAGAGGTTGGGATGATGGAGAGGGGAAAAGAACAACTTGGGATATTTTGTATTTAAATTACTTCCAGATTAAGAAATAAGTATGAATATGGTAAAAGTTGAAAACATATTTGATCACATGCCAGTGTGATTATAGCATCCTTCAAATTATTCATAAAATTATTTTTTTTAAAAATAGACACTCCCTTTGCAAAGGAGTGCTAAAGGCAGACATTTTCAAATTGTACCCATAGTGACTTTAATGTAAATCATCTTTACCATATAGTTTAATGATCCTTTATATATGTCACATATTACCTGGATGCCTTTTAATGAAGAGACTCCCATGTAAAGGAACACACCATAGAGCACTGGCATAGGAATGAACTGAAAAACAAAACATAAATCAATAAGCTTTGATGAGTAACATTATCACAAATATCCCAGCCAGAGGGGGGCAGCATTGTGTAGCTTGTCTGACTGACCTGCAGGGCTCCAGTCATGAGTACAGAGCAGCCCATGAGCAGGAAGATGACCAAGCCGGTGAGCCTCTGCTCTCTGATACCCAGGAATCGAGGCTGCTCTCCTGGAGCCGAGCTCTCTGACTCCAGCTTCAAGCTGTTGACATGAGAGATGGACAGGACCGTGGCTGCTACAAACCAGGGTAAACCCATGATGGAGCAAACCGCCAGCATCACCCCGACCATGAGCAGGTCCAGGTGGTACCCACAGCCCTTCTGCATAACAGAGAGGAGGACAGACAGGTACATGAGCAACAGTCTGCACAGATTCAAAGGGCAGATGTATTCGCTTCTTACCAGCAGTTTGTGCTCTTTGCGGTTGATGATGACAGCAGTTATCTGTTGGTCCATGAAGATGAGGATGGTGCAGAGAAGAGCGGGAATAGCTGCAGCTAGGACTGTCCACCATGGGTTGCGTCCTATTGGATTGATGATCCAACCTCGGTCATCTCTGGTAGGCTTGAGGATCACATTAAAGAGGTGTGAGGGCATGAATCAGCCATGTGGCATTTTATATCAAGGTTATAATTATGTCTTCCCTTTGTACCTGGAATTTGCTGGGCACCTTTAACTTCTGGGAGGGCACTCCAATGGCATAATCAAGCAGAACCATGACGGCAATGGTGAGGAACACTGCAAAGTCACTAATCATGGACCGCACCTGGGAACAGGAGATAACAACACTCAGAGATCAGTTGTTCCTAATGTGTCACGTCAAGTAGTGGAGCCCCCAGGGGTGGCCATGGGGGGCAATGGCCATCCTGATACAATTATTGGTCCCTCCACCCCCAGCGAAAATTATTGGAAGCTTTTATAAAAACTAGACAGCGTAAGGCATCCATTGTTGCAAACCAGGTCATGATAGCTTTTTGGGAAGGGGGCTGTATAACACTCTTAAGTTAAGCTAAATTTTGGCTAGGAAAAAACTGACATGGCGATTTTTAAAAGGGTCCCTTGAACTCTCCTCAAGATATCTGAATGAAAATGGGTTCTATGTATGGATGTATAAAGAGTACTGGATACAGCCGGGGAGGCGGGACCCTGTTCATTCCTATGACAGTTGCTCAGTGGTGCATGAACCGAAATTGCTCAACTGCCTGGTATAAAATTACTCTGAAAATTGATCGCGTTGCTTCTGCCCTATGTGGCCCATAAAGCAGGCGCACTGGAGACCACCAGCTGAGCCAGCTTACTCTGCTAACTTGAATGGGGTTAAAGTGATTAAATTGTGCAGCTCTTCAAGACTCTTCTAGACAAATGTTATTGAACTGAATGGATCAAATTCTGATAGTAAAACAAAGCATTTTGCGGAGGTTGTCATGCTCAAAAAAATGTATCCACTGATTTACAGATGTCTCTTTCGTCATGTAAGTCAATGGGAAAAAGTCGTTTTAGGCCCCAGGGCATCATGTGATGGATGCAATTACACTCAGTACATTTACATGCACAGTTAAGTCAAGCTACAGCCATGGCTCGACCAGGCCATTTAACTGGACTACTGTCCTTGTCCCAGTATACAAGCACGGGAGGGGAATCAATTTATTGACCAAAGTGTGTCCGCCTCTACGATGGGTGGCAATATGCTCCCTTTCAGCTTGTTAATATTGGACCTTTTTCCAGTTGACCTATTACGTCACAGACCAAACAATTGACGAACAAGTTAACTATGGTTAGCTAGCAGCAAACTGGTACCATGGTGGACAACTTAACAGCTCTATACATTTCTCATGTGCTATGCTTTATTTTTTCTTTTTCTTACCTTCTTCTGTTACACATTTAATGCTTCTCTACTTCCAGGTCAAAGCCGGGTGGCGGAAACTGTGGCGCATGCACAAAGCACCTTGGACAGTTTGGGTCCGATTGACTGTATACATGCAGGAGTAATTTGACTCCCAATGACATTATCCGGGTGTGTTAGTTGGACTTTGAGAAATTTGTTTTGGTACGATTTCCGTTGGACTAACACATTAGCATATATTTTTTTTTGTCTGGTTTTAGTCGAACTAACACAGAAAATTGATTTTCTCTTATGTCATGTAAACTTTAATGACTGTCAAGCCACTATGAAAATTGGCTTCAAAACCCACAGCACTCCCTGGGGTCCTAGTTCTATGGGTACCCATGAATCTCCCCTAAACTTTAGAAGGTTAGTTTCCAGTAAATGTTTTGTCTATAACAACCATTGTATTCCTTCAAATTAAAGCCGTATATTTGTCTTTTCAGGAAAAGGATAACCTGCCTATTTAAAGAACAATGATTTAGCAATATTCATTGTAAAAAAAGAAACCAAAGTATATCAGTGTGCGATTCCCTTAATTCTCCATATTGACAAGGTTTTCAACAAGCCTTTGCACTTCAACAGCATAATGGAACTCCTGTAATTCAGTTATAGCTTTGGTCTTGGTGTGCCATCCCAAGATTTTCAGTGGCTTCATCTGCTATGAAGAATTTCTCAAGGGGGCCACTGCACTTATGTCAGGTTTCACAATGTCTGGTGTCACCTTTACGTACTGGGCAGTCTTATCATTTGATTACCTTGGTGGGGAAATAACGACTTGTCTTGAATTGTTTGAGGAAGGCAGACATGAAAAAGGTTGAGAAGAACAAGATGGTAGACCAGAAGAGAACATCTGGGGTGTAGGGGCCGTGGTGGCCACATGCCGTCCCAACAAACTGGCCCTGCAGACTGACACACTCCTGCAGAAATTCACAGGGGTTACATAAAAACAAAACTGCTCAGATGACTCAGGAGAAAAAATAGATCAAAAGACTGTTTTATCTCAATTATCTGACAGACAGGAAGGAGTCTACAAAGCTTAAAGAAAAGAACAGTACAGAAGAAACAAGAGAAGCCTTTGGTGTGCTCAGTTATCCACAGCAGTGAAAGGTCAATCCATTGAGTGTCCTTGTCAGTGTTTGCAAAGGTCCTTAAGAGAGGTCAGGTGCTCAAGGGAAGGTGAGGGGGTTAGTTGAATGTTAACAAAAATAAACACGTTGGATACAGTGTGTGCTATCATGTGGAAGTCACACTGAGATTAGGAGTCAAAGTGTGTGTGTGTGTGTGTGTGTGTGTGTGTGTGTGTTTCCACATAGTTAAGTTACCTTGACAGTGAGGTTGGTCCAGGATACAGCAGAGGCTGTGATGTTTCTCTCACTCCACAGTTCTAAGGTTTTATTACTGGGGTTATCAGGCTCTGCACACCTACAGCTACAGAGACAGACAGAGAGACAGCACAACAAAAATTTGTATTTTTTTCTGCCAAAAAATGACGGGCTCACATGCTTTTATCACTTAAATTAGGCCAGACAAAAAGAGAACTGCATGCAAGGATGTGATCTGAAGGCTTGTAGAGGAGAGCAGGAATGAAGAGACAGCAAGGGCAAAGCCACAATGTGTGGAGATGCTTGCAGAGAGAGAATGGCAGCTATATATTGTTATCCTTGGATTCCACCAGTTACAGCTGTGACCTGGTTTTGTTCCGTCCTTTGCACAGGATCACACCACACAAGAAGTGTTTCAGAAGCGGAGCATTTGCCTGCATGGTTCAGTAGACTTGCAGATTTCATTGATTTTGTCCTTTGTCCTTGATATTTGTGCTTCTACCATAATAAAGTAGGCTATGTTATTGAATTTTATTTTGCTTTATTGTCTGTTTTAATTGTTGTACCAAGATACCACACGCCAAGAAGACGCCTATTTATGCCAATGAAGTTGCTCACCTGGCACATAGGCCACAAAAAGTGTCTAGCTTCCGGGTTTACTTCTGCAGTATGTGACCCACTGAATATGCACAGTAGTGTTTCTCCTGCTGGCCCCACCCACAAGTTCCCTCTCCGCTGATAGGCTTTACATCGTGTTGATGCCATGGATTTTTAATTGCTTTTCTAAGGTATAAGTCTAAGTATAAAACTGAAATGGCTCAAAAAATTAATAAAAGAAGAGTCATAATTGACCTTGTTTGCAGTTCCAGGTGTCCTGTCAGCGGTTTTTTCAGACGTCTCATTCACATCAGTGGCTGATGGGAAAATAGTATTTAGGCCGCAGGGGATTTTGTCGCTGCAATACTGCGAGTGGCCACTGGGAAACACTGGCTTCAAGGGGGAGCAATGTTCCTGGGGGCCAGATATTTACATGTATTTAATTCTGACAGGGTGTTTATTTGAAAAATTGACTGGATGCTGCCGTTCCATTTTCTATCCAGTTTGTTTGGTGTAATACATCATGACTGAACACGATGCACGTTTTTAGCAGAGCAAAGCAGAGAGCCACTTCTATAAAGCTTTTGAGAAGCATTACGGCACGTCTAGCGGAATCACAAGCATTGTCTAAAGTAACCCTGATTAGCTCTGGCGGATATGTTGCAGCAAGAACGTGGCACAGCTGCATTATTGAGAGGTTAGGGAAGAACAACGCACTGAAAATACAATGAACACTAAAGAAATCTACCAGGTGAGTCATTTATTAATAATTTTAGTTACTCACTACGCCAGTGTGAGTTTGTCCAGATCGCTGTGTGTGTTAAAGGGGTAGACTTCTCCGAGGTGGAAGAGCTTCTCCAAGGCCTCGTAGATGAAGATGAGGCAGATGAGGGCGGCAAAGGCCTCCTCTGTGAACCGAGTGATGTAGCACACCAGAGAGCTAGCATCAGTGGCAACCAACAGCAGACACAGCAGAGCGGTCCACAGGCCGATGCAAGCCCTCAGCGACAGATAGGACAGGTTGTAGTCCCTGATGTGAAAGGAGAAGAGAAGGATGACAGGGAATACATTATCTGTTAGAAAAGGACTGTGGTGTGGATAATAAAATGTCACAGGCAGGTTGTAATACATACTTGCAGAACTTGAAGAGGATTTTCTCAAAAACAAGCACAGGCCCTGTGCTGCCCAGAATGGTGAGAGGCTGACCAGCAAACACAGAGTAAGCTACTCCAGTCATAGATGCACCCAGTAAGGACTCAATGGCACTCTACAACACATGGTGGAAATAGAGTATGTCTTGTATTCAGTAATAGTTTTAATGCTGTATTCATAATGTTCTAATCTCAATGCAGTATGTGACTGTGTCTGAGTGTGTTTGTGCTCTTACGATGCGTCCCTCTGTCGCCTCCCCCAGCAGTCCTCCAAAGGTGATGACAGGAGACATGCAGGCACAGTACAGGAAGAGGAAGGAGGCCACACACTGGAGGCTCAGACCGTCCTTATAGTCACTCAGGTAGAATGGAGCTTTCCTCTTGATGTCCAATATCAGACCACCAAACAACCTGGTCACAGCACACAACAAGAGAAGAGAGGTGCTGAAGTTTAGAGCACAATCTGGTGAAGGGATGTCGAGCTGATACACCCAAAACAATTGATGAGTGTGGTCAGACGTGTCGCTTGCATCTGTACGTACACTTATCAGTGATGTCAAAGTATCCTGGAGTAGACTTCTACATCATGGCATCAAGATGAGAAGTTAAACCACAGGAGGTCAGCAAAAAACAAGATTTTCAGGGGACCGTAACTTACTGTTTAAGAAATAAAAGGGAGTGTTTTGGTGCTTGTTTGTCTCTCAGGCTATCACACTTGGTTTGTCATTCGCCTGTCCAACCTCAGTTCCTCACAAATCCAAATTTAGATTTGGTGGCTTCAGCAACTGTCAAACATGGTGGACAGTGCTAAGTTAGCCCCAGGCTTCCACACATCCCTTTAGAAAACATAACAGGTGCTAAAGCCAGGGGCAGGGTGGGAGGTGGAGGTCTGTGTGGGGGGTCTCTGAGGCTCCAACCCCAAATGTTTTCAACTTTGTGTCATCCAGATGATAATATATACCCATGTTTATCCTACTATACTAAACCCTAAAAGAAATCTAATATAATTGAGTAGATGTTCTTTTGTTGGCCTGATATTCACTTCAGAAATTTAAAAACCACATGTATGTGGAATTATTGGGAATCCTTTCATTTGCAATTAGAGTAACCCAGACTATGACACACAGATTTGAATGTAGCAGATTTTTTTTAAATAAACAACCAGTCTCTGAACTCTACTCCAGCATAGTGTAACAAAAATAGCTTTCAAGATTAGTGTTGCTGTTTACACCACATCCCTAACCTACTTATGATGTGTTGATTTTTAGGCATTCTTTTATCTCAAATGGCTGGAAAATTGTGCAGGTAGCTGCCGTTAAATGGAGAAAAAAAATCTCTCCAGGGTTCTCATAGTCACCATATTTGGGGTTACTATACCCAAATTTATCTTATGTAATTTCTATGTATTAAAATGGCTACTACTGAACCAAAAAGCCTAAGTAATCTACAAGCAACTGACAGCTTACTTTCCAGTTCTCTGCAGCTCTGGCCCATGGCACTCAGGATGCAAGTCTTCCTCTACCTGGCAGACTGTGCCATTAGGGACTCCTGGCATCTTCCTCTTCTCCTACAGGCACCCAATAACAGTCCAACACACAACAGACATCCAATCTTCATTGTTCTGCACCTAATCAAAGTTTTAGCTAAAAGTCAAAACTGAAAAGTAAATCTCTCTGTCATAACAGCTGTGTACCTGAGAGGGGACATTCTTTGGGGGCTCAATGCGGATGGAGGGGTCCCACTCTCCCGGCGGTAGGACTGTCACCTGATCCAGGAACTCATCTATCCCAGCCAGCAGGTCACTTCTGTCCTTTGCCTTGTAAGCTACATCATGGAAGATCTGTTTTGGACAAAAGTGAAGGACAGAAGAAACTTAATTGCCTGTCCTTGTAAGACAAATCTAGAGATTTGATTTGTTCTGTGAAGGTTTCTGAATTTAGATTTTAACTGATGCCGCGTTCTTACTTCATCTGTCATGATGGTCGCCATGGAGCGCCCAATTTCGTGGTATTGCTGAGCCTTTCCATCTGGGCCCAGGAGAATGAAGAGGAACCTGTTTGTCAACAGATGGTTTGGAGTATGTAAATCATTCCTGGATTATGGACTTCACATAATTTGATTTTGCAACTAAACCACTGTTCACATGGCCGTCTACCTGGTAGGTATGGGGACCTCAGTGAGTCCAGTGAGGAGCACAGCAGGGGAGAGGCGGACAAAGGCCACAATGGGCCTCTCCACGAAATCCAGTTCTCCCACCAGTACGTTGGAGGCCTCTGCACCCTCTGGGATCTTCTTCATGAAGTGCATGTCCACCTGGTCAGACAAGGCAGTATGAGTTAAGAATAAAGATAAAAGAGTTACAACAGCAATATGTTTTTTATCATCCTGTCACTTCAGTGCAAACAGAAATGTATTCAGTCTTAGAGCTGTACGTAAAGCTCTCCCACCACAGGTGCAGCATAATGCCAGAGAACCATGCTAGCATTTCAGTGCTAAGGGTGTTATATGCACTCAAAATCCCAGGTGGACATTGATGTCTAAATGGAAGCTTTTATCTGTGTCCTGTGTGGCTGTACTTAACAGTCTTGCAGTGATGGGCTGCTGCTGTGGGATGCACTTTGAACACATGTAATTCTCCTGTTATTTCATAGGGGGCACTCTGTGACCTAGTTGATGTTGACAGCACACCAAACGTTGATTACAGATCTTAGCAGGGTGCTACAGCACATCATGCATAGAGCTGATGGCCCTGTAGAACCAAAAAAAAAAGATCTTACACTGCTGTTATCAGATGTATTAATTATATCTGCCCTCTTCTAATCTCATAGTCTGTTGTGGTCTTCACAGCATCTATTTGTGTACATAAACAGTGTGCACTGAGAAATTGAACATATTTATTATGAGGGAAAAAAACGGCTTGTTTACCTTGCTGAGGTCCATTTGGGAACTGTCCTGTGCTGCACCGTTCTTAGCGGGTTCTACAGCTGGTGGAGGTTGTGGAGATGTGGCTGACCCTGCTAGACAGTAAGGGTGTGGGTGTGCATATGAGTGTGTATGTGTGTTCGACGGAAAGAGAATCAGAGTTAGTACATATATCTTTTTGCCTGCCAAGTGCAAAGTCAAAGAAATATCTATGAAGGTAGTAATGCTTAGCTGCCAATATGGCCCATTTACTCAGGAACAGGTTTTGGCAGTCCGTCCCTGTTTCACTGTCCAGAGACTGTGCTATTGTATCAGTCTGTCTGTTACTTAGTCTTGTTGTTCTTAGTCTCCTCCTGTCTGCTTTTATTACCTAGTTTTACTCCATTCATTATTCTGATAAAAATGTATATCAAACAGTCTCTTACTTAGAGGGAAAGTTCTGATTTTTTGAAATGGGGTTGTATGAGGCACTTATCCATAGTCAGCCTGTTACACACAGTAGATGCAGGTTGGCACACCCCCAATTTGGAAGAGCAGACAGGAGTATCGACACAGAGGCTAAGCAGTGTACTGCTGTGGTTGGGGACAGCAGCAAAACACATTTTAGCCCCCTAAAAAAGTCCCACCTAAAAAAGACTATCACTTTAAATGGACGCTTCGTTGAGAATACTTTCACCTTTTTACCTTGCTGTCTATAAATCTCTTCAAAGCCAGAATCCATTGAGAAAAACAAGTAATTCAGCATCGCTGAACACAGGAGCTGCTGGTCTACCGCTACCTCGATCAGTTAGTCTGTGTTATTGTGTGAATTTAGCAATTAAAAGGGTAAGTTCAATAACACAAACATACTAACTGATGGAGGCAGCAGTAGACCAGCAGCTCATGTGTTCAATGAACCAAAATTACTGTTTTTGTCAATGGAGTCTGGTGGCTTTGACAAGAGCATTGATGTGGAACTGAAGCCGCTAACGGCCTCCCCATCAGCAGTAAAGAAGTGAACATGATCTCATTATAGTAGACGCTCATATTGATGTTGATTTTTCTGGTGGTTAAAATATATTTTGCTGCTGCCCCTGTCCACAGCAGTACATTGCTTAGCTTCCATGTCAGTTCTCCTGTCTGCTTCTCCAAACTGGGGATGTACTGACCGCCATCTACTGTAGGTAATACACAAGTTTTCCGTTAAGTAATTGTGAGTCAGTTCATATTTCTGAGATTTTACACTGATTCTGTCTCCAGACAGTGGATTTCTACATTCAATTCATACCATTAAACAATCTGTGATAACTGTTTTATGCTAAACGTAACATGTTTGGTGCACAGTGTGAAACCCACCGGTCAGAAGGGGCTCTGACTGTTTGCGGGTTCCCTCGGCAATGGAGCGGACGATGGGGATCAGGTTCTTCTTCTTCTCGTTCTGGTGGTGATGTCTCTTCAGCAGAGCCTCACGTACCTTTACTCTTACACTGTCGTCCAGCTCCTTAGACGCCTCCTGGTGGTCCAACACCATATCTGCAAAGAACATGCACAAATGCTCATGTTTGTGAAACCAGACTTAACATTTTTTTAAATTAAAGGCATCAGTCACCTTTAATTTTGTACAGTATGTATTTTATTTGTGCTCTTTTGATCAGAACTTTAATTCATTTGTAATCAATAAGTTCGACACAAGCAAAATAACTAGCACACTGCTGAGCAGAAAGTGCATATTGGCAGTGGTCGGTCAATATGTGTCCAACATATCTGGCCATGTGGGACTGCAGAGAATAATCACCATCTCTTTATCGCTCTTACCCCTTCTGCTCTCCTCCCTCTCCCAGTCCTTTCTTTTTTACTGACTTGCTGAGTCAGCACTGGAACTTTCCTTCCTTCTTTCCTTCCCTCCTCCACAGTCAATCAAAGTGTCTGCTTGACACACACACACACACACACACTGCAGTCCCTGCATACATTCAGAGCACACTTCAAGGCCAGCACCATTGTGTCGAGCTCAGCGCCAGTATAATAAGCCATGTTAATAAGGACAGCGACAAGAGAAACGCCTGAAATTAAATCAAAAGCCATAAATGGCTCATCTATCGCAGCCTCCGCTCACACTTCATAGGCTTGAGATGGATCACGTTCTTTCTAATTTAAGACTGCAGCAAAAGCTCCGCCTCATCCTCATCCTGTATCACTTGACTGGTGCCCATCAGTTACTCATCTGACGATGTAATACATTTAATAATATTTGTCATGTTCAAAGAACTGGTGCATGGATTATTAGAATATGCAACTTCAGGCATCTTTATTACATTCTCTTAGTTTGCCACTCTTCTATAAATAAACAAGTAAAGAAATGAAGGGTTTTTTTTGGCTCTATCTCCTCTACCATCTTGGATCCTATTCGGGGTCCAGGTGCTGCTGGCAGGAGTCACATGGAGAGGAGAGAGAAGTGAGAAGAGCAGTGGAGAGCCGGAGAAGAGTAACGACTGCAGGCAACAAGGCCGTTCAGGGTGTAAACCTGTCATAACACCATGAGGAAGGCTGACCGATGGAAAACCTTGAACCACGTGTGTGTGTGTGTGTGTGTGTGTGTGTGTGTGTGTGTGTGTGTGTGTGATGGATGGACAGTGTAGCGCTGAACCATTGTTCATGTGTGGGTGTGAATTTTTGCAGTTGTATATAAATCATTTATTTATCCGTCAGATTAAAAACGGTGGTTGTCCTCTCACTCATAGATATACATAGTCACTGCTAATCCAATTGTGTGCTTCCTCTGGTATGCAAATGAGCTCGAGCTGTGGCAGCATCTTTATGTAATTGTAGATTTTAATGCAAATCAGGTTCAGCAGAAGTTCAGATGCAATATTCCAACATCCACACAGCAACTACACAGCTCAGTGGCACAAACTATGTCTTTATATTGTGTTTGTTTATGTTTACATTTGCAGGAAATCATTTAGACTTTTCAACATTAGACCAGTGGGGTCGTGTCTGTTTGTGTTTCTGCATCCAGCGCGATGATGATGCTCCCCGCAGGCCTGTACTGCATGTGTGTCTCCTCTCTTAGGAGGATAAATTGATTTGTAGAAGACATCCAGCGGGCATCTCTGCTGAGATATACAGCCTGTTTTATATCAGTGAATATAATATTTACTGAATGACAGCAGTAAGAAGTGACTTTATAGAGCAGGAAACAGAGGGACGGGAAATTGTGGAATCATATATCCATTTGAAGAAACGACACCAGTCACTTACAGCAATGATAACAACTGATTTCTGTCTTTATGAGAAATCATTCAGGCGCAGCTTGCCTTTTTCTCTAGGAACAGATAGCGCTCTGGTACTGAGATATTAATATGTGTCAGTTGGACAGATTCTCACCTGCAATCTCTTCGATGCTGTCAGCACGCATGTCAAGCAGCACGCTGCCATTGATGATGCAGCTGCGGAGCTCAAACAGGCTGTGGAGGGAGAGAGTGGCCACATAAGGCTTGCTCCACCTCTCCCCTCCATCCTCCACGTCTTCCTCAAACTTCAGCCACCTGTGAGGTAAAGACAGGATGAGAGGTTTGGAATTAAGGAGTAAATGTGATCCCTTACTATATTTATCTATTACTTTAAAAAATCATTTCTATTTATCAAATTTCTTGTCACTTACAAATGATTTTAAATTAACGAGAGCTCAAGAGGTTTCTAGAGTTGGCTAGATCCTATATGACTGCAGTACAGAGACAGAGGTGAACACACAACTTTTAAAACATCTGGAGTGATGGTACAAAATATCATTCGTCATGATGAATATTACACTATCTCAAGCAATATATTTAATGCAGCAGCAAATTAGATTTAGCCTGTTATTTGCAATTCATTTGAACAGTGACAGGGTGTAACACAATTATTTGCCAACAAGAGTTACAAAGCTGACACTAATTTTGTTTGCTGTCGTTGTCAATGTGGTATTAAACTGTCATTATATACAGTATTCCCCCTCCTCTACCAGCAGCAGAATTTATTTCCTGCTTTAGTTTGGTTTTCTTTGTGTTTCTATTTCAGGCATTTTTTCTGTTATTTAATCCCTGTTTATGAATTACTATTTTAATATTAGAAATATATTGGATTATTGTCTCACATGTTAAATGCTAGTGATCATATTAATGATTTCACAAAAATTAAATTTGTTTTTGAAAATAATTAAAAAATTTTTTTAGCAGACTAACTTGTAAAATATGCATTTATTCTGAATCTGATGCCTGCAACATGTTCCAAAAATGTTGGGACAGGAGCATTCTTCTAACAAAACTCAGTAAGCCCTAATTACTAATTGCTTAAGAATTGAAAGTGAAATTCTGTCTCAAGATTCACAAGCGGGCTCCTTAAATCTTCAAAATTTAAAAGCTGTCAATGTGGAAGAATGGGCCAAAATCCTGTCTGAACACTGTGAGAGATTAATTTCTTTATACAGAAAGTGTCTTGAAGCTGGCATGCAAACAAAGGCCTCTTCAAGTATTAAATACATTTCGGTTAGCGTGTTCAATACATTTCTCCTCTGTCATTCAACTTTACTGCACATCATTTTTAGGGACCGAAATGTTACAATACCTTGATCTGTATAATTTTATTGCATTAATACCATAGTCTGGTCTAAATTTCAAGTGAATAACAGCATTAGAAATATGTTTAATGAAATGTCGAAAAGGAGTTGTATCCTTGTGTCTGATTGGTTAGTCCTACATGTAATTAATTTGATGGCCAACAGGGACAAATGTACCGCAACAGTCCAAAACATTTCCACCAGGAGACAGTGCTGCAGCTTCAGAAATAATAACAATTAAAAGACACATACGAAAACATATACTGCAAATCCCCGTCCTGGGGGAGCGCTAATTAGAACAACTGGATTTTCTACCAAGAGAGAGAAACCAGAAGAAAGGGTGTATCTGGTGTTTGGTTCTTAAGAATGAAGAAAACTGGAGAAAAAAAGGTACGGACTCTTTTATATTTTGGCCTTCGCCTTTTACAAGCATATACAAGAGCAACAGATTTACATAGCTCCCCCTAGAGGCTTGGAGAACTTTCATTTTGTTGACTGAATATGCAGTTTGTAGTTTTTGTTTTCATCGTTTCTGTATTTGCAGAATGTTTGTTGTTAAAGTATTTATTCTTTCTGCAGCATGTTTTTTCATTTGCAGCCCATTGGAATTTTGTATTTATTGTTCAATTGGCATCTTTTCTGAATCTGCAGCACGTTTTTCCTGAAGGGCCATTGTAGCCATTTGTCCTTGTCAGCCACCAAAGTTTAATCATATCATTTTCTTGATAGATATGTCTAACTCTTTACAGTCAGTGAAGAACGTTTTGCTCCCATGTTGGGTCTTAAGTGTAATTCTTCAGCGTTTGATCCATACAGACCCAGAGCAACTCAAAACAGATGGAAAGAAAGGAGCATCCGACCTTAAAAGGAAAGATGTTTCCCATCCTACACAAACATCAGCCTTAAATCTTTAAATTTGTGGTTCATACTATTTCCCCTCAGGACAGATGTTTTTGTTGTAATTGCAAACCACACAACACGAGGCAGAGGTTTGACACTACAATAAGAAACTGCAGCATGAGTCACAGCAGTGTTTTGTGTCACTCCTCTCTTCGTAGCTTTTTGCCTTGAGCAAACCGACCAAAAAATGATCCACTAAGCTGAAAATGTAACTAACACTCTTTCTTCGTAACAATACAGCTGTAGAGCTGCCGGGCTGTCAGGAGCTTTATTGCCAAGCATTGTTGCCAACAGCTCCCAGAGGAGATCCTGACCTGGCTGTTTCCTTCCACTCAGCATCCTTGCCATCCTTCACACAGATCTCATCCAGCTCAGTGAACAGCTCGTGGGCCACATGTTCAGCATCCTCCTCTGAGCCCAGGATGAACTGGACCCGCTGGGACGGTGTGTCTGATGAAGCGAGGGGATGTGAGGGAGGAACAAGAGGTGAACTGTGGCTCTCAAAAGACCTTTACAAACACACACAACACTGCCTCCTTTGTCAGAACATGTCTTTTAAATGACCATTGGGTCCATAACACACACACAGTCACACAAATCTATACACACACACACGCAACATGCTGACTCGTTCCTGCTCTTTGGAAGATAATTAGCAGGCTTGTCGATTTTAGCCTGGAGTGATCTGTGTGTATGTGCAAGTGTGTGAAGTGCCCACAGTATTGATAGGCTTTGTTCAACAACCACTACCTCCTCTCTGGGAGGTGGGTTTGCAAGTATACGAGTATAAGAGTCATGACCAAATATCTATTTCTTTTGCCCATCTCTCTCTCTGTGTGATGGATGACTGGGTGAGCTGAAGAAATACTTTGATTTCAAAAGTAAAAGAAACCTGAGATGAGGTTTTTTTTGTGTGTGTGAGTGTGTGTTACCATGACTGGAGGTGGCTGTCTCACTTCCCTCGCTTTGTTGTGTTGCGACGCTTCCTGCCCTTCTGTCTTTCTTGCGGTGGCGAGAGCCGTGGGCCTTGTGGTGACGATGGCTCTGCCTGGGCATCCGGACGCCCACAAACAGAGTCCTGTGACCTGAGAAAGAGGCGAGAGAAGAGATTTCACTTTTACTTCTGAGTAATGCTTTTGTGTCTCCCAGCAGTGTGTGGTCACTTTATGTGATTTACCTTTGTATATTTTGTACAGTATTTGTGTGTAAATTGTTGTTAAGGAGCTGTATTTATTTAATTTGGCGTAAATTTGTGTTTTGTTTTGTTTTTAATCAAAGTTTAGGAGTGTAACGTCTCCCACCATGTATGCTATTTTTAATGTGATTTCTCATTGGTAGATGGTAAATGGACCTGCACTTGTATCGCGCCTTTCTAGTCTTCCAACCACTCAAAGTGCAAAGTCACATTCACCCATTCACTCACACATTCATACACTGGTGGCTGAGCTACCATACAAGGTGCCATCCCTACTCAGTTTTTAACACGCTCACACACCGGTGGAATAGCCATCAGGAGCAATTTGGGGTTCAGTATCTTTCTCAAGAATACTTCAACATGCAGACTGGAAGAACCAGAGATCGAACCGCTTATTATCAGCCAGTCTATCAGGAATCTTATTTGCCATCTGTAGTGCAGTTATTATAGAAACACACAAAACTAAGACTATTTGCATACCAATTACTCACCCCACGTTACGTTCAAAACTTTTTTTTTGCCTCCAGGGTGAACGAAGAATCCAAAAACAGAAAATTCTTGATGAACTAGAGTAAAAGTGGTCCGTGTTTAACAACAGCAAAACTATCCAAACCAGCAAAACATAAATTTACAAACTCTCACACACACTGTGCATTGTAATCCAAGTCTCATTTAGCCAGTCAGTACTTTCCAAATGCACATTTTAGCAAAAACCGTACTACTTAAAACCTTCTGCATGATTCCACCTGATATAGTTTTGCTGCTGTTAAACATTGCCCTCCTTTACTCCAAATCATCAAGAATTTTCTAAATTTTTGGATTTTTTGTTCACCGAGGAGGCATGTGAGGAAAAGCAAGTTTTCACATATTAAATGTAACATGGATGAGTAACTGATAAACAGTCATTTTGTGGGTGAAGAATTCCTTTAAAGCTGTAAGCAGCAGACCAAAGGAGTCTGGAGAAAATGTATTTTCTTTTTAATTTGTACAAGAAGGTACAAAGCACAAGGATTGTGAACATTTTTATTTTCTTTATTTATGTTTTTTATTTGTAAAACTGAAGGTGCAAAACTTGAAAAACTGAATTTAGAGAACCATCCTCCCTCTTCACACGAGATTGTGTTCCTACATTCGCCACTAACACCATCATGAAATCAGTAGATGACACATCAGTGATCGGGTTGATCTTCAACATCGATGAATCAGCCTACAGAGCGGAGGTGCAGAACCTGGTGGGCTGGTGCTCAGATAACAACCTGTCCTTTAATACAGGAAAGACCAAGGAGCTAATCATCAACTTTAGAAGGTCATATGATGAGGAGTACGCTTCAGTCTTCCTCAGTGGGGGCAGGGTTAAGAGTGTACAGCTTCAGGTTTCTGGACACACATGTCAGAAGACAGAACATGGTCCATTTACACCACTGCACTTCTACAGAGACACAGCTACATCTGTTTTTCTGAGGATACCGAAAAAGCACTGACTCAACAGATACTGGTGACCTTCTACTGCTGCAGCACAGAGAACATCTTAGCGGATGTTTTGATAAAGTTGCCTGTCTCATCCTAACATATTGCATCTCTGTGTGGTATCTCAGATGCACAGCAGTGGATAGGAAAGCCCTTCAGCGGGTCGTCTCCAGAGCACAGAAGATCATTGGGATACAGCTCCCATTCCCCAGAGGATATCTACAACACATGCTGCTTCAGAAAAGCCACCAGCATCTGTAAGGACCCCACGCACCCATGCCACCGTCTCTTTGAACTCCTTCCATCTGGCAGACGTTAAAAGGCCTTCTAAGCCTGCACCTCCAGACTGGGAAATAGTTTTTTCCCCAGAGCTACAGCAGCACTGAATCAGTCTGTTGGGTGCACCCTGTAATGTCAGCCACAACTGACTTTATTACAACACAGGTACTACATTGTGTGTTGCGTCTGCACTGTTTTCGTTACATTGTGATTACGTGACCTGGTAATGGGTTTATAATGAGAAATGGGAAGTGGAGAATAATAAAGTTTAAAGTACATACATGTGTTTACATTGAAAATAAAGTCTGGCAGAATCAAGAGAAGGAAGCACACTCCCTGTTGCCTGTTTCATTTTTTTCCTGTTCTTAACACAACAATATTATAATCTGACTACAGCTCTTACGCCCGGGGCCTGTTATACTTTAATACATATACATAGTGTCATGATTAACATTAAAATAAATATGTAAACATGTGAATCATTTAAGTGCAGCTGAAATACTGCTCAACAGAGAATGGGAATAACCATAAAACATCATTCTGGTGATATTAATGCCTATAAAGATACCTGCAACAAGGAGAAATACAGGGGAGGACCAAATAAAAAGTTTG
Organism: Epinephelus lanceolatus; assembly: GCF_041903045.1. NCBI lineage: Eukaryota > Metazoa > Chordata > Actinopteri > Perciformes > Serranidae > Epinephelus > Epinephelus lanceolatus. The sequence continues at coordinate 14,125,951 of NC_135734.1, forward strand.
TATATGAATAGTAAATAATAAAGAATGCTGTCTTTACATGAGCCTCAGGCCTTTCTGAACTGTCCCTATGTAACAGCAGCGGGAAAAAAAGGCCTAGTAAGAGCATAAAGTCTCACAATGAACTTGTTGGCAAGTTATCTGCAGAAGGTTGTGACTTAAACATAACTTCTGAATACATTTTTCACTTTAGCCTGAAGAGTATTATGAACATCGTTTTAAAAAAAACCCCAAAAAAAACAGATCAGCCCTTCAGTTTTGGGCTGCATCTTTACCAAATGTTGTTTTTAAACACAGGCTTTTGATTCTGCTTCCTGGCAACTTCCACCAAAACAAAACCAGGAACAAACCATTGTTACTTTTACATTTTGTTCCCTTCAAATTTGTTTGTTATTTGTACTTTTTTGTTGCTTTGTGTTTACTTGCTGTTAATTTTGGCAGTTTTTATAACGTGACTGCAGACTGTCTGATTAACGGACTTCTTTTAAAGCTGATACAGCCTGTAGAACTCTGTAGAATATTAATACACACTTATACCACATATACCACCAAAATACTATTACTACAATATCATTACTAAAATTAATGTTATTGTAGCTATTGTCATTACTGTTTGTCGTGCCCATCTCTCTGTCTCACTTTCCCCCTCTCTTACTCATTACTAAAAGTGCATGTCATCCAAGAGAAACAATAATAACTAAAGGAACAGTCAGAGTTGTCATATTGAAATTGAAGGTGTGCTTATGGATTCACATCGTCAACTCATGCATTGAGTAACATTACAAGTAAACATTCCATCTTAAATGCTGCTGGCAGTCGGCCCATTGAATTATTTTTCTCAGACTCCAGCTGCTGTGAGAGGCAGCAAAACATCCTGTCATTTTTATAGTTACAGCTTATTTATGTAAAACTCTCCACAGTATGAACAGTGGTTACATAAGCCTAAAACCAGCCACAACTCAGCCCTGAGCAGAGTGACCGTCCGCTATTGACCAATCAACAGAGAGCAGTGTTCACAGCTCCACCTTTTAGTGCCACATCTGTGTGCTTGGTACCCCAACAGAGGGGTGATCTAAAATGGGGACGGTACAGAACGTTTCCATTGGCACCATCCACAACTTTTCACAGTGGATACAGAAAAAAAGCATACAGAACTATGTTGATCTGTTCTGTACCCAGGACATCTGTTGCATGTCTGTCCATACTGGAAGAGGGATCCCCCCTCAGTTGCTTTTCCTGAGGTTTCTACCATTTCTTTCCCCATTAAGGGTTTTTTTGGGGAGCTTCCCTTATCTGCTCTGAGGGTCCAAGGACAGAGGGATGTCATATGCTGTAAAGCCCTCTGAGGCAAATTGTGATTTTTGATATTGGGCTTTATAAATAAAATTGAACACCCAGCCTACTTCACTCTCCTGTCGTTGGGTTGTGGTGTGTGTGTCATCCACTCTCTAAATATATACATACGTACATTTCATTTCAGACTTTCTGATGACAAAATATAAAATCCTTATTAGCCGAGGATAAAACAGGCATCTTCCTGTGTTCCAGATGGAGAGAGAACATGTGCTAACGGAGGAAGACAGAGTTGATTGAGCTGCACTGCGGTCTCTCAGCTCAGATGGTTAAAGGAACTGAATGTGAAAGCCATTAAACCGAGGGTTAGGTGTTGGCCCAAAGCTCCACGGGGAGAATCAGGGAATAACTCTTTACTTCCTGCCTGATACTAGTCTCAACCTCTGCCACCTGTGATTATCATCAGTGCATTCAGTGTTTCACACAACATGCTGTGATAACAGACAATAATGGAGTTTATTTGAATATCAAAGCAGAGCCTTTTAAAATTAAAGAATGAACAGTGGAAGTAATCAGGCAATTAATGAAATTGTTTGGCAAATTGTTATGAATAAAATGGAGGTGTGTGTGTGTGTGTGTGTGTTTGTTTGTTTGTTTGTTTGTTTGGGCATGAAAAACATAGTTTGGGGTGCATCGAGGACACAAAGCTACTGGGCTGGAGCTGAGTGTTCAATCTCTGAACGTGTTATTATCTCTCCATGAAAGAAAGAATGGGGTGACTCTCTCTCTCTCTCTCTCTCTCTCTCACACACACACACACACACACACACACACACCTGTCTTCACCTACCGATGACAGATCAGCCCCCAAGCCTCCTTGGGGTAGATGGAAGATTCATTTTTAATGTTCAATTCATCTCCACCAGACAAGGAGACAAAATAACATCCCCATGTTCTCACAACAACTCACACTATAAACTATCTACACACACACACACACACACACACACTCTCACAAGAATGATAGAATTGACTCAATCACGCCGAAATATATTGTTTGGCTTCATGAAATATACATGTCTTAGGGGATCTGCTGAGGCTGAGGTCATGTAATTTAACTAACTGAGGAATATACTGCCCCTACTCAAGGTGTAGGTACTTTTTCTTAAATATGTCCCAGTGTTTCCCACAGGATTTTGGGAAACTATGGGGGGGATCTGCTGAGGCTGAGGTCATGTAATTTAACTACCTGAGGAATATACTGCCTCTACTCAAGGTGTAGGTACTTTTTCTTAAATATATCCATTGTTTATGATGCCATATTTCTGTTCCACAACATTTCTCAGTGAAATACCGTCATACATTTCTTAACTTTTCTAATTTTAGGCAAAATGATGGATGCAGTTATATTACAAATGAAAATTTCATCTACTGAGCTCATAAAATATGATTCATGGTTAGAGTTGGACCTGGCCGGCAGCGTTATTATGTAGAATTAAGCGGAAATACAAACTGCACCTGTGTAAAGGTTGCTGATAACACAAGGGGCATTATTTCTACACTGTATGCACTGCCAGTAAAGAGATGTGGAGAGATAAAAATATCTCTGTTGGTTGAACTTGAAGAAAAGGAAAAGGAACCAAAACTACAACGAGTAAGAAGTTTCATGTAACTCATGACTGGGGTGTGGTCAGGCTCAAGCTCATGTTTTATTATTTGCAATTTGGTCTGGTGAGGTCAAGTGTGCAACATGGCTGAAAGAAAGAACCAATAATGAGCAGAGCACAATCCTCAGAATTGGATTGAGTTGACAGTGAATAATATAATAACAATAATAATAACAAATTCAAATTTGTCCCTCTAGTTTGCTGTTTTTTGTTTTGTCTGTGTGTCAGTGACATACTGTGCAATTCACATTTACCACCCAAAGGTGTAAGGTGAATGGCTTGGGAGAGCATAAGAAAACAGCAACAACAACAAAAGTGCAACAGTGCATTCTGTTTAATCATGACCTATAGCACAACAATAGCACGATTTTTTTGTAAAAATCCATTCTTTTTTTTTCTTTCCTCCAAATGGTTTCTGTCATTTTTTATATATATATTTTTATTGGTTTTGTTAACAAAACAAAGAAAGATCAACATAAAGGAACAGTCAGAGCAAATACATGAACAAAAATCAAAATGATCACAAATATATAGCATGTTTTAAAATAGACACAAATAATAGTAAAAACAAACAAACAAATAAAGTAAAATAAAATAAAAAGACATCACTTCACAATAAATTATCACATTATGGGATATATGACCGTCAGTAGTGTGGCAGGATGGTAAGAGAATAAAGGGCTCACAGGTGATACGGTTGAAATAGGCTAAAAATGGAGATCAGGTTGTCTGAAAACATTCAGGTTTTCCACGGGAGCTAAATTTAAGTTTTTCTAATTTAAGGCAGCCCAGTAAGTCTCTGATCCACTGAGTGTGAGAAGGCAAACAGGTAAGTTTCCAGTTGAGCAATATGACACGTCTAGCCAACAGAGTGCCGTAGGCTGCTGAGTCAGACTGAGAACATGTTAAAGGGCTGCCCACTGGTGCAATCCCAAAAATAGCTGTGAGGGGACAAGGTTCAAAATCAAATTTAAAGACCTCAGAAAAACATTTGAAAAAAATCCCCAAAAATCTGAAACTTTAGGACATGTCCAGAATTGATGTATTAGAGTGGCTGGTTCCAGTTTGCAACGAGGACAGATAGGATCAGTATTAGGAAATATCTTACCAAGTTTAGCCCTGGACCAGTGAGTGCGGTGGACTACCTTAAACTGAATGAGAGAATGTCTCGCACTAAAGGAGGGAGAGTGAATCCTATTTAAAATAGAGGTCCATATCTCCTCATCAAATTCTTCCCCCAGGTCCTTTTCCCACTGTGCCTTAAAGGGAGATGGTGGGATCAGGAGGTTGGCAATTATTCTATACAAGAAATTACACCCCTATGAACTTTATTTAAACTCAGAATATCCTCTAGTGGAGTTCCTGTGGGCCTATTGGGGAACTGAACTGTGTTTTTGTTGACAAAATCCCTTCCTTGCAAATAGCAGAAAAACTGAGACGTGGGTAACTGGAATCTTTCTTTCAGCTGTGCAAACGAGGCTAATGTACCATCAATATATAACTGCAATAAAGATGTCAATCCCAAAGAGTGCCAAACTCTAAAGGCTCCATCATTTAATGAAGGGGAAAACATAGAATTTTGAAACATCTGACCTGAAATAGAAAGATGTTTCAAATTAAAAGTTAATCGAAATTGTTTCCAGATCCTACATGAGTGTTTTACCACTGGATTATTGCTACATTTTTTTAAAGAAAAAGGGAGAGTGCAACATAGTAAAGAGGAGAGAGCAGCAGGTTTGCATGATTCTGACTCTAACTGAACCCAAAGAGGAGTTATGTACTCTTGGTCTGGTGCCTTCCAATATAAAAGACTTCTGAAATTTGCTGCCCAGTAGTATGATTGGAAATTAGGCAATGCAAGGCCCCCCAGGTCCTTGGACTTTTGCAGATGTTTCTTACCGATGCGCGGTGTTTTGCCATTCCAAATAAAAGACAAAAAAGTTTGTTCAATCGAAGTAAAAAAAGACGAAGGTATGGAAACAGGTAAACGTTGAAAAAAATACAAGAACTTCGGGAGCACATTCATTTTAATAATATTTACCCGGCCAATGAGTGAGAGAGGTAGTGACTTCCAATATACAAAACATTGCTTAAGACTATCAACTAGGACAGCAATATTTGCCTTAAATAAGTCTGAGTAATTTCGTGTTACTTTTACTCCTAGGTATGTAAATTGATCACGGACCACTCTGAAATGAAAATGTGAAAATGAAGTGTTCAAGGCAGGATTGTTTACTGGGTACAGCTTTTCCCCACATTCAGCTTATACCCTGATATTTTGCCGAATGCTTTCTTAACCGTTAAGGCCTTGGGTAGGGAGTCATTTGGATTGGAAATAAACAAAAGTAAATCATCAGCGTATAAGGAAAGTTTAAGCTTCAGAGTCCCACGGGAAATACCCTGGATATCATTGTTAGCTCATAAAGCTATGGCAAGAGGCTCAACCGCCAGAGCAAACAACAAGGAAGACAAAGGGCACCCCTGTCTCATGCCACGTTGACGAGGGAAATACTCTGATGATATGTTGTTTGAGCGCACTGAGGCCATAGGGGACAGATATAAGATCTTGATCCATGTTACAAATTTAGGGCCGAATCCAAATCTTTGAAGGGCATTTGTCAAATAGTCCCACTCAAGGCGGTCGAACGCCTTCTCGGCGTCAAAAGATACTACTACTTCAGGATCCTTTGAGGTTGGGGAATACAGTAGGCCTATATTAAGGAGTTGTCTAATGTTAAAAAATGAATGTCTATTTCTTATAAACCCTGTTTGGTCAAAATGTATTATTTCATGCAGAGGACCCTCTATGTGCTTTGCTAGGAGCTTTGCCAGAATTTTATAGTCCGAGTTTAGGAGGGATATTGCTCGATAAGACCCAGGCTCTAATGGGTCTTTATTTTTCTTTAAAAGTAGGGAAATGGATGCTTGATAAAAAGTAGGAGGAAGAGATGAGTTCTCAAGGCATTCTGCAAATAATAATGTTAAAAAAGGGGAAAGCTGTTTGGCAAAAGCCTTGTAAAACTCGTTCGGAAAGCCATCTGGGCCGGCTGCTTTCCCATTCTGCATGAGCGATATGGCGGCTTCTATTTCTTCTGATGAGAATCCCTGTTCTAAACAATTATAAGAGTCTCCACTAATTGATGGAATATTAAGACCATCGAAAAAAGAGTCAATCAACTGAGGGTCCCGTGGGGACTCTGAAGTATAAAGGGAAGTGTAAAACTCTTTCAATCGATTGTTTATTTCCTCATGGACAACAGTAATGGCACCTGAACTAGTTCTTATCTGGGGGATAAGGCGCGATGCCTCGGATTTGCGGATCTGATGGGCAAGCAATTTGCTGGTCTTGTCACCCTGCTCATAAATCCTATAGCGAGCTCGTTGGAGCAGATTCTCTGCTTGTACAGTGGTAATGCTATCATACTCCGATTGGAACAGGAGGCGTTGTGTATATAAACATGGCGAGGGGTCTCTTGAATATTTATTATCTAGTGAGGCAATTAAATTGCTTATGTCGCAAAGACGTTATGTGCGTGCCTTATTAATAGAGGCTGCATAGGCTATAGTTTTACTGCGCAAATATGCTTTTAGAGACTCCCATATAATAGAATAAAACATACCTGGAGTGGGCGGCATGGTGGTGTGGTGGTTAGCACTCTCGCCTCACAGCAAGAGGGTTGCCAGTTCGATCCCGGGCGTGGGAGCCCTTCTGTGCGGAGTTTGCATGTTCTTCCCGTGCCAGCGTGGGTTCTCTCCGGGCACTCCGGCTTCCTCCCACAGTCCAAAGACATGCAGATTGGGGACTAGGTTAATTGATAACTCTAAATTGTTTGTAGGTGTGAATGTGAGCGTGAATGGTTGTTTGTCTCTATGTGTCAGCCCTGCGATAGTCTGGCGACCTGTCCAGGGTGTACCCTGCCTCTCGCCCAATGTCAGCTGGGATAGGCTCCAGCCCCCCCGCGACCCTCAAGAGGATGAAGCGGTTAGAAGATGAATGAATGAATGAACATACCTGGAGTTATATTATTTTCAAAAAATAAAGGGATCTCTGCAGATATCAACTGAATATACTTTTTGTCTGAGAGCGGGAGTGAGTTGAGCCGCCACTGATAACTCTTAGTGTGGAAATTTCAATTTGAGAATAAGGGGAGCGTGGTCAGAGATTACTATGCTCTCATAACTAGAATGCTGAAGGTTGGGTAAAAGTTTGTTGTCCATAAAGAAATAATCAATGCGGTAAAATGTATGGTGTACATGAGAGAAAAAAAGAGTATTGTCGGGCTAAGGGATGCAAAAAGCGCCATGCATCGCAGAGGCCATATTTTTGGAGAAACAGTTGGATTAATAATGCACATTTCAATGTAGCAGTGGCCCTTTGAGACTTGTCTAAAGTTGGTGATATCACCAAATTAAAGTCTCCCCCTAAAATTAGCAAGTGTGAGTCCAAATTTGGAATATTAGATAAAAATGTGGATACAAAATGTGTATCGTCACAATTGGGCGCATATACATTGGCCAAAACAAGGGGAATGGAAAATAATCTCCCGGTTACTATAACATATCTACCTTTATTGTCAGCTATCACATCTGTGGCAATAAATGGTGTGGCTTTATTGACTAAAATAGCAGCCCCTCTTGACTCGCTGGCGGCGCTGGTTGGATTGCCCCGGGAAATGCAGTGGCAGCGGTCAATGACAGGCTTGCTATCCAGTGTGTCCTTCAGCAGTTCCACGATGAAATCGGTGGGACGGGGACCCTCCACGTTTTCTTTGATGCCAAAGATCCTGAGATTGTTTCTGCGAGAGCACCCCTCCAGATCTTCACATTTCTGTTACACAGCCTTCACTTCCTTAGACAGTCTTTTTACTTCTTTATCCAGCGCCGTAATTGTGTCCGAAGCGGTGGTGGCAGCAGTTTCAAGATCGCTGATTTTGGTGGTGTGCAACTCCGTTTTTTCTGTTAGACCTAGTATTGCGGGGCACATCTCTTCTTTAAAATGTGTAATGTCCCCTCGAAGAAGCTGAGTAGCAGTCTCAATTCGAGAATCCAGCGTGGCAGAAAGACCCACTTTAAAAGTGGAGAAGTCCAGCTTCAGTTCGGCAATCGCCTTGAGAATGTTTGATTCCGTGCCCGTCGCCATTGTGGACTTTCCACGCTTCCCATGCTTCTCTATGGCTTGACCTTCGTCTTTCTCACGTCCTGCACTTCTCAAATTCATCAACGACTGGTTGTTGCATCCAAAATGTACACAAGCACCTTATAAATCAGATACTGAGAGTATGAGTAGGGAAAAAACGATGTAACTGCAAAACTCCTTAAATTATGAGCATATCAGTGGGAGCTGAGGGAGACACGTCAACCGCACATTGCGCCCCTAGCAACCAAAGATCAGAAAATACATTCTTAATAAATTATTTTGAAGATCTCCACTGAAAAATGTGTTTTTCTCTTGTTTTGCCCCCTAAAATGTCTGACCTTAACTATACTGACTTGTATTAGTAAAAGGTTTGTCACAAGAGAGGTGTGTTTACATTCCTGTACTTCCCTCAATTCCCCCCTCAAATCTCAGATTCAAACGTATGCCGTCACTAATGCAAAAGCCAGTCACTATCTAATACAGGAAACACATATTGATGGGGTAACAGACTTCAATGTAACACCAGGAAAGAAACCTGAAACCTCCAGCACAGAGCAGACTTCTCAGTACAGAGAGTTAGCAGAATTAGCATTAGCATAGTGACAGTTTTGACAGCTAACATTATAGTGTGCGGTTTTTAGATTTAAACCAGCTCAATGTGAACACACTGTAACATTGTAGCAGATATTAATGCATGATTCATAATACTGTGTCAGCCACTGCCTGTTAGCCTAAAAGCTAACAAGCTAACAGACAACATAAATAAAAGATGCTAACTATACTTACCTTTCTGATACGTCTGCTGGTTGCCGATTTTGGTGCACAACAGACTCCTTATCTAAGTCTGGGTCTGACTGAGGCTCAAACATGAATGGCTGAAACTCTCCGATGTTTCATCTAATACCAACATTAGTCATCTTGATGTGCACTGCTTTTTCACCAGTCAGTGTGGTGCTACTCTCCCATAGCTAGACCTATCGCCACACTTCATTTCAGTCATAGACTGTATAAAACAATGGATGTAGCTACTGTGATGTCACCCATTGGTTATGGGCTTCCATTTTGAAGAGTTTGGCATTTTGGCTATGGCGATCTTGGTTTCGTGGGGGCCAGAAGTGACCATATTTGGATGGGAGGGTGGAGCTGTGGAGGAGTAAGGGGTGGATCTGACTGAGAAGCTGATGAAACTATCTGTAGACAACCTGTCATTCAGAGTGGCCACACCCTTAATTATGCATAACTTTAAGCCTTAATACAGTTGTCATGGACAGGGAAGTTAGTTATATAGTTAGTTAGCTACCTACCAGGCTGTAAACATGTTTATTCCTGCTGTAAAGCTGAGCATTTTAACATGGGTCTCTATGGGGATTGAGTCGCTTCTCAAACCAGTTTCAAGTGTCCATTGGGGGAACTGTAGTTATTAGCACTTCCATGTTGGCTCCATTTTTCAGCCCCAGAGGCTGCTGCTTGGTTTTTAGTGCTGTGCCAGCACCAGAAAAAGCAGAAACCTAGCACAAGCCACATCCAGAATTTCTCAATGAGGCACAAAGTGTAGATCTGCTTCCAGCCCCTTTTCAGAGTTTTGTTGTAATGTTTTATCTGGGAAAACCATATTAAACAAAATATTAATCACAGCAGAGTATTTTTTACATACTTTAAAATGTGTCTGGAGAGGATCTTTAACTACTGATACACTGTGACAGACAGCAGGTCATGCTGAACCACACACCTCCCATATCGTCGACCCAGAGGAAAAGCAAGAAATAAAAGCTTATCCCAACAGAACCATATAAGTAAAGAGTTTGATGGTGTTTGCCAACTGCACGTTACTCACCTTCTAGCTCCTCTTTCTCATAGTGGATGTTCAGCACAGAGCTGGTCCCTCCCTGGTCAACCACCACCTCCTCATCTGGCTGCTGACGGACACACAGACAGACAAGGATAATGTTTCTGTTCGTTTCAGTTATTTTCAGTGCACATTATACATTTCTTTACAATGCCCTTTGTTTCCATCAGCCATGTTGTCGTTGTGGAAAAGTTCAGCATTGTAGAACACTTTCAGCTCTTCAAGACGAATCCGTGAAAGGAAACGTGAAAAGGTCATTGTGTTCAGAAGTGTCCTGTTAAAGACAAACTACTGACATTGTAACAAAGCCTCTAATTGGCCAAACTGGCAACAGCTTTTCAACAATGCGCATCAAATTCCAGACAGTCTATTCTCAGACTGTCTGGCACAGACACACAGAGAAGGACAGGCCGCCTGGCACGTGCACACATCCATATAAACACACACACACACACACACACACACACACACACACACCAGAGGTAAACAGAGTATGAGTCAGTTGGAGAATGTGCTAGGCTCTACTATCGAGGGGAAATCAAATCAAATTAGCAGAGAGCCACATCCATCAGGGTTGCAGCTGTGGTCAGACTGCTGCAGGATGCCACTGTGTTTGACTATCACAAAAAGTGCTGTTTGCTTAAGTACAGTGGCGAGTGTTAACTGTGGTCATGAATCGCTCCTATGATAATGAGGGCAGAGTGCTGCAGGAACCTCTACAGCGGCTCTGGAGGTCTGTGCTGCTGCAGTGTCTCTGTTTCCAGGATCTCTCTTCATCCCTCGAGTGCATGCAACAGTAAATCTGTAATTTCTAATCTCTGGGAACCACCCACATGCTGTTAAAGAAGGCAACTGTGCTCCACTGCACTTTAGTATAAATACAGCCCTGTCTACATGTATATGGATATCTTTGTAAACAGATATTTTCCTCTACATTTTAGCCTCTTGTCCACACAAACTGAGTTTTAGGCCACTTTTTAAAATGCCTTTTAAGGTGTTGATTTTTTTGTTTGTTTTTTGTTTGTTGTTTTACTTTGTATTTGTGTGCAAAACGGAGCATTTGGGAAATGATGAAATGTCTCTGTGTAATGACTTTGTGTAATGCGCCACAAACAACAATGGCAGATTACCGGTTTGTGTACTTGGTCTAATGACTACTTTACATTAAAACTTTGTATTATGGTACCACTCCATGGACGAACACAGCCGTCTGCTGCACCCACTGTTTTTGCTCCAACTCAGCATCGGGGGTTTAAAGTACACCAGAAACGACAGTTTTGGATCAGGCCTGGTTAAACCAGCAGATGGTGGCACGCTTTCCAGAGTGGGATTGTTGTCCATGAAGAATGGAAGGAAAACTTTAGCATGTCCAGAGCATCACTTGTATGTTTGAGTGAGCTCCTTCATCCTTAAATTGAATGAGGATCAGCTGTTATGTGATCTCCAGAGGGTGTTTTGAGAAAAGGTAACATTAGCCTGTACCCTTTACTACCTTTGTGAGTGCTAAAGATAGCTAACACCAGCAAGCATTTGGAGTTGTTTATGAGTTTTAATGTGGGAGGAGATATTCTGTAAAATTAAGGTTGTGTGGACAGAACTATTTTTTTGAACGAAGACTAAAGATACCTGTTTTAAAACTATGTGTATGCATGTAGACAGGGCCTAAGTTCAACCCACCCCTTGTTTACTGGCAGAAATGTCACCTTTGACCCAGGTAGGAGGATAGACACACATCTGGATGCTACATTACCCCACAGAACAATACAATATGTGAGCACAGTATGTAAAAGCATGCTATGGTTGTTTGAATCAATAGCTAAAAATCTATAAATAAACGGTTAGGGGAGACACACACAGGCGCACTGGTATGTAAATGCAGCTCTCGATATAATAGATGTTTCCACCCACGCTAGTGTATATGAACACATGATCTGAATATACTGGATGTGTTTCCAACAGTGTGTCTGAGGGTGGCGAATGCAGAATTACCTGATATCTGCTGTTTGGCAAAACTGACACCCACTCTTCAAAAATGACGGTGCAGGGTGATGAACTACTTGCAAAAAAAAAAAAAAAAAAAAGAATCGATCTGAAAATAAAATATTTATGATGACTAAATTCACAGATACAGAAAAATGTCACAGAAGAGGAGTACATACTGTTCAACAATGAAACTCACAGTTGTGTATGAAATATATATGTGTGTGCATGTGTGTGCTTAGGTGTGCATCAAAAGATGGATGACAGCTCATTCAAAAAGTCTCCTTTTCAGGGTGAAAAGTGACAGGCAAACGCTGAAGATATATAGTCTCTGTCATGCAGACTTTTACTGTAATTGGGCAGTCCGATATCCAGGGAGTAGCGAACGCAGCACGCAATGCAGCTCGGGTTGCTGCATGACGGCCACAGAGTCAAAAATAATTGCAATTTCTTCTCCTGAAGGGCCGTTGGAGAGAGCTGAGAGTTTGTATTAGTAGAGTGGAAATGAAAATGTCTCGGTTTGTCAGAGCAGCATGTAAGAACAGTATCTGTTCTGGTGAAGGAAAAAACAACCATTAGAGTTTGGCTTATGAGGAATATAAAACCATATGTCCTTTTAATAAGAGTGATTGGTCACTTTATTAAAATTTTGTTAGAATACCCTGTGTGTGTATGACTGTGTGTATTATTTTTAAGTGTGTGTATGGACTGAGAGCGAGCAGTGATTTTTCTTACTTCTCCTGGGGTTTGGCTGATAAAACACCACGCACATATTTATTGACAAAAAAACCCACTTTTGAATCATGCTGGTTTCCGCCTGCAGTTATGAAATGTGATAAATGGGGATGGTGCTGTGTGTGTGTGTGTGTGTATGTGTGCGCACGCACGCGTATTATCTCTATCTCAGGCTGTATTTACAGGCACACTGAAGTCCCTAAGCTGTTTTTTTATCTTCTGTCTCTTTCCTTTAGCCTCTGCATGCTGCTAAAAACCGAACAGCTAAGCATATTAACACAAGGCTGTGATAAGAAAAAAAAAGTAATTAACATGCAGTGCAGAGAGATAAATGTCTTACCTGATTAGAAGCAAAAAATCAGATTTCAAAAAGTCAACTGCTAAACCAACTGTTCTAATATCAGCGCAGACAGCCTCTTATAAACAGTTTAAAACAGCTTAGGGATCCCAAGACATCCACTTAATTCACAGGTGTGGGTGGCCTGACGCTGCCTCCCTGCCGCCTTTCACACCCTCTCCACCGTATCAGTGCTGTGGGATTTCTTTCTTTTTCCATGACTGAGCACTTCTTTATCCCAAGACAATTCTGCCCTTATAAAGAGTATGGCCACTTAATGAGGAAGTCATGCTTGGGCCAAATACTGAATGTGACTGGTGGTTTTATAATGATGTTTATGGAAGAGATGGAAGTGCAGTGACAGAGGAAAAGGCTTTTAAGTGTAAATAAATAACAGTAGCTACAATGGCGCTCGTATAGAGAATTGGGCTGCTCCTAAAAATGAAAATATGAATCATACTGTGTGACATAAAACTATCGTCTTCATCTTTGTATCTTAGAATCATCACCCGCTCAGCCTGCCTGGATAAAACACTACTGAGTAAGGTTGACACCAAAAATTTCTCCTTACTTTCTTTCTCAGAACAGTTATTGACTATGTCAGATTTAAAAAACTGTACAGATCAAAATGTCCAAGTCATTATTACAGACCTTAGTCTTACAGGTTAAGTAAAAAGCACTATTTTTCAGTATCCATGTTAAATCTGCAATAACAGATTTTTTTTTGACACTGTGATGCAGCAAAATTGTTAACACTTTAAGTCGTTATGGTGAGTGTATTAGCAAACAGTCGCGTATTTGCACATCCAGCAGCTACTGAGCAACATTATCATCCATTTAGAGATGTGTTTGTGTCCACTTGACGAGTGCAAGTCCAATTATCACTCTCTTTTAGCTCTGTTTTTGGTCTCAACCAAGTCATGAGGGAAATATCTGACTCTTTAGCTGCCAAATACTCCATGTAATAATACGGATAGCTTAAATCAAGCAATCTGTATTGGCTGTTAGCCGTGGTGTAGTAACCATATACAACATATGTCTTATTCCTTTACACAGTTCTGTACTACTCTGCGTTTGAGGGGGAAAAGTTGGCCTAACAAATTAGCTCGTTATAACAAAGTGCTACAAAATGGAAACATTTATTGTCAACTTCGACAACCATAGTGTCGAACCAACCAACTATGCAAATCCATGATGAACCTAAAAGATGACATGTAGAGATATGTAAAAAGGAGTCGGTCAGTCAGTCCTGGTGTGTCCTCAAAGAAAACCCTCAGGGCTCATTTATACCCACACAGATTTGTCCATTTCCTCATACTTCTATTTGTCCTTTATATAGGCATAGATATAGCCAAAACATGGCACTGGAGGGCAGAGTCAAAATTTCACACAACAATGAACAAGGCGAAGGTGAAGGAGGTTGTAATAATGTATCTTTTAACGGAGGCAGCGGTGCAGACAGCAGTGGTCTGTGAGGCCATTAAATACAAGAATTCTTTTCATTAAATTTCTAATTTGTTGTGTGCCATCATTTTTTAAATGTCTTCGTCATCACCTACGAACCTATCTCGCCTGAACTATGCCACACTGCCCCCACGATCCGCGATGGTACTGCTCCTTTTTGTCCGTATCTGTAAGCTTTCAGAACACGTGCACAAATACAAAGGAAATGTCTGATGTTGACCCTTAGAACGAAAGGACTTGACATGACAGTTAATGATGCATCAATATCAGAAGATGACTTCAAACCAATAAAGAAGGTGCTGTATCCCAAATCCCCGAAGGTGCTAGTAAACAAAGTATGTTGCATAGCAACTGTGCAGGCAGCCAGGAGAACCTATTTCTTTGTAAGAACAATGCTTTATGAACATGGTAATATAAATGGTTTAAATTGGAATACGTCTTTAAGATCATATTGCCATACTTGGTTTTATCAAAGCAGTAGCTCACTCCTGACTGTTGAGAAGTTGTGATTGTATCACCTGAGGGGTCGTCCGCCCTCTGTGAACAATGCCCCTTGGCTGCGATGTAATTAAAATATACCATGGTCTGTCATGAGCTATTGCTTTAATGTTCACCAGCTAGTCGCTTACTTTGGCTGTCTGCCATTTAATGAATTTTCATAACTTTCTCACTGAAACAGCTGCCTGCTGTGGCGGTGAACAACGCTATGAGAGCGGTGAGAGTGAAGCAAAACAGTAAAGTTGACTTGGCTGACAGCTAAACAGTGAGCTGAAACTCACTATAAAGCTCCGTAAAGTGGAGGTGAGCTGCAGATTTAGGTGGTAACTCTCGAGTCATCACTACGAGTGATGCCTCTCACATTTTCACATTGTTTTTCCATCATCATTTGATACATTTTTATCATATAAATATCGATTACAGCCTCTTTAAAGAAAACAATCCTCTGCATACGCACATCCGATGGGTGAATCTCTCCCTGCTCTCATACGTAACCCTGATACACACACACACACACACACACACATGCACACACACACACACACACACACACACACACACACACACACACACAGAGTTTTATCAGTCAGTGCAGCTGTGGCTGGTGAATTAGGGCTGCTATGCAGTGTGTGGGTTTGGGCTCAGGCTGGAGGCAGTCGGCTCCATTAGAACTGGAGCTTTACCAAACATATAGACACACAACAAGAGAGAATGGATGAGAGAGAGAGACTCTAAAAGCTCTTTGTCCCAGAAAGGACGGGAGACCATCAGATCATCAATTAGTTTGGATCCATTTGGTGCGCACAAACACACACAGACACACACACACACACACACGAAAACACACACAGAGAAAAGATCATTCTCCTGAGGCTCATTCAATAACTGTAACCACAGAGTGGGTGAAATTGTGTTTCAGAAAACGACATGACAGAAAAATATCTTCTGTTAGGTCATTTTTTGTGGGCGACATCAAATTATACTACTTTATGTCCATGACCGGATCACAATGTTCGTTCTTCTCAATCCATGCTCTTTACAACACAATATGACTCACAGCCTGGAGTCACATGAGTGCCTTTTTAACGGTAATCTCATGCAGGTATGTGTTTTTTCAGCAGGTTAATGGTTTCCTGTCATTCACAACTCACCTCCCTTGTGTCACATTATGTGCTTCAGCTAATTAAAAGCTCACATGGCACTTCAAGTTTTGTTTGTGCTCTCTCTCTGTAGGTGAGCACATCTGTGACCCTCAAAGCATGCACGTGTGCGTGATTTTCCACTGACAGGGCACATAATTTGTGTTTTGCTGCCCTATCTCCTGGCAACCGTCGCCTTTTTTTCTCTTCTCTCGTCCTCTAGCTGTGGATCAGTCACAGTGCTTGGGAGGGTTTATGACTCAAAAATAATTCTCCACACAGATTACTGCTGCTGCACCACTGAGGCACACTACAGCTGGCCCCAAAATGGCTGCCTGTCCTTGAGTTTCCGTCCTTTATGAGCATATCAGTGGTAACCGCCCATGGGAAACACACTGGAGCTGCCTTGTGGCTGGATATGAGAAAGGAAACACACAACTGTGCCAAATCAAATGACCGAAACACTGTCATGTAGATTTACAAAGGGCAAATGGAACATCTTACGAGCACTGTATTGTATGTCTTTGACATTTTGCTTTAATTAAGTTTTGGTTCAGTGGCACATAACATAACATTCAGTTTGGACCCCTCCACTGTGGTAGGTTATTAAAGGACAGATTCACAATTTTTTAAGTCTTTGCTAAAAACAATTGTCGGGTGTCCATATGAGCCCTGAAACTGTTTTTGCTTGCTGGACTAATTCCTCCCATTCATA
Organism: Epinephelus lanceolatus; assembly: GCF_041903045.1. Classification (NCBI taxonomy): domain Eukaryota; kingdom Metazoa; phylum Chordata; class Actinopteri; order Perciformes; family Serranidae; genus Epinephelus; species Epinephelus lanceolatus. The sequence continues at coordinate 14,142,759 of NC_135734.1, forward strand.
CTGGTGACTAAAAGATCCCTCTCTAATGCGCTTTCAATGTATGTGATTGTGACAGAGTCCTGCATTGGATCAGGTACCCACAGGTGATGGTGACCCGCAAAAAGGGTGATTCACAGGAGGATTTGATTTCATTTCCAGGTTCAGTTCTGGGTTAAACAAAGAACTTGAGGGTTAGATCATGGGTGTTGTATAAAAAATGATTTAAATTAAATGAAAACAATAAGAATAATTTAATATTTTAATCCTCTGACTGCTGACTCTGTGTCTGCTCTGTCGTCTGCGCAATCTGGAATATAGAAGCTACTTCAATCAGGTGCAGTATTAACAGGTGCATTAACTGTGGAGATGTGCTGCTCAGTATTATGAAAATAAGCTAAAAATTGTGTTTCCTGAATTACCTTTACCACTTACCATTTTAAAATATATTGTATTAGCTTCACTTGTGGTTTTGGGTTGGGCCACAGATTTTGTGTCTATGGGTTGGGTCAGGTTATGAAACTGATTGGTCATGTGCAGGTGGTGTGGTGGGTGCGGTTGCAGGATGCGGTGCTGGTGAGGGAGCATGTCTTGAACATCAGACCCGTGCAGGACTCTGAATGGGACAAAATCCACAGTGCTCGATTTGTGAAATAAATATGTGGCTTTAAATGAAGTGGGTATCTTCCAAAGTCTTTGTAGTACAAATTCCCTCTGTGTGTTTCCACAGACAGTGTTTACTTGGTATGGTGGAGAAACAGTAACACAAAGAGAGAACTAAAAGGGAGAAATCCACTGGATCTGTCTTACTCAGACTGCTGAACCCTCACAAAAGTTTTAAATAAACATTGGAATATTATTTGTACAAATCAAGGATTTGTCCCCCGTCACCTCCACTGGAAACATGTCAGGATGAGATCTTTTAATGGCTAGCTGGAACAGGAGGAATGATTACAAAAAGCAAAAACAGTGTCAATGTCCATAAGGGCACCTGTTGTTTTAACTTAAAAACCCGTGACCCTATCTTTGAAATGATGTGTCTACTATGATGACACATTCTTACTTATTTCGTTGTCGATGATAATCTCGTTTAACACAAACTAATTATTTGATTAAGCACACGGAGACTTTGGGTGCCCTGATCTAGTGTCTCAGCAAAAGCTAAAGATAGAGAGATACTATCACTTGCCTATGTTTGATAATTAAACAAATACAAGATGAATTTTCTGGCAGGGCAGATTGTCCCAGAAAGATGTTAGACTTCCTGAGCAGAACAGGATACTGCAGCCGCACACAGTGTCCTACTTATGCTGTTGATAACCCTCCCATTGATGCAGAAAATGACATGAATACACACAAGTTCATACATGCACACAGCACCAAAGTCTGAGCCCTATGCATAAGCTTTCTCTCTGGGTCCCCCACCTTTCCTCTCTTGATCCATGGCTCATATTTTTATAGAGTCAGTTTGCTTTCTTTCCTTTTGCTTTCTTTCTTTTCGGCTTTGAAATCCTGATTTCCCTTTCTTGGTGAAAGACATGATTATGCACATTAGTGCTCACAAATCCTAGCGCAGGGCTAGACTAAACCATTCTGCGCCTTTAAGTCTTTTGATCGATTTACAATTTGAATTTAAAGGCACTAATTACTCAAAATTTTAAAACATGCAAACAAACAAACTTTTCACTCCAGGTTTGTTGAAGACCCCCTCCCACTGGAGCCCTGAGTAATCAGTCCCACTTTTCCCCCCACTACGACGTCCTTGCATACACAACAGCATGTACAGAAGAGAAAGCATCATAGACCCATTCACCTTTTTTGGCGACAACTTCAAGCAAAATCAAAGGGTATTGTCAAAGTGCATTACAGTGATACACAATGAACTGGCCACCGCCCTGAACAAATAGAGCAGCAATGATTTCCATCCCAGTCTCTGGAACGAGAGGGGCGATCAATGTGCTGGGCCAAAATGGCCTTTCACTCCATAGGGACTGAGAAGAACTGTGAGAAGAGCTTCTGTGGAATGAGGCCTGCTGGTTACTATGTAGAGGCTTGAAACCCAGAGGGATAACTGACAAGACACATTGCAGAGACTGGCTAGTTTGTCATAAGAAAGAAATGATTCTTGTGTGAGCACATGTCATTGTTTACAAAGTGAGATTTTCACTCTGTATGAATATAATGATCAGCAGTGAATGGTGGATTCATAAAAGTGCGTCCATGATTCAGCAGCACAGCGTGGGCTTTCCAGTCTTTCGAGATGTCTGTCCTTGCTGACTCAACTGATCGTTACGATCATCTCTTTCCCTCTAACAAAACACTTGAACATTTCTTTCGACAGAACGTCTACCACTCCTCATGACTGCGTTTCTGCCCATGCTGACACCACCACCCCCACCCTTCAGAAGCTGACCCTTCTCTCCTCCTCTCCCAGAAGCACCCTGAACTGACAGCAGGGACACAGATCCTGACTTAGACAACTGGCCCTGTCACTTCCAGACTAGGCTTCATGTCAGAGAGGCAGGGCCAGACACTCGGTGCCAAAGCCGATGGCTACTGTTGCTCCTTCATAGCATTGCGCCATCACTAATCTACACTAGAGAGACATGTAATGGTGCTTCACTCAGAGGAGTGGGTTAACATGAATGGATGAAAGGAACAGGTAATGATGAAAAAAGGAGACAAGAGAGGAGAGAGCTGCAGGAGAAAGGATGAAAGGGGCGGTTGTTTTGACTGCTTCAGCCCACGGGCAGCATGAGTCATACACACCTTTGTCAATACCACACACATATAACACTGCCCCTCCACAGCCCGCACTCTCTAATTGTTTTCTTTACAGATTGCAGCCTTAGTTTCCCCAATGCTTGATTAGAACTGCAGAAGTTTGGAGATACACCTTGAAAAATATGTAATAAAATCGTGACCATAAAAAGTTAAAGATCATGCTTGATCAAAGACAAACACTGGAAGGACCAAATACTCAACTGTGTCTGTGTCTGCATGATTCTCTGGTCTTCTTGATACCTAATAGCACTTGTGTGAAATACAAGTGGACCTGCTGTTCAAAGGCTTGAAAAGTGGTGGGGAGTTTAAACCTCTGTGGATCTTTCACTCTAATGAGTGTGCTTTCAAATTAAATGAATCCCATTAAACGGTGGCTTTGGGCATATGCCACATTACTGTAATAGTTTTCAAACATGGTGTGGCTGTACTGAGGACTTTCAGACATTAAACTGAGAGTTTTGAGACACTTTTGTCAGACTGATTAAATTAGATGGACTTTTTCCTTCAGTGATTTGTACAAGACTACGGTGTTGCTCTTTAGAATATGCATTCATTTGTCGAATCTGCAACTATGGATCACTCCCACTAAATGGAGTCCAAACTGATTAAAATGAAAGCTTGGGAGGGATGCCAAATAGCTAATGGAAAAAGGACTGGAAAAAAAAAGAACTGTGACAATCTTATGTTGGGGGAACAAATTTATGATGTGGATTGTCATAAATTATTACAAAACTGGAACTAGAGTCACAGTCTTACAGTATGGGGGCTGATAGTGACGGCAACATTGCACTGTAGTGTGGTGTGTGACTGTGTCTTTGCTTGGTTTCATTGTGTTTTTTTTTTTTATTTATTGATTCCCAAGTATCTCTGCATGGTTATAAAGATACAGAGAATCAGTGTTGTAACTGGAGCAGTATCAATACAGCGCTCCTCTGAGGCTCAGGTATATGTTATGCATCAGTGGCACTGAAAAGTACACAATAACCACTAACAGTGAAGAGGCTGTTCAGCATGTAACTGTGAACCTGCACTACAGAGAATACCAAGAAAACAGCGAACACTATCAACGATTCAAAGAATAATTACATCTAAAGTGTAATACTGACTGCCACCTTAGCCCTTCAGAAGCAGCAGTATGGTAAGAGATGTATTTACATGAATATTACTTCTCTTGAGGTTTGCTTGCTTAGATTTGCTCCTCTTTGATGGCACTAACAGAACTATGTCAGGTCTATCCACTCAGTATGATGTATTGCTTTACAGGGGGACACACATTAACAGCTGATTAAGTAACGAGTAAATAATGAATCATTATTAGTTTTAAACCACTCAATGGCAGATTCAATGTTAATCAGTGGCCGGCATGTCAGTTCACAGATATTCATGAACAAATCATTATCTAATGATTCGTTGATATAGTATAGCCCAGTCTGTTTTCTATTGACTCATCATTATCTGATTCAAAGTTATTCAGGAAGTACTTACTAATGATTCATTAATTATCAGGTCATTCGTGATTGGCTCCTTTACAGTCTCAGAGCCCATCAGTTATCATCTGATGACGATAAAGCCTCTGGGGATGAAGGCCAATATTTTGGGATGATCTGGTGTAGCCAGCAGATATCAGGCCAGGACTTCCTCCTCTGAGCACCAGTCATTTCAGCTAATCTCTATAAACTGATGCCTTTCAATGAATGCAGATAAATAAAATATAAAACCAACATAAAGCTCACTTGTCGTCAGATAATAACTGGGTTCCAAGACTGTTTTTGACCCAATGCATTCCGCTTCTTCACATGGACCGTTTACCTTTCATTCAGACGAGATTGGTCAATTCTACTCGGGCTACAAACAGAAACCAGAATGCTTCTGGTGCCAAAATCTTGTATCTAAAGATTCTGTATATACATACCAAGACACTTGTTTATAGAACTTAGTTCCTAAGTAACTACTCACAGTTTTGTTTATTTATTTATTTACAGGACTGCTAATTCAGCGGTGTCAGACACAGGGGCCAGAAAGGGTCCAATCTGGCCCACTGGATGACTTTGCACACCTCATATTGATGCACCTGTGATACCTGTGATAGTTCATGTAAGATGCTGCCTCAGAGGCTTTTCCATCTAGAAAACAGTTCTCTGAAGTAAGAATGAATACATACTGTGGTCAGATTTAAAGATATTGAACACTGTGCAAAATATTGTCAACCAGCAGCTTCAGAAGAAGAAAAGAATCTGGATCAGACTTCTATCTTAAAACAATATGGGAGGAACCCTGCTGCTGAGGCGCTGATGAAACTTCAGAGTGTAAATGGTTTATAAGGCAGGGGATGACTTATGCTGCTTCTTCAATAGGTTGCACTATAGTGGAAAACTATGAAAAAACACACATGTAATGAAAGTGAGTAGCAGACTGACTGAATGTGGAAAAACTGAGACATACTGTTGAATTTGCACATATTTTTCTCGGGATATCGCAGACTGCTCATTTTGTTTTTTGAATATTTACACTAAAAAAGGGAGAAAAATCTGAAGAGGTAGTTATTTATAGATTATTATATAATGGTTTGACTGGTCCGGCCCACTGGTGATCAAACTAAGCTGTGTGTGGAGCGTGCCCTAAAATGGTTGGTCAAACAGTTGGTCAGAGAAGATAAGAAATTTGAAGATGTCACCTTCATCTTAATGAACTTGTGATGGCCATTTTCTAACATTTTTTAAAGCAAATAATCCAGAATCTAATCTTCAAATGAGTCGATGATGGTGCCCTACTACTGTGTCTGCAGTTGTTACGAAAGCTTAGAGCCACTCGTACCACCTGCAACCATAATGCACAATGCCAATTCAAACACATGTACAGAAAACCAAACAAATACAATACAAAAATGTGCTTCAAATGAAAAAAAAAAAAGACAAAAAAGAAACAGGAACAGATTTACTTTTAACTTGAGAGAGAGAGACACTAGAGAGGAGAGTGAGTTTGTTTTTGGAATGAAGGTGGAGTACAGAGGTGACATAAAAAGGTACTTATGGAGAACACCCGTTGTTCATTCATTCATTTCTTTAACCACTTACACTCTTGAGGGTTGCAGGAGGGCCGGAGCCTATCCCAGCTGACATTGGGCGAGAGGCAGGGTACATCCTGGACAGGTCGCCAGACTATCACAGGGCTGACACATAGAGACAGACAACCATTCACACTCACATTCACACCTACGGCCAATTTAGAGTCACCAATTAACCTGCATGTCTTTGGACTGTGGGAGGAAGCCGGAGTACCTGGAGAAAAACCTACGCTGACACAGGGAGAACATGCAAACTCCGCACAGAAGGGCTCTCTCCTGGGTTCGAACAGAAACCCTCTTGCTGTGAGGCGACAGTGCTAACTCGAACTCCCATTGTGTTGACTAAATATGAAATGTTTTTCTGTTATTTGTTTTTTGGAATTAGTGTGTTTTTGACTTTGCATCATTTCTGTTTTTGTAGCATGTTTGCTACTGTATTTGTTCAGGTTTTCTGCAGCACATTTTTTTATTTGCAGCTTGTTTGCTATTAATGTATTAGCTGAGGCTTTCTGCAGCATATGTTCCATTTGCACTACGTTTCCGCTGTATTTGTTTTGGCTTCTGTGTATATGTTTTTGTCTTAGCACAGTGTCTGAACCTGCAGCACACTGCAGGCTACTGTTGCATGTTTGCCTTTGTTGGCCAACGTACCTCTGCATATCAAAAGCACTACTTCTGCTAACATTTTACTCACTTTTATTTTGAATTCTTGAATGACTTGTGTATTTTTTACATTGTGATATTGCTGTTGGTACTCATGTGAATGATTTGATTACCTTTCCCACTACATGGGACACCTCATCAGCGCTTTGGCAAACATTTGAACTGGTTTCTGGTGGGAGAATGGCAAAGATCCCAGTACATGCTGACTGACTAGACTGCCTCAGAAATGTTGGAGACACAAACCTACAAGTTTTCTGTAGTGGCAGTAAACTGGCATAACCCTAATGTTTGAAGAGCGAGGCTCCTGGGCAACTTCCCCTGCCTGTCTGACAGCTGTCTAACCATATAAGAGACATCCCAGCTCCCTCTCTGTTACTCCTCCATCTGTCTCCTGCCTTCTGATGAGATGTTATTATAAATCACCATGACATGACTCTGTTTAGGTAGGCTACATTAACTCATTTAAGCTATGATACTGGATGCCATGGTATCTACAATCAAGCTACACAAACATTACCACCTGTCAGCTTGAATAATGTGCTCAATGGTCCATTTGTCCTTACTGGCTCCCCCTTTCTTTACCTCCATCTCACCAGCTGACCCAGGATCTGGTAATGGATCACACATCAACAGGGGATCATGCCATTTTCTCCTTCAAACCTCATGACCACAGGCTGCCCTCCCCCTGCTGCCTGGATTGGCTAATAACGCACATGTATGGAAGTAGACGCTCGCGGTGTAAGGATGGCGTCAAGGTCATTTGAGGGTAACTGAGAAAACAACCCGCTGTCTAAGCAGCATCTAAGTGCCATCTGAAAACACAGCAAAGTGTCCCGTTGCTGTGGTTCCTCACACACACGCGGCTTCAGGACGAGAAGATGACATTGTTTAGATTGTATCAATAATCTGCTGCAAGCTCACATCAGTGTGGCCAGGACACATTTCCGTATGCTTGAGGAACATTAAATATAACTGGGATTTCTCAGTGCATCGCAATGTGCTCCGCTCCCCGGCATTACTGCACGTGTTAGCACCTCGGAATAACAATATCAACAATCCTGCGCAAACAGCATCACTCTGCAGGACAAGAGACCCGGTGCAACTTAGCATCATGGGAGAACAATCACTGAGTCCACTTTAACATAAAATGTGCAAACTAATAATTTTAAAACACTGCAGCAAACTGGAACATGCATGGGAAAATACAACTGTGGCAAAGAAAACAGGTGACATTTCTGTCATCGAATAGTTCCTGAACTATGGCACAGGTCATAGTTACAGCTGCAAATGATGAATTTCCAATTCAAATTGAGAGCTGGAGTTGTTGGAGGTTGTGTGCAGGCTGCTCGGTGCCATCCCACGGTGTCAAAGCAACGCGCCGTGCATTAGACATTTAAAGGGCACTTTACCTGGTAGCTCAGTATGATCTCGGGGTCGTTGACGGGCATGCTCGTGGCCTTTGGGTTACCCTGCTCAGTGTTCACGGAGTGCACAGGTGAGACTTTCTCAGGGGGCCGATCAGCCTCTCAGCGCTGTCTCAGGACGTTTTGAAGAAGCAGTCACGAGTTGGTCACAGCAGCAGCTGCTTGTGTTTCCGCAGACATAGTGAGAGTAAACATCTCTCCTCCAGATGAGGTAAATGGTGAAAAGAATGAATTTTGTCCCCCCTGTGTTGTGATGATTTTCCCCGGCCGCGCTTCCAGCTCCCCTCCCTCCTGTCCTGGCTGTGGGAGCAGGATGCGGAGAGCATCACTGCAGCTTCAGCCAATCAGAGCGCAGAGGCACACAACGGGCTGCGACGCACTGCTGCTGCCAACACAATAAAGCCAAGACTATTATAAGCCTATAGAGCTACGTCACTCTATATAATGTCCACTTTGGCAGCTTCTCACATTTCAGCTGCTGAGATGTGCTGCATAGTGATTGCTTTCTTTTCACTTTTAGTGTTGTACTCTGCATCCACACAAACATCGCAATCATTAGAACCACTGAATATATGTTGACAAAACTTTATGTTTATCTTCTTTACTTGTTTATTTTCTTTGGTGGAATAAGAAGACCCTTTACATATCATTACAAGTAATAGTTCTCCTACATTCAAACATTTACAAGTAAAAGTAGAGGAATATTAGCAGCAAGATATACTTCAACTTTATATTAAATAATAATGTAAACAATTCAGAAATATGTTATTTTATATTTCATTATACAGTATATTGTAGTTATTTTCCACCATTGAATAAAGGTCTGTGTCAACATCAGTGTTGATAGATTATATCACCAATTTACCCTGTAAATTATCTAAAAGACATGACGTGTAGTCCTCAGTGGGAGCCCAAACGTCAGCAGTGAGCACATAAAATGAAAGAAAACATTATTGATCTTGCAACAGAGCACACTGGAAGGCTTTGGATGCCACCTTGTGGGAGGCTAACGCATTGTGCAAAGTCGGATATTAATGCTGTATGTTTGCTATAATCCATGCACATGACATGAAGCTTATATGCACACGTCCGACAAAGTGATGACAATACCTGCAGGCTTATTATTGAAAATGCAGGGCCGATTGTCCTGTAGTGAAAAGGAAGCAAAGAATATGAAACTGAGCACCTCCACATGCATTGACCTCAGGATGAACTCTGTCGATCAAAACAAATATGACACTGTCCTCCTGCCACATTGTCAAACACTTGATTGGATTTATCTCAGCAGGCGGCACCTCACACAGTGTCTCTGTGAGATTGCAGTCAGATATGTCCACGCAAATGTCTCGTTGTGTCGCGGCTGCAGGTTTAATTGCCCTCGTGCACGTCGCCTACACGTGTAAGCCACACTGCAACTGATAGCGTCAGATAAGTGATCCACTTTATTTAACGCATGGCTAAAGGTGGCAGGATTTTTCATCGACCCGCACGGGCGTCCTGTTTCTCCTCGGAGCGGTTGTTATGGCAACTATAAACATTCTGCGGGAGCATGCACGGTTGTTATGGGAACGGTCTGCGGGAGCATGAAGGAAGCAGGACTGAGCGAGTGTGTATGGTCAGAGTGGTCGGGTCAATGCGGAGGTGACAAGATTAGGTTTGTATATTAATATTCAAACATGTGAACATTTCTGCTGGTGTGATGTGTTCTAGGAGCAGTTTGTTTAACCGTTGTCATAGATATCATACAATGAGCTAGTCCGTAAATATACGGTCGTTCATTGTACATATAGCCTATACTGTAGATGTTTTTCCAGGATATATGTTTTTTTTCTTAATTGTGCATGTACTTCATGTCTGCCCCTGTGCGCCAGCGCGCCTTTTTGCGCATGGGTATGTCAGTGAGAAGCTGACAGTCAGCTCTGTCCAGATTTAGATGCCTGCTTGACCCAATTTACATCCTTCTTCAGAAGCTTTGAGATGCCACGTGTCATATAGTATATATGATGTTTTCTCTGTTTATTCCTCAACTACAGAGGAGACTGTTACTATCCATCTATCTATCTATCTATCTATCTGAATATCATGATGTGAAAATAATGCCTTTGAATATATTTCTGCTCCCAGAGAACTGAACACTGAATGTTGATCAGCTGAAGAGAAGACTAGGCTATATAAAAGTAACATGCAACAAATTCCAGGTAAGACACCTGAATATATAAATACATACACATTGACACATTTACTTTATACTGAAATCTGCAATGTGTCTTGGCATTGCAATCCACAGTGGCTCCAGTGGAGGGAAGGTTACGTCGCAGTGTGCCAAGCCTGCCAGCAATCAAGCCAGACAGGCTAAAAACAGCTAAAACGCTGGTGGAGAAAGCAGTGAAGGTGATTGTATGCACAAGTCAGACGTCACTGGAACACCTCTGCATTATCGCCCACTATCCTCCTTACATGCTCGGTGTCCTCTTTGACTCTTTTTATTTCTCTTTCACTCCTTCTCAGCTGAGGAAAGTGTTTTCAGTGCAGGGACCCTACCCTGTGATCCGTGCTGCCTTGTGGGCCAGAGGGTGGGTGGAACGTCGTTTGCCCCTTCCTGCCCAGAGACCACCTCATTGCCATGGCAATGAGGAGGAGGATGGCGATGATGGTGATGTCAGTGCTGATGTTACTGGTGAGAAAATGAAGGATACAATGAAGTCTTTGAGCTACCAAAGACAAACATCTATTTTGAGAAAAGGAGATGCAGTGTCGATGCCAATAACACTAGTCTCAGTCTGTGGGAGGAGAAACCGCTGTATATAAGTGACTGTGACACTGGGATCGGATGTGTATTATAGGACCTTGCACACAGTATTACTAACAAAGCACCATCAATCAGTCATATTTTGTCTGTCTTCATAAATTGAATGTTAAAAGAGAGATCAGTGATATGCTCCCTTTACTCACAGTTTAAAGGAGGGGCCAGCCTATATGTAATTGGAGCACTAGTTTAGATGGATGCATGGATACCCCTACACCTGATAAATGATACACTGTATACCACATTACAGACACCAACCTACACCAAAGACCCCTACCCTCTTAACACACCCCTGTACACATATAAGCCTGCATGCGCACACACACACACACAAACACATGCACACTCTTTACTTATCTCTTTACAGTGGGAGCAGATGAAGGCGAGAAAGAGGAGAACCTTGATGACATGTATGACCTCATGGTAAGACAACGTTCAAGTTGACCAACACGACACTGATGTCCTGCAGTCTGAAAGCAATCAGATGTGCTATTCTTGTTATAATTGCATTATTTAAATATGTATAGGATTTAGGGGGGTATGTTGGCAAAAATGGAATATAATATAACAGATATGTTTTCTTTAATGTATAATCACCTGAAAAGAAGAGTAATGTTTTGTTACATTGGACTGAGCCGTTTATATCTACACTGAACAAAAATATAAACGCAACACTTTTGTTTTTGCTCCCATTTTTCATGAGCTGAACTCAAAGATCTAAAACATTTTCTATACACACAAAAGACCATTTCCATCAAATATTGTTCATTAATCTGTCTAAATCTGTGTTAGTGAGCACTTCTCCTTTGCCGAGATAATCCATCCCACCTCACAGGTGTGGCATATCAGGATGCTGATTAGACAGCATGAATATTGCACAGGTGTGCCTTAGGCTGGCCACAATAAAAGGCCACTCTAAAATGTTAAGTTTTATCACACAGCACAATGCCACAGATGTTGCAAGTTTTGAGGGAGCGTGCAATTGGCATGCTGACTGCAGGAATGTCCACCAGAGCTGTTGCCCGTGAATTGAATGTTCATTTCTCTACCATAAGCCGTCTCCAAAGGCGTTTCAGACAATTTGGCAGTACATCCAACCGGCCTCACAACCGCAGACCATGTGTAACCACACCAGCCCAGGACCTCCACATCCAGCATGTTCACCTCCAAGATCATCTGAGACCAGCCACCCGGACAGCTGCTGCAACAATCGGTTTGCAGCAGCTGTCCGGATGGCTGGTCTCAGACGATCAGCCACCCGGACAGCTGCTGCAACAATCGGTTTGCATAACCAAAGAATTTCTGCACAAACTGTCAGAAACCGTCTCAGGGAAGCTCATCTGCATGCTCGTCGTCCTCATCGGGGTCTCAACCTGACTGCAGTTCGTCGTCGTAACCGACTTGAGTGGGCAAATGCTCACATTCGATGGCGTCTGGCACGTTGGAGAGGTGTTCTCTTCACGGATGAATCCCGGTTTTCACTGTTCAGGGCAGATGGCAGACAGCGTGTGTGGGTGAGTGGTTTGCTGATGTCAACGTTGTGGATCGAGTGGCCCATGGTGGCGGTGGGGTTATGGTATGAGCAGGCATATGTTATGGACAACGAACACAGGTGCATTTTATTGATGGCATTTTGACTGCACAGAGATACCGTGACGAGATCCTGAGGCCCACTGTTGTGCCATTCATCCACGACCATCACCTCATGTTGCAGCATGATAATGCACGGCCCCATGTTGCAAGGGTCTGTACACAATTCCTAGAAGCTGAAAACATGCCAGTTCTTGCATGGCCAGCATACTCACTGGACATGTCACCCATTGAGCATGTTTGGGATGCTCTGGATCGGCGTATACGACAGCATGTTTCAGTTCCTGCCAATATCCAGCAACTTCGCACAGCCATTGAAGAGGAGTGGACCAACATTCCACAGGCCACAATCAACAACCTGATCAGCTCTATGCGAAGGAGATGTGTTGCACTGCGTGAGGCAAATGGTGGTCACACCAGATACTGACTGGTTTTCTGACCCCCCCAGTAAAGCAAAACTGCACATTTCAGAGTGGCCTTTTATTGTGACCAGCCTAAGGCACACCTGTGCAATATTCATGCTGTCTAATCAGCATCTTGATATGCCACACCTGTGAGGTGGGATGGATTATCTCGGCAAAGGAGAAGTGCTCACTAACACAGATTTAGACAGATTTGTGAATAATATTTGAGGGAAATGGTCTTTTGTGTATATAGAAAATGTTTTAGATCTTTGAGTTCAGCTCATGAAAAATGGGAGCAAAAACAAAAGTGTTGCGTTTATATTTTTGTTCACTGTACATAGGGAATGGTCCTCGTCTATGGAGATTGCTACATAACTCTTTATTCATTGTTTTTATTGGTTTAAATCATCATTTGTTTTAGAGAGGAAGATACCTTTGCAGATAATTAGGCTCCCAGTAAAAACTTTTTATAAGTCTGGATCCTAAAGGAAAGCAAAAGGTGAGCACAGATTAACAGGTGCTAGGCTAGCAGCCCGTCTTCGACATGCCAAACAGCATCAGAAAAACACTGATTTGTTCTATGCACCTGCTTAATTGTTTTAACCGATTTTAATCACCTGGTCCTTTTTTTTTTAGAGAGGAAGAATCTTCTGCAGATAATTTGGCTCACAGTAGACACCTCCTGAACAATGAACACTTAAGGGATCCTAACCAGGAGAAGTTTCTGCTGGTTGCAATCTGCAGTCTTCACCACTAGATGCCACTAAATTCCCCTAAATCTTACACACTGGACCTTTAATTCCACGAGTCTTTTTCCTTCATGTGTTGTTCTAGCTCCTTCAGCTCGTCACCTTAACCTTTTCTCAACCTTTTCTAGTCTCGCCTGGTTCGAAATGAGACAACTTATTTCCACTGGACAACGCGTCGGGATGACATAGACTATCGCTCCTTGCAGAATGACCAAATGACCAACCACTATGCAAATTCTGGGTCGTTTACCACCAAGGTCTCATCTCTTAAGGGTTTCTACTGATTGAGTGGCAAAACACACAAACTAGTACTCTCTATCTTCTGTGTATTCACGTCTGTTTCTTTCAGGTCGGGCTCTGTGTGAACCTGCGTAACCTTCAGTGGTTTGATACAGCAGATCCTGATACCTTCTTCCCACGATGCTACAGGCTTGGGGCAGAGGATGAAAAGCATGCATTTATAGGTCTGCTGCATGGCTCTGTTATCCCATAGCCAACATTTTGCTCCATTTAAAATGCAAACGTGTGTCCAGGTGTAAATGGAATACGGAAAAATGTATGCACAAAGTTACAAGTGGCTTTATCACACCAGCTGTCTTCATTTTATTAGCGATCATCTTAATCAAAACTACATGTCCTTCCTCTCCCTCTTGTGCTCTTGTTCTCTCATCCTGTTCTCTATGATGATGAAGAGGATTTTAGGAGGACAGCATGCACCGGTCTGCTGCAGTATGTGGTCGAGTCAAGTGGATGGAGGAGAGACACAGCACAGGGCGAGGAACAAAAAGGCAGGAACAGTGTCTCTGATGGTAATAGAAATGCCACAATATGAAATGCAGGACAAAAAGAATGCAACAGATTCTGTGCTACAAATTGTGTGTCTCTCTGCAGAGTTGGATAACGTGGAGCATCGATTTGTTGGTCCAGGAATAATCTACACGGCTTTGCACGTGTGTCAAGAGTTTCTCAGTGTTTTGGAGCACAGCGACATTGATATAACTGTAGAAACACCACCCTCGGTGGAGGAGAAACAGTGGGCAGAGTTTCTGCAAGACTACTACATGGTTGTGCAGTGAGTATGTTTTCTGGGAGCTTCCTGGAAAGATGTTTCTTAGGTCACACTAAATGTATCTGCAGTACTGAGTCAAAGTCAGCTTATCAAATATAGGCCATTAAAAACTCACCCTAAATGTATCTTAAAGAAAAAAAAGTCCACACTTTTCTAATAGGTGAGGTTCAGAATAGAGTCAGTCTCATTATATATATATTTGAATAACGTTATCTACAGTTCATGTCAGGACTCAGGTTGGGATTAATTATAGAGTCAGGTTTAGGGTTTTGGATTAAAGTAACATTAGCCATCACTGGACTGATACAGCATGTTCCAGTTCAACACCACACTATATACAGGTACCATAAAATATACATGATACTGCATGCTATATTAATAGTGCACTATTTTGGCAGTTGGTATATAGGATATTGATATAACCCTGCTGTATAAAGACGCATGCAAACAGACCTCATCAGCAGCACCATCGTTAGAACACTTCTGCCTATTCTAAAGGAGCTGTAGGGCCTATACAGCATTCAGAACATTAATATAGCGACAAACAACTATTTGCTGTGTAAAGACACTTGATGACACTGTAGGGTAGGTTGCATGGTAGCTTGGAGTAATGGCGTCCCACTGGTTAGCCAATCACCTACATTCTACACTGTGCTCATACAGCAGTTACAGCTGATAACCCTGTCAAGGTATCGTTGCAGAAACGTAACACCCACCCTCCAGTCCCCCCCACCCTAGGGTAATGCATGAGCTTTCTAAGCACCGTTAGCGTTGATCGTGCTGTTAGCATCGTTGCTGATAGCTGCCAGCTCAACAACCTCCATGTTGAGAACAATGTGCAGACAAACTGAATCAGACTCTGAATCATAGTTATACTCTGAATGTCATGTTGGCTACACCTCCTTTAAATCTAAAAATGTAGCAAAATATAAACCTGCCTTTCCTGTTTTTTTTCTGGACTGCTAAGTGGACCTGGAGCCTCACAGTCCACCATTTTTCTTTCAGCTGTGAGAAGCTCCTCCATTTCCCTTATGTACTCAGAAATTAAGTGGTTTTATGATTCACTGGTTTGCATTTTTATGCTCAGTTTTGTCATTATTTCCACTGTGAATATACTGTTTGCTTACCTGCATAATTACTGTGCAGTATGTGAGCATAATTAGTGTCTGGAAAAAAGTGTGATAGTGAGATTTAGTGAATCTGCATATAATAAACTCAATCTGTGAGTCTGATGTTTGTGTGTAGTGAAGGTGGATGGATCAGGGGTAGCAGTGTGTTTGTGGAGCGCTGCCAGGCCATGTTAATCAGACTGCAGGAGGTTTGCCCTCAGCTGGACACAGATGGACTAAATAACATCTGGATTATCAAACCAGGTGCCAAGTCAAGAGGGCGAGGTGAGTTTAAAAAAAGTTACACAGTTATCTTATATATAAATCTTTCACTTCCTCTGTGGAAGCCCTGAGAGGCAAGTGAGGAAAAAATCTGGTAACCCCTTTTTCCATTTCTGATCTAAATGGCCAGGATAATTCCCCCATTTTTTTTTAATTATTATTATTTTTTTGTTTTTGATCTGTGAAAAGTCTGAGTGGGGGATTTTTTTTTTTTTTTTGCGAGGATATTTTTCATAGTGCTTGTTCTTGTAATTCTAATTTTGGCCACAAGAGGCTGATGTACACCACTTCCTCATGTTCTAAATAGCACTAAAAGCTTTCATGTTTTCTTCCAGGTGAGTTTATTGTGTGTCAGCAAGTTGATTTACATTACTGTCATGTCTTTCTTTTTGTTAGAAATATATTTTAGCTGGTGCAGATCTGTGTAGTGCAGCTAATGCTAATGGAAGATTAGCTTCTAGTAGCTTAAATGAGTATTACAAAAGCAAACATTTAAAAAATTATCCTGACCAAAAAAAAAAAAATCACTGGCCTCTTTCACCGATTGAGTCGTTTTTTTTTCTTGAGAAACTTATAAAGATAATCAAGGTCAAATCTGTTTTCACCTGTTCTTAAGCCTTTAACACAGGAGAGAAAACAATTCAGATCAGACTTAGAAAATGGAGCATGAGAATTTTTTTCTCATTTGTCTCTCAAGGTTTCCGTGCCATAAGGCAAAAAAAAAAAAAAAAGTTATACGGTCTATTGGGAAAAAAATGATAATGCTTACAATTCCCCTCAGCTTCAGTACAAGGAACGTTAGCCTGCAATTTGTTCAGGGGTCATCAAAAACACTGTGTCCTCTTAGTTTAAGTTCGACTTGTTTAATCCACTTTTTTGTTGTTGTTTTTTCACCAACCACCCAGGTATTATGTGTATGGATCGCCTGGATGACATTTTGGCACTTGTGGACAGTGACAGAGCCCTGACTAAGGAGAGTAAGTGGGTGGTTCAGAAATACCTGGAACGTCCTCTGTTGGTCCTTGGCACCAAGTTTGACCTCCGCCAGTGGTTCCTTGTCACCGACTGGAACCCTCTGACTGTCTGGTTCTACAGAGAGTGCTACCTGCGGTTCTCCACTCAGCCCTACTCCACAAAAACTCTGGACAGGTCAGACAGTGGGTCAAACAAAAGAGAAAGACAAATGTTTGATATTATCTATAACATCTGACCTTTACTTCATCTTGTATCTAGAGTACAATGCAGCAATACATGTAGGACCAAATGTACCTGTGTTATTCAAAGCATGTTTAACACTTGCTTCATGGCCTTATCTCTTTCCTCAGCTCAGTCCACCTGTGCAACAACTCAATCCAGAAGCACTTCCAGCCATCCTGTGAGCGCCATCCAGGAGTGCCCGAGGACAACATGTGGTCCTGCTCTCAGTTTAGGGCTTTTCTGCAGCGGCAGGGCCGTGGGGCAGAGTGGGAGTCAGTGGTGGTCCCGGGCATGCAGCAAGCAGTGGTCCGTGCCCTGCAGACAGCCCAGGACCTGGTCGAGCCCCGCAAGGCGAGCTTTGAGCTCTACGGAGCCGACTTTATGTTGGGCAGAGATCTGAGGCCTTGGCTTCTGGAGATCAATGCCAGTCCAACTATGGCCTGCTCCACCACTGTGACTGCTCGCCTCTGCCCTGCTGTACAGCTGGACACACTGAGGGTCGTGCTAGACCGACGGACTGATCCTAGTGCGTACACAGGAGGCTTCCAGCTAATCTACAAACAGGTTGGAATATCTTTGCATGTCATGCCTAGAGACAATAGATGTTAATTTCCAGGGGATTTTCACCAAATGCATTTATTTGTGTTTTACTTGATTACCCTCCCAGGCTGCAGTTGAAGTTCCTCAGTATGTGGGAGTGAACCTGCTGGTGGAAGGAGCTCCCATAAGGCGATCCAGACCTCCGTTTCATAGACAAACTGTTATCTCTAACCGACCTCTCACCATCCAGTTCCCTTCAGACCAGTCGTCGTCAGAGGAGCTTGAAACAACACATAAAGCATCAGGTCAGAAGTCTTACACAGTTCCTGCTTTTCACCGCTCAGGCAAGGAGAATCGAGAGAAGAGGAGGCAGGTGACATCAACATCTGCTAAGAGGGAGTGTGAAAAGAGAACAGAGGTTCAGAAAACCTCCTTTGTTCGCAGGTCCAGTCACAGTGTGGCCTGTGAACAGCCTTTGGTGGTACACACCGAACCCCAGAGGAAAGCACGGCGTTTGGCTCTAAGTCTTGGTGCCACTGGGGCAACTCTGGTCCCACGGAGCCTTTCTTTTTCCCTCAGCCCCCCTCACAACATGTCAGAGTGCAAATCTCAGGCCAGCCCAGGCCATGGATCACACATCTCCAGATCCTTCATTCCCCAGACAGCTTTTGAGCCCCAACACAGGACTCCTACCCGGGTCTTTCCTCCACTACGGGGTCCTCTCCCTACTCTGGAGGTCTTTAGCTTGAGACCAAACATTGTGGCTCGAACCACTGACTGTCGTAATCCAAACTTGTCCTCTCATCCCAGTGTCCATAGGCAACAGTTATTCCTCTGCTCTCAAAGGCAGAGCATGTCCAAACTTAAAGGAGAGCACACATGGGAACATAAACACTAGTGCTATTAAGCATTCTATTATGTGATGAAAAGCAAATACTAAACAGTGCTAAAGAGGTTTTGGTAGCAACAACAGTGTTGTTGATTAATAATTTAATGGGCTAAACAACAAATGAAAAACTAATTACATATGAAAATCACAACATATGATGTGATTGCAGTATCATTCAATTTATTCTGATAGCATCAGATTTTGTTTGTAGAAATTTCAGGCAATCATGGCGAGTGGCAGACGTGACACATCATCACATCATTCACATAGGGGCTTTAAATTTACAACATCAAGGTAAATATGAGTATATTTAACTTCTCATATTAGGAGTTAAGTTATACATATACCATATATTCCAGTGGTAAAATAATTATGTCTTAGTTTGGCTGACTGGAGTCTTAATATATGTATATGTTTGACAATGTTATGTTATGAATATAATGTGTTGAAGTTCATTTGTATTAAAACACATAGTCACAAAGAGTTAATTGTCTCCAGTGAGTCAGATATTTCCAAGGTAACCTGACATAAGATAATAAAATGAACTGGTTTCATCTTCTGTGGGAAAAGAATCAGGTCTACATTAACAGGATGCAAGTATTTCAAATGCCCAGCAGGTGGCAGTACAGACTCAATGATCTATCTGCATGTTTATACCAGGTTTATACCGAAGCCTTTAAAGGAGAGGGAATTTTAAAAAAAGGAAAGAATTGGCGGTTCCTAACCAGATGTTGGTACATGTTCAGCAACACCTGCTTCATCTGGTCTTTCAGCTTGTTTTTAAATGTAAAGTCAACATGTAAAAATAGGCGGAGCAGTGTCAGTGTACATGTGCACACTGCTTGATTAACAGACCTTTCCTGAATGATACAGACATCAATACATATTTAACTGCTACATATTGTAAATTGAATTGTTGTGTGTTTGATTTAACCACATAAATACAAAATAAAGTACTAAAATTGGCAAACTAAAAGATTTAGATTTTTTTTTGGTGGCATTTTTGCCCTTTAATCAGACAGAATCACACAAATAGTAACAGAAAGGAAACGATGAGGACGGGAGAGAACACTATGAAATACAACAAAGGTCAAACCAGAGATGTTGTGGTTGTGGTTTGTATATATTCCATTATTTAACCATAGCAAAATAACATTTTTTCAGAATTTTCTGTCCGAAAAAATGGGTTTACTACAGCTCCAAATATCTCATGCCATCTATTAAACATGGAACACCTACTGAAAGGAATGTCTGGAGATGAACTTCAGGAGAATCAGTTATGACGGAACTAACGACATTTAGGTTGCAGGTCATGGCCTTTGACTTCCGTAGGTACAAACAGACTAGATATGGAATGAGACAGCACTCCTACACCCTGGAAATGATAGTGGAAACAACAGTAATATGTGGTAGAACCGTTTGAGCATTGACACTGGATACGCTGGGCCTGTGTAGAAATCTGCAGCATGAGATAAGCCTTGTTGATTTTAAGTGCAGTCACACAGCTAAAAAATGTGATTGCATAATACATGTTGTGATGGTAAGTAGTATTTGTTACGATTTATGAGTTTATAGTGCTGGCAGCGTGAATACAGGGGGAGATGTTGCAATTCTGGAATAATAGAACTTCATATTGAATCATATGGCTAATAAAAAACAGAAATCGTCACTCTGTTCATGCTGTCAACAAGATGCAGATAGATCCTGATTATTGCCTCAGGAGATTAACTGAAACTGTTTACCCTCACATGTATTTACTTGTTGTTGTATTAGTAGGCACAGACGGTTCACCAGCAGGAGAGCCGGGCTACAGATCTGCCATTACATAAGTGTTCCCTGTGACATGAATGTTGTGGCACTGTAAGAGAACAGATTGCGTTTCACACACACTCTCGTCCTCTTTCATATACATACAGTCGAAGCCATTTTCCACGGGAAAAAAAAATACTTTATTAATACACTTATATAATGTATACCAACATTTATAGACAAAATATGTACATCAAACATCTTTCATGTAGGTCCCAAAATATAAAATCTCAAGTACCTCTTTCTATAGAAAACTAGTCTTCTGGTAAAACTTTTACATTCAACTTCTCTCCTCCTTCCTCCTTTGACTCCAGTATTCATACGTAGTACAGAGAATAAACATCTGAGATTTATCAGCTTTTCACAAGTAAAAGGCAACAGCAAGAACAAACACCAGGTTTGACTTGAGCAGAAACAGATGTTGAGTATGCAGACCAGGTCCAGCACAGTGCTACAGTATGTACACAGTTTCTGAGTACACAACGTACAATTGTCCGCACTCTGTCCGCCTTCTATCTCTTCGGACGGACAGAGTGCGAGAACGGGTATCAAAAATAGAAATGTACAAGAAGTCTATGAACAATAATTACAGAAAAATCCATCTTAACTGTCTGTTTGTCAAAGAAAAACAAGACTTCTCATTCAGTGTGGTCATGTGGCGGCCCATTCCTTCATCCATGCATTGGGTGTACCCTTACTCTTGTCTGTACACATTTGAGGAAACCCTACGGTGCCGGTCATCATAGTGTCCGGCTCCGAGGGCTCTCTCAGAGAAGATAATGGTGACCTAAAGGACATAGGCAACGAACTTTGGGTGAAATATTACCGCTAACATTTGGTGCAACACTTTCTAAAGTACAAAGATGGCGTGTCTCTATTGCAACAGCTACAAGTGAGATGCATCAGTGTCATCGGCGTTTAGACTTTTAACAGCAGCATCTATCTTTCTTTACATTCAACCGTGTGTGTGTGTTGGTGCGTGTGCAGGGCAGGTCCAGTTTATATGATACATTTGCACTGAGTAATACCACTGAGCATTTGACATTCAACCCGAGCTTTGCATCCTCTGAGTGTGGACGGATGTCGCTCTCTCCTCCACCTCCTCTCGATCATTTCTACAAGTCCGCTAGTTTGTGATTCGACCTCTGCACATTGCGGAACAGAGGACAGGAATGAGGATGGATGGAAAGGCTCAGTCACGTTCTCATTCCTACTGCTGTCTCTGCTCCTGGGTACGAGAACAGGATCATCTCTTCAGCCCTGTTCTCTTATCGCTCATTCTTTGGTTTCCAGGTTGAGGGGTGGTACCTGCTTTAGTGCCTGAAGGAGGGCAGGGGAGTCCATGGGGGTCTGAGATATGGCTGGGGCTGGAGAGCCTCCCCTGGGAGACAACACTAGCTGAGGTGGGGGTGGTCTTTCGCTGGGCATGGTGGGCGCAGAGCCTCCCATGCCAGGGTAGAGCATGGGCACGGCCCCGGGGTACCAGCATTTCTCCAGCATTGGCAGGTAGGCTGCAGCAGAAGGTGGAATGAGGTAGAAAGGCATACAGAGGGGATGTGGAGGAGGTGGATGGTTGGGGGATACGCTCATGTAACTGCCATAACCACTGGAAGGTGATGACGATTCTCCACCTGAGAGCAGCTCATCCTCAGACAACTCCACCCGGGGTCGCTTGTGGCGCGGCTCGTCATCCTCCCGCTTGATGCTGGAGCTCTGCCTGTCGCCCAGCGCTCGCTTCAGCTGGCTCTCTGAACCGTAGTATTCTGGACGTCCCTGTGTCGCCCTGGATTCAGTCTTCTCCAGCTCTCCCCCGTAGCCGCTGTCTGTATCTGTATCGCTGCCGCTCTGCTCGCTGCTCGGTGGAGCATACGCCCGCTGGATGACAGGCACACAGTTCCTCCCGTAGCCCTCGCTGGGTTTAGGGGGTAAGCTGGTGGGCATCTCCTTGTGAGGTTGGTGCTGGTGGTAGGTGGGGATTTCCTCAGGTGGTGGGCTGAGAGGAGTGCGGGGCCTGGCTGGACTTTGCAGCACCTCCGCCGCTAACTTGTGGAGGTGATTGATCACATGTGATGGTGTCAAGTCTCTGTCAGTCTCATGATTGCTGAGATACTGGAGCATCTCCTTGGCACACATGTGGAAGCCGGAGCGGAACATCTCCTCTGACTTCTCCTGGCTGACGGGAGGCTGCTCTGTAAAGACAACAAGACGCCACACGGTCAGAACTCCTGCAGTTTGACATAGATGCCTTTTCTCCAGCTAACTCATTTGCCTATAGTTCTACACAGTCCTGTCATTGTCTGTTTATCTTGGTAATTTGCATTCTGTCCAACAAAGCCGCTGTGCTGCACGTGTGCATATTTGTGTGCGTGAGTGATCTGCAGCTCACCGATTTGCATGCCGTTCTGCAGAGCGAGGATCTTCTGCTGCTGTTGCTCCAGAAGAGAGGTGAGGGCTTTCACGTGCTTGAGTGTCAGCTCTAAAACCACAGCCTTCTCCAGATGGCCCAGAGTCTGAAGGAAACACACACAGTCAGCACATCCTCACCTCTTATATAACACACACAGAGTACACTTGGCTGCTCATGTACACAGGATCTTGGCTGTCATCATCAAAACACTGCAGCAATAAAAATAACCAATAAGAAATAATCTGTCAAATATGGGATAATATAAATATCACAAATAATAGGCAGTGTAAATTATAACTTATACTGCAATTATTATTTTTTTCACTGTGTACTGGACTGAATAATTAAAATCCCCAGTTTGCACCATGACACATAACAGAAGACACATCCTCTTCAGTGTGAGCTGTCACTCACTGGCTGCTGACGCACTCAGCACAGAGGATGTAATACCACTGAACAGCCACTCGAGGGTGCATGCCACTCATTACACAGACTCCCATTATCCACAGCCACAGCGTGAACTTACCGTGAGTTTCAGGTGCTCTGGCAATAAATCTTTCAACTGCGCGATGCACTCGTTGATCCGGTCACGCCTTTTCTTCTCAATAAGTCTGTGAGGCAGCTTGTAGGTCTCCTGCAAGAATAAACGCCATTGTTAGTGAAATGCAGCCGATCTGAGACTAACACTGCTATCTCTCTATGATCAGAGGCAGTCTCTCCGATAGGGAGGACTCTAGGAGTTATGTCATAGCAGAAATTAGGCCAACCATTTATGGGACTTGAGGACTACTGCCTGCGTAATTCCTCCCTTGTAGCTCACACCCTCTAATAAAAGATTTATGGTTAGAACTTCACAAGTTGGCAGAACACAAATTATTACCTTGCTCTCCTCTCCTCTCTTCATTCCTCGCCTTGGTTTATAAACATACATCGGGAAATCCATCCTAAAGAGATACAGGGGGAATAACAGTGAGTGATGAGGTAATGCTTTAATTGCTGAGTACATAATACATCAAGTGCGTTTGAGGATTTTTCTTTTTCAAAGTATAACTTACCCCTGCACGTCTGACAGATCAGCCTGGTGTTTGGATAGAGGAGGTGGTTGCGCGCTTGGAATTCGCTCCATTTTTTTTTTTTTTTACTCCAGTTACGCAGTAAAGTCGGTGTACTTTTCCAATGCAGTCACAAATAAATACGCATTTGTTTACGCACGATGAGAAAAGTTGGAAAAAAGCAGCAGTTCGTGAAATGCACTAAAAAATGCTTCCAAAAAGAGATTTGTATTAATATATCATTATTTAAAAACCAGTCTCGCTGGTGTTAAAGGTTATTCTGCGCGTCTCAAGTTAGTCCCTGCGAGCTCCACGCCGTGTTCCTGCCGCAGACGGAAGGCAACCCTGTTGGTGGCGCGTTGGGAAAGTGGGGGAGGACAGAGCGACGAGTTAAATAAACCCTCTGACTCTCCGCTCCGCCTGACCTACCTCTATCACATGAGGCTCACGTGTTAAACGGCGCTGTATCCTCGGCGGAGGGACGGCCCACTTTCTGCCGATAAGGCGCCTCAGTGGGCGGACAGCGGTGGACGTCAGAGCGGAGGGCGGTGCGTGTCCGATCCCGTGTACCACCATGCTGAAGTGTATTGAAACAAGGCTGTGTGAGCAAACAGCGCGGGGAACCTACTGGCACAGAACCAGTGCAGGAGTTCAACAGGCCCGAGGCACGAGAGGCGAGTGGGTACGGCGCCTACTGCCATTGAAAATATAGAATAACACAATTAAAATACGACAGTGGGCCTCTGCACTATTGATATCCTGCTGGATTATTATATAGCAATGACGTCACTTTTTAACCGAGTGCTTTATGAGTGTTTTATGATGCATCCAGGTTTGTTTTATAATAAACATACCATTAATTATGAAGGAAAAGTAGCTTCTGAAACAAAATGATTTTTCCTTTTAATCAAGATTAAATTCCCGCAGATCACAACAACAACAATAATGATGATGATGATGATGATGATGATGATGATGGTGGTGGTGGTGGTGATGGTGATAAACAACATTCAGGAGTGTAATCCATAAACCCACATGTCTGCAGCGTGCAGGTGGGTCCCGGTATCAACAGTGCGGTAGTACACGTGCACCTGTGCGTGGATGAGTGTGTGGAGTGGATGGAGTGTTTTGTTGTCATGAGGCGGTGCAGGCTGTCACGTTGATCTCCTCATGGCCCCGGGAGCCTGCTGAGCGCGCGGGGCACATCCAGCTCATCCAGCACACGGCGGCTGCACCTGTGTGCTGCAGGCTGGAAACACACATCACACAAGAAGAGGCCGACATCCTTTATTCAAATGCTGATTTTCATGAAGTCTTTTTTTTTTTTTGAAAATGAAAATGTGTGTTTAAATTTACATGTAAACTATTAATATTCCTCAATTATTTCCCTTTACTGGGAAATATCTCTAATGACCCCAATGTAATGTGCAAGCTAAAATACGAGCATAAAGGCCTTTAAATCCACCAACATTATTTTTCTCTCTGGGGTTTGATTATGTCCTCACAAATTCAATACACAGGGACAGTTCCAGACTATTACCAGACATCTTAATGAGACATAATCAAGACTAATCACCCTAATACAACAACAGTTATGTCACATGTAAACAAGAAGTGTTGCTTCATTTTTGGTGCACAATGATCAATGTGCAAGACTCTGACTTTTTTTTTTTTTCAACATTCTCCTTAGAATCTATAATTTGTTCCTTTGCAAGTTAAACTCAAAATGTGGATTAATGACCACCATATGAAGCCAGAATGATGGAGGTTTTGTGAAGCTGTAAACAATATATATCTATCACAGCAGGAATTATGATGTGATTGGAGAAAAGCTGTAACATTTCCTCTCCCCTACAGGGTTTTTTTTTTTTTTTTTCTCATTTGACCACGTCTCTTGGGAATTTTGCCTGGAAATCACATTTAGCAGAACTCCTGCAGTAACTGAATCATATTGACTCATGCTTGCAGTCTTTTTTGGGATAGCTTATTGTTTTTTCAAGAGAGAAGCCCAAAATCCTCTCTCCCAGGAGGCTACAGAAATGTCTCTGGCACAAGTAGAGCTTGGCAGCTTTTTTGATATGTATTTTTGATTCAAAAACTTCATTTTTTTGGTATGTATTTTTAATCCCAATTAAGTTTGACATATTATTTAGGTCATTTTGATATCTTACACAGAATTCACAAAAGTATTTAAAGGCTGAGGTTTGAGGTTTCCTCCCCACACTAAGCGGCGCTTGTTCATTTTGACTATCCATCTATCTTATCTGACCAAAAAAACGGTTAGAAAAGTAGCAGCTGTCGTGGTTGTTTCACAACCTCAGAACTATCAGCCAAACTTTGGCTTTCATGACATTTTCATAAACAGATTTTTAGAATAGTCTCTTTCACTGCAACACCTGAGTGTCTTCATTCAACAAGTTCAACTAAAGCCCTGATAGAAAATTCTTTAAGTGTAGTAAATCAAATAAAATTGGGGTATAGGCTACAGGACTAATTACAAAATGACCATGACACAGGTCACACTGATGCAGCTGTAATTAAATAACAACAATGATGGAAAGCCCCTTAAAAACAGTCTGGGCTAATGTAACACAATTTAAGACTCAATTTGATTAAAATAATCCTGATAATGGCACACTTGTTTGGTTCACTTGTAGATGTTGGAACATTCTTGGAAACACTTTTTGCCCTCAGCATAAATAGTTAATAGGTAGTATATGACGGCTATTTAGCCTTGGGGAGTATATAATTTGTAAATATGTATATACTGTGAACTAATTTTCTTCATGTACCTTTAATTATATGTATGTGTGGCCATGGATGGATTATGAGACAATGGGCCCCACCACCTCTCCTACACAGGAGCAAGACACAGACTTCACAAACAGGGACACAGGAGAGAAACTAAACTGTAGACAGTGATTCAGTTAGAAGCTACAAAAGTCCTGAGAGCTGAACACACAGAAAACACCTTTCTTTCTGGTTTCCTTCAGACAGAGGTGAGTAGAGTCTCACAACACACATGGCTTATTTGAGGGGGAGAAGCGTTGTTGTCAGGGGTTGGCTGTGGTAGGCAATATGTCACCACTATACCCATTTGAGGGTGGGCCGACCAGCTTTTGGACCTACTCTGGAGAAGGTCCATCTCTGGTGCAGCTCAGCATGGCACAGCGTGTCTAAACTGATGATGGAAATGTAAATTGGTGTAGCATGGCTTGACTCGGCACGGCCGAAAGTGACAGTGGAAAAGGCTCATTTGTGGTTGTTTTGTGCCCTTTTATGGTTGTTTTGCCCATTTATGTAGTTATTCTGTGTCTGTGTAGTTTCTTTACATGCCTTTGTGGTCATTTTGAGTCTGTACTTGGTTGGTACGTGTTAAATAAAGTGAAATTTTGCAGGTGAAGGCCAGGGAGGCCCCTGATACTTTGGGCCCCTGGGCCTGTGGTCCAGAAGGCCTGTTCAGTAATCCATCCATGTGTGGCCTGGATTTGTGTACATGCTTAATATTGAAGTGCATTTTCTGCTGCTTTGCAACCAATAATTTGCAGCAGTTGTGGCATATCAGATAAGTTTGTTGTATGCAATTAATGTATATATATTACAGCTATGTAGCCAGAGACCTGCTTGGAGTACTACCTTATGGGAGATACACGATTTGTATAGATAGCCTACTGCTACTCTCCTTTTTGTATATATCAATATTTTCTTTTTGTGCCTATTTGCACTTAAGATATATACATGTAGCTTTGGTATGGCATTAGTGTATACAATTCATATATAATTAATTCTTTACTATTGTTTAATGATGAATTTTTGCCACAGGTTTTGTATGTCACATGACTTGTATAGGTACCAACGACTTTCTGTTGTTTATCAGAACTCTGAGTGATGCGACCGGTCGCTGTGGCTCCCTCTAATTTTTGGTATGACTAAGTCATGGTATGGTATGCTGTACATAATCACGGAAACTGTCAGTGTGTCATTCTGTCAGTCAGTCATTCTGTTTGTCCTAAATTTTTCTACTCACTGATGTGGTCAATCTATGTGAAACTGCACATAGGCATTGAGGATTGGCATAGGTAGAGGGTGACAAAGCTACCAATGGGTATGGACTAGTTATTATTATTGTTAGTAGTAGTAGTAGTAGTAAATTTAAATTTTTTTTAGCTTTTCAGCATGAAGCAAAAAAGTGTTTATGTTGATTGACAAAAACGTTTTTTATAGTGTTGAGAAATTTACTTATAAAAATAAAAATGATAAAATGATAAAATTCTGTTTGGGTGCAAAGTGAGTGTTTGCTGTAAGTTTAAGCGTAACATAGTGTCAGTCTTCACAAACTAAAACTAAAAGGATATTTTACAATTTAAACAGTCTGCACGTGGTCCATCTGTGCCATGACAAAGTCCAAAGAGGTCAAATTAAAGCTAAAAATGTGAAAATGTGCAACCCGTTTGTACTCAACATGTTAACATATTTCCTCATGCAACGTGGTTATAAGATAAGTGCACTTCCTCATTTGTAGAGGACCACAGATAAGATTTCAGAGTTCATCTGTGGGCAATTCCCAAATTCGCTTCTCTGAGGCTCTTCATTCATCCGACTGCAGCACGTAGAAAGAGTGACAACACTCAAGTTGTCAACCAATAAGCAGATAATAATATGGCGACATCCTCATTATCTTTAGTCTCTCACATGGTCTGGTCTTTGGCTAGACGTCCATACACAGTGATGCAGAAACCCTTAAACACTCACCAAGAGATTATTTTACACGCTTGTTTATTTAAATAGACTCCAAGAATGGAATGTACAATTCAGACACAAACCATCCATTAGTATAAAAGTTCAGTTTGGTCAAGTAGCACTCCAAATGACATCTATTAGTTCTTTTTTTACCCCCCTCACATACGCTCAAGCACTCAAACAGTCATTCTCTAGTGGGTCTTTCACAAAGTGACGTAACAATCATTTGTGTGCTACAGAAAATATCAGTGCTTTAGGACTATATGAATGAAAGAAAGATTACATATTCAGTGCAGAGAAGAATAAATCTAATTCGACTAATGTATCTCACAAAATCCTTCTACAGTACGCTAACAATGTGACTCCATATCACTACTATTATTAAGCACAACATGGAACCAGCTTCAGAATGAAGTGGTCACATAATTTGCTCCTTCTCCCCTGTAGGTTCATATGGTCCATTATTCAAAATAATGGTTACAAAAAAAGGTCACTATTATTTCTCTTAACAAGTTTCAGTGTCCACTTGAAAGCCTCTTTTATCTTAAGTGTCCTGAAATGAGTAGAACCTTCATTTGAGATCCTAAATAATGTGGAAGTCATATTTAATGAACACTGTACAGGCTTTATAACAGCATTGAGAAACTTTGTAAAAGCATGGTGACCTCTTTAGGATTGTTTACAGGTTTAAGTCTTCATGTTTCAAATATAAAATCAAATACCAGTTCCCAAAAATAGTTAATTCTTATTTAGACATTGCATATGAGTGAGTATTCCTATTGCTGTCAGACAAGAAACAAAAATATTAAATAATGTATTGCAGAGTTCATACAAACCTTCAAATCCACATGTGACCTGAGTTTGCTGGTGCAACGCTGAGGATTAAAACCTCAAGTCAAGGCCACTTGAGAGGAACCCCCCCTCAGGAGCAATGGCTGAACTTTGGCATTCTGTCACAATGCAGAAGGCATTCAGGGTAGTAAAGCTGAAGTCAGTGTTTTCATCTCCTAAAACCACAGGACTGGCTTCTCAGGACCTGAGGCACTTGGTGCACACTCCACCCACACAGACACGTCCACACTACAGACCGCGAGTAACGTACTCACAAAACTTTCACTTCACACAGACACTTAGAAGCACGCATGTTGCAGAAACACTTATTGTAGGAGTTTCTGGAGAAGTGTTCAGTCAGACATCGACCTAAATACATACTGGAGTCAGACACGATTTGGCATCCTCCTGTCTAACATGTGGTGCACCGACAGGAGTTGCGCAGGCACTGGTGAAACTGGCCCCAACGGCCCTCAGGCAGGCTGCTGGGGGTTAATGTTCATGTGAGGGGGATGACCGAGAAGACCAATTCGTTGCTTCTGCTTCCTCTGCTCTGTCATCTACACAGAGAAACAACAAGAGTTGTTTTAAGAAGACTGCAAGCTAGCAAACATGAATAAAAACAAAACAGGATTTTAAGTACACGAAAACTGAGGTGTCAAAATGACATGGTTTTACAGTGTTAACTAGTGAGCTTTAGTGGTGTTGGTAGGTGTGTTTTGTCATCTCTGGGCAGAGACAGGCAAGCATTTTCCCCAGTTTCAAGTCTTTATGCAAAGATAACTGGCTACTGGCAGTAACTTCCTATTTACCATAAAGACACGAGATTATTATCGATCGTGTCATCTGCCTCTTGGAAAGAAAGCAAGTAAGTCTATTTCACAAAAACGGGTGTGTTTCAGTGAGACATTGCTGAGTTTCCAGGAGTGGTTGTGGAGACAAAACCCGGGTATTTTAAGCCACAATATAATCTTTTCCGTACCCTGACATAAACATAACCACAAGTTTAACACTGCGCTGTGGAAACATACAGTTTGAACTAGGCATGTCCCGATCCGATCACGTGATCGGAAATCGGGGCCGATCACGTGGTTTCAGACTCGATCGGAATCGGAAGTTACATCCCGATCAGGGATCGGATATAGGCCTATGACATATCAGATACATGTCAGGGTTTTCCCTATTTGTCTAAAGCAAGACGGGCCGCATGGGGGGCGTTCAGATGTAGCTCTTTTGCACTCTCAAACCCATTACTTTTACTGTAGACGTGCGTCATGTGCGCTCATAACCCAAAGCGACGCCAGCGGCGCGCCTTCGGTGCAACGTGCTTGTTTTTCGTGCACGTCCGTGTGTGTGTGGCTGCGTCGTCGCGGACATGTAACAATATGAAATGACGGCGCTTGCGAGAGTGTGAGAGACGATCGTCCGTGTCACCGTGTCAGCTGACTGTTTAGTACGTGTGTGTGGCTGAATTGTTTCACTGCTGACTTCCAAGCAGCTGTTGTTGTTGATGTTTGAGCGCTACAGACCCCAGCAGCAACAACAGTCACTGCAGCTTCTACTGAGAGCGAGTCAGATGTAACGCACGTGAGACAGACACACGGACAGACTGCGCAGATGTCGCGGACATCGTTAAACTTCTCACACTGTTGTGTGACGGCAGATACAGAACCAGGTATTTATTTAAAGTTAGAGAGGGAGAAGGAGTGAGGTGAGCTGGGTGAGGGAGGGAGGGAGGGAGGGAATGAGGGAGGGAGAAGGAGCGGGGGGGGGGGGGGGGGGGGGGGGGGGGGAGTGAGTGAGGTGGGGGCAGACAGGCAGGTGAGGGAGGGATAAAGGGAAAGAGGCTGGTGATTGAGAAAGGCATGATAAGCTATTTTATTTTTGACCAAATGTGCTTGTTGTTGACTAATGGATAATGGAATTAATATTATACCGTGGAGCTACTGTACTATTATCATACAGTGAGGTTTTGATATCATGACATGTCTTACAATACTGCAATAAATGTCATGGGCTTGTTATTGGGGTACAGTATTGTAATATTGTGAGATTGTGATATTGTTACATCCCTAGTAGAGCACAAAGAACAGAAAAATAGTGGGATGATACAGTTAATCTACAGTAAAAATTTTTTACTGCATTGCCAAAGTATTGGATCGGGACTCAAATGACAAATCAAATGACTCGGATTCGGACTCGGGGGCAAAAAAATGTGATCGGGACATCCCTAGTTTGAACGTATCCACTGCATATTAAATGTACAAATGTTTAATATAGTGTTTGCAGAAACCTACAATGTCAACATATACTCTGAAAATTGGGTTGAAGTGTAATGTAGTACTCTGCGTTTTTATCTTGTGCATAACATACTCATTTAAGGAAAAGACAGAACAACAAAAACTGAAAATAAACTAATTTATATGTTAATGCAGGTTGTCTGAGTCACCAGTTCAATTATGGTGATTGTGCGACTGTAAGCAACCAAACGCCAATAACTCTTCCCATGTTAATGTGGCTGTCATGAGTAATTACAGTGCAGGTTGTCAGTAGTAGCAGAACATTAAAAAACATTCTCAGAAAAGCTATCTGGTTCAAACGGAGGAAAAAGAAACATAAATCATGGGTGATTTGCTGCGACATCGGGGAGTGCCTGATTTACGGATACATGATATACCTGCTCCTTGAGCTCAGTCAGCTGTCCAGACAGGTTGGCAACCAGCCTCATGGTCGACTCCAGCTTCTCCTGCAGGTTCCTGATTTCATTTTGCTCACCCTCTGCATCGCTGCTCACCAGTGACATGGCGCGCATCCGTGGGAACCAGTCCAGGTTGTGCTCCTGTGGTTGACCACCAATTTAAGTTATGTTGAAAAAGAGTATTGGTAATTTTAACAGGAAGGTGCTACTGTTTGGCAATCAAGTGCTTAAATCTGAACTCCAAATGACACTGGTCTATGGTTTGTTTTTCAGGAACGTGCCTGTATGGTATTATTGGCACACTGTAACAATGGGGAGTGAATGACCTCAGACTGAACACTACTAAATTTGGAAATCCCAGTACACTGACCAGCGCCTTCTTATCAGGCTTTGATCAGTTTTAGGGTCTGACTGCAACTAGTGTGCCGTCTTGTAGACTTCCTGTTTGTCTGCACGAGTCTGTTTGTGTCATTAAATGTACATGGCCGGCATGTCTGTCAGTTGAGATTAGAAAAGAGGAACACATTACTGTATTAAGGTGTGTGAGACGAGCCTGTACATGTTTACACGTCTGACTCTGTAGCATAACCTCATAGAGTCTACTCAGTCATCAGCTACTGTACCAAAAACGTGACACAAAGGTAAACGCCCATCTTACTGCTCTTCCATTCAGGATTGCTGCAGATAATCTACTCCAGCACAGCATGCACAAATTTTAAGTGTAAATCATTAACAAGAAAAACAGTCAGCCTGCACTGAGAAGGTGGACTGAGAAGTGTGTGTCTGTACTCTTTATTTACCTTGATCATCTCAGCCACATAGCTCTCAGGGCCTGTGTATTCTGTGGAATCTTTGACTTTTACCAGCACAATAAAGAACAGGTAGTGCCACATGTTGTGCTCCTCTTTGATGTGCTCCTCAAAAGTCACTGTCTTGTTGTCAAACTTGTCCCGCTCCAGGCCTGTGGAAGAGGCAGTAACACACAATATTTATGGCCCAAAGTTACATCACGTTTAAGGGGAAAAAAAAAAAACAGAAACTGGCCTCTACTCGGTTTCCAGTTTCTGTTCTGCAATGACGCTGGGGAAGGGAACCTGCCACTTTGTAGGAATAAATGAATAGAACCAGAATTACGGCCTCATGGTTGTATGCCTCTGTGAACCAGTGACGTTGTAATTACAAGTAACATCCATGTCTGTCCAGACTCGTACATAGCCATGACAGAGGACAATGCTTCAATATGGATGTTGCTGCAAAGAAGCTATACATTCTGAAACACAGATGCTTCACACACACCTTCAACCCCGCAGCACAGACAGTCTATACAAGCAGCACAGTTTTAAGGTGGACACCCAAGATTAGTGTCATCAGTTCAGTTTGGATATAAAATGTGTTCTTAAGTTATTGTTTTCACAAGAACAAGATAAATGAGGTCACAGATACCACCTGAATCTACTCAGTTCATTGTAATCAGTCCAAGTGGACATTTGTGCCAAATTTGAAGAAATTCCCTTTAAGGTGGTCTTAACATACTGCATTCATGAGAATAGGACAAACAGATGTCTGTCTGTCCATAGTCCAAAAACATACCCAAAACATAATGCCTCCATGGCTATCGCTGGCGCCGAGGCATACAAAGTGGTAAGGTGACAAGAAAATTGAAAGTTAACTGTCTGTATTCAGGAGGACTCATTGATGTTATTGTCTGTTTTCCTAGAGAGATGGGAGACCAAATTACATATATAATAGATCACAGCAAAATGAGTCACTAAACTAACTTATCCTGTAATATTGATTGGAAGCATGATATTCTTTCGCTCAGTATTGAGCAAATATATATCAAATTAGAATTACTGCCTTGTGGTTGTATGCCTCCACCAACGAGTTGCAGCTTACATCCATATCTGTCCAGACATGGATGTAAATATTAGTAATATTAAATATATAGTAAAGACTTTGAAGGAATTAAATAAAAGTTCATAAGTCAAATTCCTAGTGTTCACATGCTTGGCCAATAAAGCGGATTCTTCTGCAAAGAAGCTACAAACATACACAACCACATATAAACATATACATATACAACCACATATAAACATATACAACCAAACAGTTTGATAATTAGTGTCACCAATTCAGTGTCTTACCAAATGTCTCCCCTTCTGTTCCCGGGTTATGGCATTGAGTATTTGGCCACAAAAGGGTTTTGGTAGAACATTATGATGTCACAGTGAAGTTGACCTTTGAACTTGTAGATCTAAAATGTCATCACTTCACCATTTTATCCTATTATCCCACATTTGTGTGAAATTTTGTCATAATTAGTGTATTAATTCTTGAGCTATGACAAGAAAAGAAAATGTCTTGTGAGGTCACAGTCACCTTGACATTTAACCACCAAAATCTAATTTGTTCATCAATGGATGTTTGTGCCAAATTTGAAGAAATTCTGTTTAAGCATTCCTGAGACATTGTTTCTCCAGAGTGGGCAGGATGGACGTTAAGAAAAGAAGACAAGCAGACAAAACAGTATCGGTACCAAATAGCAGAGTACAGAAGCATAACAACTATAAAGCAGGGTTCATACAAAAACCAGTTCATCCGCACTAAATTATAGGTTAAAGCTCTGGAAAATTAAACATCACCATGACAAGTTGTCAGATGAGCTGAGCTAGTGTGTTCTTAAGAAATGAAACAACACATCATTTGTTTTGCAGTGCATGGTAGACGGTCATTTGATTTGGGGATTTTTTTTTCCAGGTGGATTTGACAAGCAGAATAAATGCTAGGTATGGCGCAACGTTATAGTTTAGAAACTTAAGAGCAGAGTTTTTGTCACAATCCAAAGAGAACACAGATATGCTATTATATATGCTACTATGGAAAGGATAGTGCACTATTATTAGGGACAGTATAGTGCTGTAAAACAGACTACAATCAGTTTGATTCATACATATTATGCTAATCTACAAAATCAGTCGACTTGTCAAGTGGATTAGAGCAACACATTACTACAAATTTCGGTCTTGGAGCCAGGATTAAAAAAAACCTTGAGGGCTACATTTAAACCATAGACTGTATAAGATAATAGATGCTGCTACCGTGATGTCACCCGCTGGTTTCTGGACTCCCATTTTGAAGCCTCGAGTTTGGCATTTCGGCCGGCCCCCCCCTGGGTTTTTGGAGCCGAGAGGGTGGAGCTATGGAGAAGCGAGGACTGGATCTGGCTCAGAGATTGCAGTGATGCCTCTCAGACAGCCTGTCACTCAAGCAGCCCCACCCTTACTTATGTGCAACTTTAAGCCTTAAAAAAATGTAAATGGATGAGTTATATAAAAATTTCCCCCCTTACAATTGTCATGAGTGTTAAAATTAGTTATAGAGAACAAAACCGTTTTTTGTACAAGGCTGTAAACATGTTTGTTTCTGCTGTAGAGCTGGGCATTTTAACATTGGTCTCTATGGGCATTGGCTTCTGGAAGAAGTACAGTTTTCGGCACTTCCGTGTTGGCTTCATTTTTAAGCCCAGGAGGTTGCTGCATGATTTAAACAAGAAGGGGCTGTCTCTACATTTAGACTGATGCTATAGGACACCAAAATAATAAAAACTGAACCAGCTAGTGTCTTAAGCATTTCTCATTAATGTTATCGCAGGATGACAAGTTCAGTAATTAGATTTAAATTTGTAATCAAACAAGATAACAACATCCAAACAGTGCTCTTGAGAGGACCTTAAGATTTAGTTCCTTTTTCCCTTTTTTCTATACAAGATGCAGAGTGAGGTTGAGTCTAATTCCTTGGGCAGAAATGATTTTAGCTACAGGTAAAATCAAACCTGCACAGAAGTCCTGGACATGAATAAATCACTGGCTACAGACCCAAAGACCTAATAATCAATACAAGATTGAGAGAACAATCGACGGCTTATAAAACTGAGCTGGAGGACAGAGAGCCACTTAAGCCCGCAGAGGTCGGCTCCTAATCTCTGCATCTCCTGTTCCCTTGTGGTTCTCCTGGAAACCATAGAGACAGCAGCTCCCCCTGTGGCCTGGCCTTCTTTAACATGAGTGAGTCAGAGCTGATGGCTGGCTGGGTGACATAATACTGTTCTCGTTCCATATGCTTAGCACTTGTCCCGACCGCCTGACCCAACATACGCACGCACACAAATGCTCACATACAGCATGTTCTGCTGGGCTCACACACACACACACACACATGCACAGTACGGCTGCACACACACATATGGCTGTACTTTTTTTAGGCACTAACGCATGTAATGTACATATAAGGAAATGCAGATGAGGCTACGCAGAGGCTCAAGAGTATGGGTAATCAGTGAAGTCGCACAAAAAACATATGGTGTGAAAATTAAGTTTGTGCGAGTGAGTGAGTGGGAGAAAATGTGTGTGCGTGTGTGAGACAGACATGAATTATGGAGGCGAGCGGAGCAGTGGCAGGAAGCGCTCATGACTCAGCCTTCTTTGGAACGACAGCTAAGTGAAAAGGGGGGAGGAAGGGAGGAGGGGGGACTGCAACAAATGACATGCACCTTAACAGACGTGCTTACCAGAAACCACAAAAAACACAAAGATATCAGACGTCCTGAGAGGGGAATTAGGGAATTAACTGAGTGATACGAGCTGGATTGTGGAAGAGTACTATTGACGCACAGGCTTTGAAACACCCCCTTCCAACAACAGAGGAAAGCACCCACCAGGCTGGAAGGGTGCTCTGATGATTAGAGAAGTAATCCTGGCACTCGAATGTTAGAGGTTTGATTCCCATGTCAATATCATTAAGAAGATATTTCAGCGCAAGCTGCTGAATGCTTGGCAGAGAGAGCTGTGCCAAAGAAGATAAAAGCTTGAAGAGATACATAACCAGTGTGTCTGAGGTAACATGCAGTGTACTCGACTTCAGTGCTGCAACTAAATATTGGCGGTCGGAGAGCGCAGACCTCCACCAATGCTCTATCTTGCAATATTGACCACTGTGAAAAATCAAGTCTGCTCCAAAAATGTATAGGTTCCTTGGACGAACCCATACATTTTTGTGGCAGACCTGATTTTTCAAAGGAGGAACTTCCTCCTTTGTCCATGTTTCACCCTTTCACCAAGTTTCATGAAAATTGGGTCAGTAGTTTTTCCATAGTCCTGCTAACAGACAAACAAACTGAACCAAAAACAAAACCTCCTTGGCAGAGGCAATTAGCATTGATTATTTTTCAATTAACTTAGCCAATATGGTGTTAAAAAAATAAAGACAAATATTCACTGCTATTTCCAACAGCTCAAAGTGTTGTCTTCCAATTGCTGAGTTTGTCTAAACAACGATAACATTTTTTTTAGTTGGGACCAAGCAGCAACCTCCAGAGCTGAAAAATGAAGCCAAAGTAGGAGTGTTAAAAACTGCTGTTCTTTGAAGTAACTTTACAGCCTGGTACAAAAAACAGTTCTGGTCTGTACAGCTAATTTCGCCTTTCTTGACAACTGTTGGTGAATTTTTATATAACTCTTCCATTTAAATTTTCTAAATAAGGTTACCTCGGATTACGCCCAATGGGTGTAGCCATGGATGAGTAAAGAGAACTGGAAATGGGATTTGAGGCAGGGCCCTGTTTGTTCCTATGAAAGTGGCGCAAGAAGCCAAAAAAGCTTGATTTCTGCAGTATGAAATTACCCAATAATCTGCACCATTTGGCCCATACAGCAACAGACCTTTGAAAGCCATGTGGCCAACTTTTGGTTTAGCTGTCCGCTAAGTTGAATGGGGATAAAATGTTTCAATCGTCTGGCTCTTTTAGACTTTTGAAATGTTATCGGATTGAATGGATCAAATCCCGATAGTGAGATAAATCATTTTGCATAGCCAATAATTGCATATCCAGACAACTCTTTCACAATGTAAGTCTTAGTGGAAAGTCTTATGGGCCCAATGGCATCACATGACAACCCGCTTTAATTCCACTGTTTGGCTTCTTTGAAAATTGGCTTCAAAGCCTATCACACTTCCATGGGACCTGGTGATGTCACAGTGGCTACGTCCATTATGTTTATACAGGTTATAGTTGGAACATACATTACCCACTTTCTTTCCTTAAAACTTAATAGTATATAAAAATGTAATAAATTTACTGTTGATTGACTAATTGATTAAACTAATAATCTAAGCACTGGTCACCTGATGAGACCGACAAGAAATTAGGAGCCTACAGCTTATCTATTAACAGATTAGCCAAGCAGCCTCACCGCAGATGAAGCAGGTAGTCTTTAGGACTTCTTCTTTCTTCTGTTTTTCACTCCTCAGGTCAGCAAAGGTGTCAATGATGACACCAAAGATGAGGTTGAGCACAATGATGATGACCATGAAGAAGAACAGCAGGTCGTATATCACTCTGGCTGCAAACAGTGGCTCCTGGAAAAGAAACAGGAATCGGGGTTAAATCTAAAGCAGTGACCTCTGTACAGGAAGTGTTCAGAGGTAGTGAGTAGAAAATAACAATTATAGGCAAATTATTAACTTTATTTTGACTACAGATTGTCAATAAGAGTAAATTTAAAAAGAGGCTGTTCAGTATCAAATGTGGAAAGATGGTCCCATTCAAATGTATGACCCAAAGGGCAGCTTTTTACAAAAACATATGTTGGGGATTATGTTGTGAGTTGAAAACGAGGTTAACTTTCGTCATCAGAGATGTTGATGGAAACATAAGACCACAGGTGTAACCTGCCAGATGCTACAGTAACAGAGACGGCAGAAAGCCAGTCAACCTCATACAGCCTGTTTCTGTCTAGGTAGGACACTGTTTAAAAGGGTCCTAGAAAAATAGAAATGTTTATTTGACATCATTGGCCAGTAGAGCTACAACGGACTTCAGTGCCTGCATACTGTGCTTTAAGTGCATTGGTCAGTTTCATTCACTCTTTTTCCATTTTTAGTTAATCCGCTGTAAAGGTGCAATATGTAAGAAATGGACAGAATTTTTGTTGTGTATAAAGTGTATAAAGTGACCTGCTCACTAGCTTGCTAAATTGTTAGCCTTGGTATCTTCTAGATGCCACCAGTATTGTCTATGTTGCTGTTGCCTAGCAGCAGTGCTCTAATGACTTTACCACTTCAACACACAGCATATCGTGTACACAGCTTCCCATGTTGTAACCACAAGCTCATGAGTTCCATTTGAAGGCAGCATCAGGTGCAGAGCTATCTACTGAAATTAGCATGCTGACCAGTTTTCCCAGCCCTTCCTGTCTTGTGATACAACTTGCACCTCGAGAGGTGATAGTGGGTCACTGAAGCGTCCAGTCCAACAAGAGAGGATGAAGAAGTAGAGCTACAGCCCCTGGTTAGTGGCACATTAACACACCAGTTGCCAGCAAAGAAAAGAAGTTTTGAGATTGGCTTGGCTTTCCATGAGTAAAAGATAAGGTCTAATGCTGGACTTACAACCTTTCTTTTAGGCTTGCAAGTTACATCTAACATTGGCTATGTGTTGAATGTATCATCAGTGCAACTAATGACAACACAAACTGGACTGAAAAATATTCCAAATGGTGTTGAAATATAGTTTTGATGCAGCTGTTTTCTTGCTACTATGTGTTTTCTAAAGCAAGCTAATGTGAAGATTATAAGATCGCACTGTTATTTCGAGCTATTCTCAGTGTCAGCAGAATATTGCTTATTCTGGCCCTGCTGTTAGCTAGCAGGTATTTTTGTGATAACTGATGACAGTAAATTTAGATTGTATGGACCCTGTTGTAGACTGAGGAAATGCTGCCCCCTCTTTCTTTGGAGCAGGTGACCATGGATTACACATTGTACCTTTAAAATAATAGCCACCAGCCTAATGCAGTCACACAATCACACATATTTATGACAAGTTTGTTCTGAAGCAACAAAGTTCTGAGCCACGCCACCACCTGTGTGATTATATGACTGACTGCTATTTTGCTGCAGTAATTTACCTCAGCAGCCAGCAGAAACGTTCTGGCCTGAGCTGCATTGCATTGTGAATACGTGAGACACATATTCACATCCTCTTTTGACATCATTAGCGGTTGCGCCTGAATTCGGTGGAAATCTATTTTGAAATTTAATTCTCATACAAGGTGGTGGCAGTGCAGCTTTAAGGAAACATTGTGAAACTTCATGGCTTTTAAAAACAAGCTCTGCTTATGGTGGGCGTGCAGCCAGCTCACATGACCCACGGTGCAGCTGCGGGTGCTACTACACCCTCTCAGCCTACACACACACACACACACACACACACACACACACACAACACAGTATTGTCAGGGGCCTAATCATAGTTGCATGTACCTCTTTGGAAGGCTTGCGGAGCACATCCCCTACACCCCCTCCACTCCTCAAGCCGTGACTCAGCACAGTGACGATACACATAAGTAGAGAGTCACACGTCCGCTCCATGTCGCTGTCCTCCTCATTGTCATTCCCAAAATCTGGGGAAGCAGAATGGAAAGCTGTAATCTAAACATTTAAGAGGCTGTAAAAGGCTGTAAAAAGGGCAATTTATTTATCGTTAGCAGGTGTGTATTTGTATACAGGCCTTCATAAACTACACTGCGGCACCAGAGAACGTCATTCACACTGTGATTCTTTATAAACTGTTAATACTTTTTGGTTTATGTAACATAAAATTGTGGCTCATAATAACTATTAAACTAACTTATGTATCAACAAGATTATGCAGGGGCATGAACATGTAAAATAAAACTAATAATTATTAGTTTTATTTTACATGTCATGTTAACATGACCCGCTCATTACAGCCCCTCTTCAAAGACTCATTGCTCAAGGAAAAGTAACATCAAAGGGGGGAATGGTACAATATACGGCATTATATAATTATTTTCATTTAAGGTTGTAGAATAATTGTTTTGAATCACTGCATAGTAACACTAATGTCACTTTAATTCAGATATTATGAGGATTTAATACATTGCATATGAGACAGTGTGATGCACTCCATTACATTTTAGTTTCCCTTAAATTTTCTAAGCATCTAAAGCCATATTCGTGATACACTGAGTATGTTATGGTATTTGATATGATTATATTATGCTGATAACATTTATATACAGTATTCATTCAAATTATTTTTGACAGCAAATCCAAGAGAAGTATGAGCCTGTTTTTTTTAATATGTTCTGTGATTATAATTATACATTTATGTACTTATTTATGAACTCAAATATCCTTGGCTTAGTTGCAGAATGTGATATCTGTTGAAACTGTTTTGTTTACATGCTTTGGCTCACAGTGTGAAGGTGGTTAGTCAAAGCAAAAGTGTTTTTGTTTCGATGGAATGTGATAACCACTTGGTTTTGAGATTGTTTTTAACCCAGACAGAGACAAAGATCAACATTTCTAAAATATTATTCTGTTAGATAAAGTTTGTGGGTCATTGTAAAATGACCTGTGACCCAGTCATATGGTGGACATTATGATCCTCCTGCTAACTGTGTTTATTATGGGCCATATGATATGATAGTTTTCATGTCCGGTCTGATGGCTGAGGGAATGAAACTGACACTGTTCTGTTTTAACTGGATTAACTGATGTCACATGAGGGCCGGTGAGGTCACATGTGAACTTGTCAAATGGCAGTTATGTGACAGTTAACAGAGTCACATGAATTAGAGTGTGAGTTGGTGTGAAGCTGCAGAACAAATGGAAACAGTCCAAAAACATCCCACAGTTTTCACTTGTTGTGGCCCAACAAGGCCAAGTATTCTCTTAGATATCACTATCAACCTTT
This sequence comes from Epinephelus lanceolatus, assembly GCF_041903045.1. NCBI lineage: Eukaryota > Metazoa > Chordata > Actinopteri > Perciformes > Serranidae > Epinephelus > Epinephelus lanceolatus. The sequence continues at coordinate 14,184,620 of NC_135734.1, forward strand.
TCCTACATGAATCTCTTGGTTGTTTTCAAATATGATGGCTAGCATTGTCAGGCTAGTCTAGACACTTTGACCCCTGGATTTTTTAAGCTTGCGACTGAAATTAACCACATTATAAACTGAGCTTGTTGTTACCACATTTTAATATGACAAGAAATCCACACAGGAAGACAAGTTAATTTTACCTATACCGCAGAATATCACAAATTACAAACTTGCCTCCATGGCTTTTACATTCTGTACAGCAGAAGACACCCTTTGTCCTTAGTAGGGCACGAGACCAAATAAATTACATCAGTTCTACCAAGTTATGATTCGCTTTAAATCAATTGATGGTAAATTTCCATCTCTGAGAGTGCATCTGGGTGAGAGAGTAACTTAGAGTTTAGAAAGAAAGAGAGAACGAGAGACTACATCACCTCTGCTACTTGTTAAAGTCACAGGCTAATGGTTAGCCAAAATTATTTGCGAGTGTGGTTACACTTTTCAAAACGTGACGCAGACAACGCTTGCAACAATATTTGTGAATTTTTTTTTATTTCTGAAAGAGCACCTGGTCAAAAAATACATCTAAACGCTGATGAGTGTGCCGTGTCCGACAGTCTGAAAGCTAAGTCCCTCGCAGCTAACATTAGCACACCTACAGGCAGTGCCGAAGACGTTTATCCCTTTCATGGACGATGAGACTTTACGTGAAGCATCAACAATTTCATCAACATCTTCAGGTAATAAATCAACAAAGTTTTATATAAATTTTGTTATTTAAAGAGAGAGTTAAGTCCTAAAAAAAGGTACCATTTGGTACCAGTACCAAAGTCCATATACTAGTATTGGTTCAAATGCGAACATTACCCAACTTTAGCCCCTGGACTCTCCACAAAAAAACACATTTAATGGGGGAAAAAATGGAAGAAACCTCAGGAAGAGCTGTGGAGGGATCTGTCTCTCAGCATGGCAGACATGCAATAGATGTCGTGTGTGCAGACAATAGGCTTATTGTTTTAAATCTTTAGCTAAAAACACATTTCTCAAGCTAAACCAATTTAAAACCCAGTTTTGCAGCATATATTACCTTCCTGCGGGGCTTCTGTGGTGCAGTTCTCATCCATGCCCCCCTGACATATTCCTGCAGACACAAACTCACTGGCCAGACTGGCTCCATTTTCTAGAAAGAAGGAGAAGACAGTGCAAACATTTTCTTTTCTTTTCAAATGGAAACCTACAATCTGGCTTTTTGTAAAAAATGATAAACGACAGGAGCCTGTCCTCACTCAGAGTCGTGTTGGGGATACGATCCACCTCCAGGATGAAGTCGTCTTTGAAGAAAATGTAGCCAACAATGGAGAACAGGTAGACCAAGATGAGAGCCAGGACAGCGGTGAGCACGATAGAGCGTCCGTTGCGGGTCACACTCTTGATTACATTCAGCAGTGTCTCTTCCCTGTATACCAGGTCGAACAGCTACAGAGGTAAAGCACATGTTAGGAAATATCAGGTGGCAACTGATTGATTGTAAAGTGGCTTAATGCCACTCAAAAGGCAGAAATTGTAAACACTTGGTGCACCAATTTTGGTTACATACAGCCATCTTATATATACAGTGTTAACAGTATTTGTTGCAACATGAACATGAGGGTTGCACAAGAATGCACAAGTGAGAAGAAACTCATAGTTGAGTTGGATTAGATTGTATCATGTAGCTTTTATACTTTTACACTTGTGCTGAATGTTTTCTCTGTCTGACATGAATTATATACGTTTTCAGAAACTTGTTATTGAAGAAATATGGAAATATGTTGCGCTGCATCTGCAGAGGAGCTGCTTGGGCCTGTTTGAATGGAAAACATCTCAGAATACTGGGATATTCAGTCTGACACATTATAAAGCAGGCCTGAGGCATAGGCACACAGCACTTAACACCCCCAACAACAAGAAAAAACAACAACAGAAACACCATTACAGCACCAAATAAGGCAACATCTGGCTTGCAAGTAGGGTATGTCCTTGAATGCACCATGAAGGAAAGCTAAGGCTACATTCAGAGAGATGT